>NW_023503293.1:2410506-3010506 GCF_014529535.1 Bradysia coprophila | reverse complement strand
GACAGCATATTCGTATATAACTTGCTAACAGGACGTTTGTTTAAAACGATATTTACTTTGAACTTCGGCAGGATAAAATCCATAAATTCATGGGATTTATACGGATTCTCCTGTACGAATAGTTTCCGTTTATTTAAAGGATTTAACTGGGTTAAAACCTATAAAGAAAATCATTTTGACACGTTAATCAAACGCACCGATAGCATTAATGTGATTGAGGCGTTTAATATTTGATTAGGTTCCTATTATGTAATTTATTGGACAGATGATTCTATGAATGATATTTGATCTAGAGCTTTTTCCGGAGAAATCAATAAAGAGTAGCATTTTATTTGACAAGACAGAAAAGATACGGCTCTTCGATCGAGCTATTTATCTACGTGGTGTATTACATTTCCAAGTCACAGGCTTATCTGTTATCGAAAACGACTATTCTATTTGAATAGTTAAATGCAAAGACGAGATGTGTCACATTAGCAAATTATAGGAAAAACGAAATTTTATTTAAATAGCGCCTTTTCGAATAGGTCTGCGATGGTTTTTGTTTTAACATATTTAAAAAAAATGGTCTACTGATATCGACAACCGATTTGAAACGGAGCTAAATCAGTACAATTTCATATTTCTTATAATTCGCTAATATCGTTGCTCCATTTATCAAACATAAGAGAATTGTTTGTAGACATCTTCGACCACTGTTCCTCTTCTGTCCACATTTTCCTTGTACCAACATCATGTTGTTTTAGCTCGGCCAGACCATTGGTTTATTACTAACTATTAAATATTTCAGAAATAAAATCCTAATATAGACGTTAAGTCCTGGCTAGTCTTTGGTAAATAATAAAAAATTGGAAACGTTCGATAAAGGAAAGAGGAAAATGCCATAGTTTAAATCAAAGTTTAAGTTCGATAGATTTAAATACCTAACCTTGGCTTGGCAACGAAACTAAAAGATAATTATCGACGATGGTTCTACACATTTGAACGCTTTCAGACTACACATCGTTTTTAATTGTCTTGCCACTAAACTCTACAAGGTATGGAAGCCTTTAAATCACACTTTTTATTCAGCTCAGCGCAAAGTTTTAGCATATTTTTGGTTGAATTTTTGTTATTTTTCGAATAGAGATCCTATAACCAACTTTCCGTTAGAATGAACGTCCATGTTATTCGGTTTATCTGAATAAGAAACTCATAATTTTCTTGTGCTACAATGTTCGTTCTTACGTTCTCCAAAACGTATAGCGATCGTCGTTGGTATGACTCTGAATACGTAAAATGGTAAATAAACTTGTATTTTGGTACAGTATTATATGAACGAAAGTGGAAAGGACAATTGAATTTTAGTTTTATTATCATGAAATTGCATAAATTTCGTTGACTGTGTAATGTGAACTGAAGAATATTCTCCATTTTCCCTTATACATATCCATACAAGCGACAAATCCTATAGAATTTTAATGATGTTAATCAAGCACAAACGTACCATAAATATATGACAAAATCATGTTGGAAAATCGAATGAATATTAATGTATACGTAACGTACGATGTTTGTAATGAAGAGGGGTTGTGTTTTCATGGAATACATTCATATAATCTTAAGACACAAATAAAGCTTATCCCTTCACAAGAGCGAAAATTGATTAAAACTTTAAAGACACTAACATTGACTTACAAAAGCAAGCTTTTTTCCATTATGCTTCCCTTTTATTTTTTTCCTACAATAATAATAATAAAAAAAGATGCGAGAGAAAACCCCCTAACAAGGAATATACACTCACTATAATTTAAAGAACCAATTAAATGTAAATTATCGAGTGCTTTTCGCAACACTGAATATAACGCTTGAGGGCAAAGCTTATAAAAAAGGATATTATATTTTAGCTTTGTGTGTGTGTGTGTCTGTGCGTTTTTCCCTTCTTTCTTTGTACAGGCTTTCACTGCGTTATACTTTTTTAAATGTAATTTTACACGCAAAAAAAATTATCCGAAATTATTAAAATAGGGCGGTTGTTTCATTAAACTGGTCAAATGTAAACTTCAAATTTGGATATTATGTTCTATAAATTGGAACATTCGGTAGGGTATATTTGTTTAACATGCGTCAACTGAGATTACTTTAAGGTATTCATGCAAATTAACACATTACGTTTGAAAACAAAGATGTCTACTTTAGTCAAATTGGTCCATTTTTTAGAATTAGAATTTTGTGGAAATTATAGGCTCAAAAGATCGAGTTACGTAGTCAATTCAATTGATACGCTAATAAAACCAGTTGAGGCTTCACAATTTCATTGGATAGTAGGAATGAAATAAAATGTGCAACTGTTACACTATTGATTATGGATTGTCGGAGGTACATTACAGCACTTTAAAGAGAGCAATTCATTTTCATCTGAAAAATTTTCCTCTACAACGTTATATAGATTTAAAATTATCCTTTACCAAGTATTTCATTACATTTTCCTTCCTATTTTTCTACTTAGTAATACGTTCAGAACATAAGATTATTGGACGTCTGTCTAAAAAAGATGTGGTTCGATACTAGAACATCTATGTTTTCTGTATTTATCGCAGAGAATCATACATAAACTTTGTATATCAAAATTAGGTCAATCACATTTGCAATTTTCATATTTTATCAAACAAAATACCGATAAATTAATTGCTTTAACATACACCTTTGCAACTTTATCGATTACAAATATGTTCGTTTCAGGTTCATAACGGTTTATATGGGTCGAAAGCTACAACAAACAAGTTTTATCACACGCATGTTCTTTTTTCGATCCATATTGAATTGTATTTAATAATTGAAGAAGTAGATTATTGTTAGATTATTGGTTCAACGAGGGGAAAAGTTTTCAATTGCATTTTGATGGTTCTTTTGAGAGTGTAGCGAGGGCTACAATCATACGTTTTCACAACAAAGACTAGCGGAGGTGAGGATTAATGTCCTAACGAATGGTAAACGGCTAGATCAAATTCGCTAAGAAATACTTTTAGCATAAATTAGGAACAATGTTTTTCTAAGACGATATTGGAAATACGCGACGAACTCGTGACATTTGAACACTAGTTGGGAAATAGTATTTTACATGACAAGGGATAAAAAGATGAAAAGTAGAGTTTTCGTGTGAATTTTGTTGATCCGAGGCGAAGCCGAGGTCAATAAACACACTCATGCTCAGGGAGTCGACGTGCTTGAACCATGAAAAGTACGGTTTTTGACTCATGTAGCATGTAAATACTATATTACAACCCTAGGGCTGCAAAGTTTTTTTGTTTGTTTTTTAGTTCGCGTGAAACGAATTAATAAGATGCGTATCGAAATAAAAATTTTATACCGTTACATGCAATAAATCTAATTAAATTCTTGTTTTCTACATTGTACATTTCGATTAAAATTAATGCTCGACGATTTAATGTTTCGCTGTTATTGGTGGAATTGAGGGGTTGAAAATTTGTAAAGGCGCCACAATTAGAGTGATTACATTTCCATTGCTTATGTTTGAAGAGAAATTGCGAAGTTTGCAACATCTGTTTTCGATTACTTGTTATACCTATATAATTTACTCTGCTTACCACAATGAATTTTTTATTCCTGATCCGTTAAGTATTTCTACAGTTCAAATAATTGTCTGATTGAATTTATGGGTGCTTTTCGATCTGATAATTTTTTTTTCTTTGTTTTTGTAATGATTTACTCTAATTAATTGGGCAATTCATTCAAAATTTGCATCTATTTTTATTTTTATTTTTACTTTATTCGGCTTTGCTGCCACATTATATCGTGAAAACAAAACAAAATCAAAAAATACAAAAAAAAATCTCAAAAGAAACTTCATTATTCTTTAATTTTCCTTCAATCTGTGCCATTGTATACGAATGTTTGTAAACTTTTTTTTAGCCATTTTGTACTTTGAAGAATTTTCTTTCTTTTTTTGGAACAATTTCTCTCAATAAATTTATTTTATTCATCGAGTTAAGGAAGGAAAAAAAAACTCTCACTGACACACACACACATACACACTACTAAAATGAGAAAAGAAATCAAAAACTTTTTGTTTCCACGAAAAACAAAAATGTTTTTCCTATTTTTCTGATTTTCATTTAAAATAATATTATACACTGCAATGCAGTGATATTGTTTATGGAGCCACTCCTTCCCGTGTTGTAGAAGTTTATCTATATACATAAACCCGTATAAAATTTTTTAAGCTTTCCCAATGTGACTTTCGTTGATAGTACAGTGCCAGTCGCCCTTAAAATATGCACATTATGTGATTTCGTATGTAAATGTTTGAATGCTGATTATACTCTGGTAGATATTATATTAAAATTAACTACGACAATCTAGAAACTTTTTTTTTGCGAGCTTATCGTTTTTTTATTATTATTTATAAACGAGAGGGAAAAAATTTCCCTTATCACATAATACCGTAATGGGGTCACATTACAAACTCGCATGCAACTTTTCCTAGAATGTATAACATCTCCAAACGTAACCTGTTTAACATTTTGTAGTCTGTCACATTAGAAGTAACAACTGACGATGCTCATGCATAAAGCTTACAATCGGATAATGTTACTATAAAAAAAAGGTTGAATCACCATTTCCAAATCCGTCGATGCTATCCAATTTCTTATTCTACCGCGGTGGCTCGAATTTCGCAAAACTTTTTCAATATACTGCATTTACGGTTACGAATATTTAGGGCATATATTCAATGAATATTATTCAAAAATTGTGTCGAGCCTGAAGGGAAGGTAAAATAATTCTCCATTGAAGGACAAATATGGGATAGATCCCTTGTCAATATCTAGTACGATTTCACTGTTGTCTAACGGTTACCGAGAAGACGAAAACATTGATTAAAAATAATCAAGGTACTGTCTTTGTAGAAAGTTTTATTTACAATGCCCAGAATTTCTTGACCAGCTTGGGTGATATATTTTCAAATTTCATAGGATGCAAGCCGTAAAAGCGAACGAGATTAATGCAAGTAATAGTTTGTCGTTATTTCGAAAGTCTTTCATCTTAAAGTTTGATATCAGAGAAAGAATGAACAAAAAAATCCCGAAGCTCTGTCTCAACAATGTGTTGTTCGTTCTTGTCTGTTTGTCTATTGACAAAGCGATCCTAAATAAAACACACATTGTATATCGAGCAGAATTTGTTTAATTCAACCGATATAGAGGATTTCTTTTGCAGAAATTTATCTTGTAATCATAGACCTTTGTAACATTTATTTTCAACAAGAGAAATCGTGCAAAAGCTACCAAACAATAATCTAAGACTACCATTAATATGTGTTCGATGTTGATGTTTTTTCTCTTCAATTTAAGGCGACACAAACAAAAAAAAAGAAAGCAAGAAAAATTGTACATGAATTTCTTCCTCTTTGCTGTGGAACATTTTGTGTGTTTTCTGTTTTAACACGTATACATATATCATGCATTTATATAAACCATTTGTTTGGTGATGACCTTTCATTTTGGAGCACGTCCAAATAGGTTGCTCTGTTTCGAATGGGATAAATAAGGGGGAAAATGTAATGTGTATACGACAACGACAATTTACTCGATTTTTTTTCCTCTTGGCGGGCCAACATTCACACTAACATACAAACACATATTTCTGAATAATAAATTTCTGTCTGAGTAGCCCCTTCTCGGGGATAAAATATATATAAAAAATAAAATGTTGAACTTCAAATGGCTGGAACATGCACTTTAATGTCTAGGAACGTATATGCACTTTTTTTTCTCCGAAAATAAATTTTACAATTTTTTTTCTATCTAGGATGATATAATCTCGAAATAAATTTGATAAAAGCATCGACAAAATGTTTGCAGAAGGGCTTGTTGCACGAAAAACAAAATTGTTTGTATTTATCACACGAAGTGCATTCGATAGCAATTCAAAATTGTTGGTTGTTTCACTGACTTTGAAAGATAAGAATTTTTCTTATATACCAAACGAAGCTAATGTTCATCGATGTGCTGATTGGTAATTCCATAATTTGAATAAATTTGCATTTTCTAAACATTACCAAACGTTCAATTGCGTTTTCTTTTAAACTATTAAAAACGGCATCGTAATATATTAGGTCATGGACACAATGGCAAAGAAATGACCAACATTTTATAGCGAATCATTATTTAACAATAGTGAAATTAAACTTTCGTATCGGTTCATCACCAATCAATCATGGTAGCACGTGTGGGTGTGTGGTGAAGCTACCACAAAGCTAAACCATCTCAAGAAAGTACAAGTTCAAGTGTTGTGCAAGAACAAATGAAGTACGAGAACTTCATACGTTCCACAGTAGTAGATGTGAGGGGTTTGGTTCTAACACAGAGATATCGATATCCATGTCGTTAGTTAACCAAAAGTGTTGACCAAGTGATTTATCTATTGACTTCATCCATACGTGTAGTAACATACCGTGGTGGAGTGGATGATCCGACGTCTAATCACGTACCGTGACAATAATTAAGCAATTTAGTCCTTGTGTTGGACCAAGGACTATTTTTATGAAATCGTTTTCCTACATTTTTTTTTCAAATTTTCCCAGGTTTTACAAAATTTTTCAACTTTATTACCTAATTTTCCCAAAATTCATTTTTCGAAAAATTTGGGAAAGTATAAGAAAATTTGGGAAATGTTTCCTAAAAATAGTCCCTGTGTCATATCCAGGCATCTACAATAATTGGCCAACACTTTGAAACAAAATGAGAACAAGCGAAAAATCAACAATTTTTCAAAAACAATTTCTTCGTCTTCTTCTACACGTCTGTTCTGCAAAAACAGACGTGCACGAGAACATGGTAAAATATAATTGTCGAACATGCAAATCATAGAAAGTTAAAACAAAAGTTCTTTGGAAACATTTAGCCGTAGCAGGTGCGTCGTCTGTGCACTAACGTCTACTGATAGAATGTCAAGCGTTTAATATTCATGCATCTAATAAGTCCCATTCTATATGATTTTACATTGCATTTTTGCAAGGTATTCTGGACGTATTAGATGCTTTCGTCATATTCGACATATTAGTGGATTTTTGAATTGAATTCATCTTGCAGTACAACATTGTATGCAGGGATGAATTCGATTTCTTTTAAGTTATCCCTTTTGCGCACTTCTTTTATTGATGAGTCTTTTGTGCACTCACAGAACATCGTGTATAATAATAAAAATTTAAATCAACCCCTTTCCCAAGTGATTTCCATCGAAAGTTGTTATACGTTCAACTCAATATTATACATCCGAAATGCACCTGACTTGTGACTAGTCTTCTGTGTACAACGAAAATTCATGCAAAAGAGTTCTTTCTACAAAAAAAAAAAAATTATATTCAAAAGTCAATGTTGTGTGTAGTTTGCGTATGTACATGAAGTTGTTATAAACTGCAGTTCATATTTTATTTCTTGCTAAAATTGAAATAGTTGAAAAATATATATATTTGGGGATAAACTTGATGTTGTTTGTGTCATGCTTCACTTATGGATTGGATAAACGTATAAATCGTTCAACTACTTAAAAAAGAAACTTTCTATAATATTACGATAAGTTGGAATTAGTTTTTTAAAACGCGATATATTGTGAAACTTTTGAATTATCCTCAATCCGATTGAGTAATAGAGAATGATGCAATTATACTCACCTGTCATTCCAATTCAAAAACTATTCCGAATCGTATTATATAGAAACGTTTCCCTAAATTTATAATCCAATTAACTAAGTATAATTAATTTGATCCATTTAATGTATTTATTCTCCACATATTTTAATTAGATTTATAGAAATTCCTTTCCCACCAGGCCAAGCCCCATAAATTTTATTTTTACGCTAAATGTTTTGTTTCAATTACCCTCATCAAATTTCACAGACATTATACTTTCGTTCAATCTTTTTCTTATTAACCTCAAATAGCGAAAAGATAAGAGAAATTTCAAACAAAAGAAAGCCCATCGAAAAGAAAGCTGAAACCGTCCAATGTTGGCTGATTTATCTGAAAAAAATTTAACGATCAATTGTGTAGCAAACGAGATGGCGGAGACTATAATGCTACAATGTACTATAAATATATGTGTTTTATGTTCAATTAAAGGGCATATTTCTTACGAAGAACTCACGTCGGTTAGAGTTAAATCGGTTTGCTGGGTGAGAAACAAAAAGAAGGGAAAATTACTATCACTATAAATGCTATTCGATACGAACACACCAGAAATACGTTTTTTGTGGATATTTTCGGCGGTCTGCATTTCATAATAAATTACAGTCGTTATTGTACTTCAAATCACGATCTTTCTCGTTTTCTTTCTTCAACCAGAAAAGGTTTACTTTCGCATTATATGCCTTGCATATTTTTCGATAATTTGATAATAAATTTTGCGGTTTGGCCTCATTATATTTTGTAAATATTGACGAGTATTTAAGAGGAAAAGACTGCACATTTTCATATTATGCAGACCCCACTATAGTCGATTGAAGAATGCAATTTGATCTACTGATAATGTTCTACTGAATAAAGTAGAAACAAGGATAACTAAGTCATTCTACCGAATGGAAGGCAACTAGAGAACAGGCTTAAGTACCATTCGAATGAAAGGTAAACTGAAAGTTCAGTGGTTTTTTGCGATAAAGGACTCAGCAATCGGCATAACTTCTACATATACAACCTTGAATATATTCACCATTTGATCAAATAATAAGTAATAAATTTATCTTAAATTTGATACAATTGTCGTGAATTCTAGACGGAATAGACCGAATCATCGGCAAAGTAGACAAAGAATGAGGTGAATAATGGAAGAGAACCGGATAATTTACAACAGTGTAAATGACAGAAAATGGAAATATTTTTGATTCGAACACGATTTTACCCAGTTGTTCTCCCCTCGCATTTTCCGTTTTATTTCCAGCTGATGTTAATGAAATTAATTTTCTTTTATAAACGTGACTTCTAAGAAAATTCAAAGAATTCGCTAGATCTCCCAGTCATCTGATTAAAATATAAATCATTCAGGTTGAAAGAGCAACGATTTTTTGGCGACATCACAGACATTGCATAAACTATCGTTGTGTTTAGTGAAATATCAATGTCAATAATGAGGTGACAAGTATAGCTGCTATTATGGTTTGAAATTTGCTTGTAACTAGCATTTTACATTCCGAAAAGACAGTAATATCCATAACACTTTTTGATAGCAAAATGCGAAAAATGTCTGTGTCTGGTGGAATAATGTGAAGTCCCAAATTTAACCATTCCCTGAGTGACAATAATACTTTACACGTCTAACGAAAGGATATTGTTTAAGTTTATGTTTCAAGTTTTCGAGATAAAACTTATCGATTTTCTTTCGAGACATTCTTTTACCCCCCATCCACTCTTCATTCCATCCGAAACACATTTGATAAATTTTCTATGTGTGTCTTCTCTTTTAACCAACGATAATATAACGATTGCATAAATATGAATGAAGAGTTCTGAAGAGATATTAAAAACAATCAAAGGAAGCACTACGAAATGGAGTATTTTATATTTAAAAGGTGTCGGAAAATGTGAACGTTTGTATCACTCGAGGCTTCTTAGTATTTATGCCGTGCCATTAACTTTTAATATTCAACGAATTTACACAACGGTTTTGTCGTGTTTGCTAGTCGTTTTTGCAACAACAAAAAAAACGGAATAATGTAAGGCCATTAGTCGGTGAGACAATCAATTTTATCTGTGGAAAATTTAATTGTAAAATAGTCAAAAGGATTGAATTGGGCGTTTTTTGTGTGTTTTGGACATTTCATTGTAATGTCCTTGTTTCGGATGGAAACAATGAAAACACAGAAGAAGTGGATACTCGACGTCCTTGCAAAAAGGGCACGTGTGTTCACAATGTAAAACTCTTCATTCATTCAAATTTATTGATTCAAATTTTAAACAGCAACAGTCTGAATGAATTTTTTTGTTTTGATCTCGAAATGTCAACTATTCATGCGTCATTTCGATATCGAAACGATGTTTTAACGCGCAAGACGTCTGAGACTACTATAAGGAAATGCTGCTTGGAAACTAATGCTCAAATTTAATAGATTTTCGTATAATTCTATTACATTTCGTCAAAAAATTACTAATTTCAGCGCTCTATATGCTTGTGAAACAACTTCACAGTTATGACATTTCATGGACATTTTACCTGATTGAAGTGCAAGTAATGAAGTACTGAAACAGATTGTGGCGCCACTACAGGCCAATCGAGGTTTCCTATAGGAAATCTAATCTCAGATTGATCTACCTTCTGCATACCGGTACAGCGAATGAATTCACGTATACATTGAGCTTTCAATCGCGACTTCGGTTCGGTTTAACAATGTTCACAAAATCGTAGAAATCGCGAAATACTTTATTCCTTAAATACCACCCCAAATTTTATTTTCTTTCGTCGTAGTATCATCTCGTCACATGAATTTAACTTATTTTATACAATACAAATCGTTTCAAAATTACATTTTACACAAAATATGATTACCAAATCTTTGTTGTTCCACGAAAGCACACAATACTTCAATCTAAGTTATTCCATGTTACATATAGACTTGATGAACATTTGTATTTCGGTGAACTTGGGGTGGTATAAATTATCATTAATTAACATTGTAACGACTTATTGTGGCTGTTATGAAGTTGTCAATCATTAATAGTACACATATTTCTCGTTATATAGCCGCGCACAAACGAGATTTATTATTACATTAGATGTGGAGCATAAAATAGAATATTACCAACCCTTGTTGATATTAAAATTCCATAAAAATTCAGATGAAATATCCCCAGAATTAAATATTAAAATCTAAATTCAACAACAACAACAAAAAATCCCTTTTCCCGTGGATCAAAGCAAAAATAGCTTCAACCACTTACTTTGAATTGACATTTATTGAAGTCTAATCTCGTACAAAAGATTTGATGTTGGTCTTTTCTCTACGCTTGCTTATATTGGTCCGGCATACCAGAGATATGGTTACAGATGAAAATGGAAACGTTGAATGTAGATGTTCATGGTCAAATATAGATTCAATGGTTGCGGTTGTATACATTTTCTATTCAGAAGCATTCTCTACCTACTCTGTTTCCTACTATTTATCATATATACATTTCCATTCAACGCCTATATACCACATGTATTCTTCGTCACATTAAATGGGTGAAAAAAAAAACGTTTTCTTGTGACCCAAAGCAGCCCACATATGTACAAATATACCGAAAAATTAGGGTTTAAAGCTTTTTGAATCCTGTACTGTACGGTTGTGTTGTTAAGCCGGTCAATCTCTTTTTTATGGACCAGCCAGGGATAGAATGGATACCATACAAAAACACAATATATCGTACAAATAAATACAGAAGTTTGTTTGGGGAAATAATGAGAATTGTTCGAGATTATACGGTGTTTTGTTGATGAATTTGTCGCACAGGTTTTTTTTTTTCTCGATTATATTCCCAGCAATGTAAGATTTGTAAAAATAGTTTGTGGTTCCTGGAGTGATTATGAAACCGTTTATTTCAACAAAAATGAAATTGTTGGTGTAACGTGGTAAATATTTCATTTGATCTTCGCAGAAAGTTCATAGAAACCATGACATGTCTAAATTCCATCCGCAAACTATTCCTGAACACACTGTAACCAATCACATTAGGCGTATGCGAACATAAAAATTAATTTTCACAAATTAATTTCGATTCGTTTAAGCCAGCAACTGAAGTCATTGAATGCGAATGAAGGGGAATGTACGCCGGAATGCTTTGTTTGACAAAATTCCACAAATAAAATCAATCCATCCATGAGCTCACTCTTGAATATAACAATTACAGTTCAGCATAATGCTGTAGAATCTAATGGATATGGATATAAATGCTTCTTCGCACTCTGCATGTTGTATATTGAACTACATATTTGTCGTAGGTGCATAGGTTCATACATGAAATTGAAGTATATGTTTGGATGCACCAGTTCATTATTTACTGCTACACTAAATATGGTATTTCTCTATGCAGAAATATAGCAAGGATTTTAACTGGTTTCAACTACAAGGTTTAAAGCAAGTACAACGCTGTATAACATGACAGATATATTGTTATTATGTCTCTGCATATTTGCAGTTTAATACCAACTAAACAACACTCAGAACAACCTCTGTTGCATTTCATTTTTGAAACCAAAAATGAATGTTCTTTCATGGCAAAACAACACATGCAGCATGTGGTATATTCTGTTCACAATTAATTGGATTTTATTGCCAGTTCTTTTCGTGATAATACAAAATCCTCTTTACACAAATTTTTTTACCGCTCTGTTGTATTATCCTTCTGATTTTTTTTTAAGAAAAAGCTTGTAGCTTTTTCGTTTCCAGCGCTAAGCTTAAACACATCGTTTAAATTTCCAGCGCCAATACTCGTGAATTTTTTACAGCACTACTAGGCTAAGTCCATGTAGTCCATCTGTTTAATCTGGCTCCGCAATGACACAAATCGATGCAAAAGGTTCAGTTGATATTTTCTATATTACATTTTAGTCCCTACACAAAGTGTACTTTTTTAAACCAATAATGGAGGATCCTTTAGAAAATTTGAATTCGATTGCCAGTCCTTTACTTAACTTGGTCTTTCAGAACCTTGAATCGATCTTTCATTGTCACGTGCCATTTACTGCAGGTGATGGGCAGGGGAAAAAGACACGAAGTGAGTAAATATTACATCACATACGACTAATGCCTAGTCCCTTGTTCTACTATTATCTTATATTATTCGCGTGGTCGCAATTTATTACGATTTTAATCCATCTACACAGTGCTATGAGTTAAGTATAATCCAATTTTACGCTTTCCAGTTTTCATAATGTTAATATATTGTTTTAAAACGAGTGAAAAATTACATCTTCACAAACCTTATTAGCTTACCTTCTGTGTATAATCATTTTGTTCTTCGATATTAGATGTTTGTCGCCTATTTTTCCTTTCCTTTTCTTTTTTTCCAAATTTCATTTTATCTCTTATCTCACCTCCCTTTTTTCTGCGAAGATTTAAAGGTGTTATCTGTCTTAACCATCTATTATTCTATTAATCATTTATAATATAATAGCGTAACTGCGATTCACTGTCTTATTGCCGTGATAATGTAGAATTACGATTATGTGTATCTTCCCGTTCGGAGAATCGTTTTTTCTTGAGTAATTTCGTACCTTATTCGGAAGTGGATTTATCATTTTCTTTTTGTCAGGGTACAATGCATATAATGGTGAAAAACATGGAACATTTTTAAAACAACAACAACAACAAAAATCGAAAAATTTGGCATTCTAATAATCTGAATGGAAGATAAACTTCGATTTTCTATTAGGAACCTTTTTCGTTCCAATTTTTATTTTGACAGAATGAGCTCTTTGTTTCATCTCCCTAAATGTACATTGGATAAAAAGCTTATCACTTTTACGATGCCGCAAAATATATTCAAAGACACAAAAGTAATATCAAACAAATATTGTATATCAGAGCAATATTATACCTTCTGTTTGCTTTGAAATTATAATAAAAGACATTAACGCGATTCAATGTTACCTGCACTGTGTTAATACCTTCACTTAATACCGTGTTAGAAGGGGAGTAGGGGGTTTTATAAATTAAAATATATTTAACCGAAATTATACTCAATAATGAAGCGAACGTGAACGACAACACCTTATATTGTAAGAAAATGTTCTACGTACACATTCGTTTCGCTAAAACTTTCATTTAGCAATAATTGACTGTTTTGAGAAAGGGGGCAACATATATTTATTGCTAAAACTTTTAATTCAGATTTTAGAATTTTAACAATAACTTAATGCCATCAACGTTTGCGAAACTTTTCTCTCAATGTCTTGGCACGCATTATATGTATTTCGCAAAATATTTATTAATAATAAAAGTGAATGAAAATTTTAAATGAAAATCAAATAACCTTTGCGTATAAATCGGTGTGTGCTAATTTAATTTCATTAATGCCACAATAAAACCCATTATCAAACCACCAAGCGTTCTGTAGTGCCTAAATTTTAAAGGTAAATTTTATTATGGATTTAAAACAACAACAAAAAAAAATGATGTGTGCGGTGCGCTTTGATTGGTCTCCTGATATATTAATTTTTTTTTCCGCGGTTTTATATGTAGATTTAATGTGAGGCAACGACTAAATCTAATAAAAAAATTTCTTGTGTCAAATTAAACTCGTAAAAAAATATGCCGTTCGTTGGGTTGTTTTAATTAAAATCGGGAGTGCTTGGTAATTGAAAATAGAATCATCGTTAATTTAAATGCAAATTATAGTATGTAAAATAGCTGGGGGTAAAAAAAAACTTTGTAGCAAACTTAACCGATATTCTTGTCGCTTTTTAATTGCTAAATTGACATACTTAAAATGTTGAATATATTGCCTGCATTGCGCTTTTTCTGACCATAAATTTAATTTCAAATTACAGATCTAATATGAATAACATATTTATAATACTTGGCAATCGTCCAATTTCAAACGAGGAGGGGGAAAAAATGCTTTGGATATTTGTGGCTCTAACTGAAAACCATTTTGACGAATTAATTGCACTTTATGTTTCGATTTTTTTTTTCGTTCCGTTCGAAATTCTATTGATGACATTACTGAAAACATTGAAAATTCGAGTGCAGTCAAGAACCTTTGCATGCAAAAACTAAGCGGATGTAATCCTTTTTTGTTGCTGCTGTTGTTGTTGCTCATTTGAGAGTGTATAAAAGCTTTTCCGGTCTATAACAACTTTCAATAGGTTGATGTGATCAATGGCTTTATCAATACAGCCCGATATTTGACCGTAACGGATTGAGATAAAGTTAACATTTATTTTCGTGGTTGGCGCATTCAAAGTTTTGGAAATGTTGATTAACTATGCATTTGAACTTTGAATGTGCAACATTTTGGAATGTTTTGTATGATAAAATCCTTTGAATTCCTTTGAACTCGAAATTAGTTATTTACACTATTTTGGGAGAATTATTTTTTTTTGTTTGTAATCCGAACCGAAAGCGAGATCTACATTCTGCAGTCAAACTAACAAAATAGCTAGGTAAACCTACGGAATCACTGTGTGCTTCAACGCACAAGTCTGCGGCAAGTATAATTAATCTCACATCTTGTGTGTTAATACAGTACTTTCCATTCCATTCAGAAAAGCTCAGAATTTCAGCACCATTTTTAGATGGGACCGTATGAGCTGAGTTAACCGGTAGAAAAGTTATTGAATGTTATTTTAATTCCATTGTCGAGGTTTTCCTGGAAGGGTAAAACCTATTCAAATTTGTCAGCCAGTAGACTAAATCGACTATTGACATAAAACAGATTAAGGGAATACATATCATGCGATGAGGCATATTTTCTTGCGTTCATGAATGCAGTGTTCGGTAAAGAATCCATTTTCTTTTATCTAATAATAACATTCGTAAATGTGCGATCGACAGTGAAACGAAATAATTGAATTGTATAGGTTAGCCGAGGTACAAGTCAATTCTTAGTAGCATTCTGACTGACACAAAACAAATGAAAAAGGAAAGCATTATGTGGCGTACGTCATTATAACTATTCTCGTTTCATTAACAATATTTTTGCTATTGTTTGCGTGCAAATGAAAAGATTTTAATGCAGTAAGACAGCTTACCGCTTTAGTCGTGTAATAACATCACATCACAACTACACGCTTTCCCATTGTTGTTATTCATTTCTATTGTTCGGATTTCATTGTGTAATAATATCATATGAAAACTCTCGTTCTCTTCTCTTTTGAAAGGCAATATGCATTGACATCGCCTTTATTCATTGCATCATAATACAGAATATTCCAATTGTAAATCTGGTTTTTCTTCGTCTTTTATCATATGATTTTCCGAAACCAAGTCAATATTCGTTACCAACTGAATTACTTTCACCAGAAAAGATGTTTTTGTTTTCTGAAATAATAAACAAGCACTTCGCTTCGAAGGGTAAGGACTGGTATATTTCCACATAGCCCATTACGCACGAGATACTACTTATGTGAAAGTACTCAGCGAGTTTAAATTGTGCAATGTTGAAGTATATTATACTATAACTGATGAGTGTGGTCCACATTTAAGAGCAAGTTTATTCATTTCCTACCTCGATCGATTCATTTTTCTGACTGATTAATTGTACTGATTCATTGTCATAAATATTTCCGTGCAAGGAATAGAATGCATATCCGTCTGAAAGCTCAATTTCAGCCACATTTCTTTATTAATAAAATTATTAATCCGAAACCATTGCAATTCTTCGAGATCATTAATTTCCTAAGGTATCGAAATTGATGATGTGAACCGTAATGTACAATTTAATATTTGAAATTGTAGAGCTATTCTCTGAAGTTTCATGTTTTGCAGTGAGGCGAACATAAAATGCGAAACAGAAAATTGGTGAATAATAAATACGTCGGTAACCCAGGTTGTACATTATCCTTGAACTGTTATACCATCCATTGTTCATTTAATGTTTTTGAAAACAGATAAAATTCCGAAAATACAATTAACAATTTCGAATGCTATTCATCCCTTATAAATAATGCTGCACCCGACCCCGCACTTAACGGATAATGAGTGTGTTCTCCGAAATGAATTCTAATTTTGTCATTTTTTGCATTTACTGCATTTTTATTCCGACATCGAGTTTAGATATTAGTGGCTGTGAATTGTAAAATATTTTATGAGCCATTCAAAGGAACGCTCTGCCATGTTCGTTTATAGTGGAGAAACGTGTATCACGAACTTTATTGTTTTTTATTCTGCTCCACTGAGAATTGCTTTAATCAGAATTTATTTTCAATCAGGTAGAATAGCATTTATCGCCGAAAGAGAGTTATTGAAGTCAAGAATTTTAATTCCAAAAGTTTTATGATTTGAATTTTATGTACGAATCCAATGTATAAAATGCAGAATGCACGAAAAACGTATGCGCGCTGACTAATGTTTAATGTATTTTAGAAAATGTGCATTAATTTTAGTAATGACGTATCCTTTTAATACTAAAAACGTTTTTTTCTGTTTTGTTTCCAGGTAAGCTCGAGAAAATGCTACTAGCTAAATGAAAATCGAACTTGATGTTTTTCTCTGGAAGGTAAGTACATGGTGGAAATTATTGTGTGAATATCCACCAACTTTTGCAGCACATTGTATTGCAGTTCATAATATCTCTCTCGTAAAGTCGACTTAAAACTTGAAATTGTTAGTACTTTTTCAATTTAAAATGAATAACGGAAAAAAATACTTACCGTTCCTAAGTTTTGGAGATTATAAGAGGTTTATTTCATTCCCGTTTTTCATATGAAACATCGAACAATTTATAGCAGTTTAATAGTCGTCAGCAATTTGTTAATAATATTGTAAAGCTTATCAAATATGTGTTTCAGAGAATTTAAATCTGAAATTACTTTTATCGAGTCGAACTGTTGTGTTCAACAGAAATCACGTTTTGGCTTAGTACAATTTAAAACTTCCCGAAGTATTCTGAAATTATGCTTTGATATCTCCGATAATAGTTTTATAAATTATTCTCCGTACTTGACATCTTTCACAAATAATTGTCTCAATACAGTAGACCTCAGTGAAAATGTAAACATGAATTTGGTTCAGTTGTTTTTCAGATGCATTACTCATACAAACAAATTGGACACACATTTTCTCGTTGGTAGATGACTAGACGTTTCTGAAGGGCTGAAATCAAGTAGTAGTTCATCAGACAATATAGTCAAGAAATTCGAGAAAATATAGAGAAATATTAGAACTGTAGGTGCTGCCAACCGATGCAAATAGAATTGTTAGTTTATCCTAATCCTCTCTCTCTCCTATATGACATCTTCTTTAGGATCAGATAATTTCCTATAAAAGTTCCATTCAAAATCGGTACACTAAATTCGTTTTTATGAAATAACCAATCTATAAAAGCGACTGTCTACGTTGTTATTAAATTTTAAAATTTACCTTTGACGAAGTTGTTTTCCTATCATAATTATTTGAGAAAGAAGACTTTTTTTGGGGCGAATCGAATACCATCTCCTCTCTTTCATATGGTTCCATCTCTAATTACTTGAATTCTTTTCTATAATTGCTGTAGTTGCGGTCAGAAAAAAAATCAATTGTTCGTCTTTAAATAAAAGAAAAGATTTTTTTATTTAACTTTACCCATTAGGCGAATAAAAAACTGTATCACATAAAAACAGTCGTAACAAGAAAGAAAATGTTGGATTACATTTTTTTTACGTCTCTGCAGTTTCTTTAGTTCGTATAGCATAAAAAAGACTGCCACATAAAATTGAAAAGCAGATTTAAACTTTTGTAATATTTGTCTTTATGTTCAAAGAGTAAAACAATAGCATCTGATCGAATACTCTTGCATATTGCATATATAAAAATCACTTTGAGAAATTTCTTATTCAGTTTGTGTAACAAAAGCAATATAAAACTGGAATCGATAAGTCATTATATTTGCGGTGACTTTAAGTAATATGAAATGAGCTTTCTCAAAATGAACAGCATTTTGAAACATGTTTGTGGAAGACGTGTACATATACCGACCGAAAACAGTAGCAGCTCTTGGTACAATTTTATTTGTGTAGAACTTGTCTGATCAAGAAATCGTTTCAATATTTAATGTGAATGGAAGAATCGCTTCCGATTAACTAACATTAACTAACATTAAACGTATCGCAGTAAAATTAACTTTTCATGAAAAAGTTCCAAACGGGAAGTTCCGCGTTATTCAAAAAATTTTCAATTAAATTTTTAAAACTTGATGAACAAAATACGGCTTCCAATAAAGTTTTTTTTTCAATCAATGTCCAAAAACTACATGGCTGTATACTTGTACGGATACATTATTATACGCTCTTAATGTATGCAGAAAAAAAAGAGTTTAATTTAAACCCATCAAAATACTTCGACCTTAAAATGCGAATAATTTTCCCATTTTTTGATTAACATGAATATAAAGGTCTCGGCTAAGGTGTGATTTTTGAATTCATTAAAGGCGGTTGGACTCGTCCCACCTCATGCAACATCGCCTGCAGACGTAATTAGGGTTTTATATGCTTATACTACGAAAGTAAAAATTAATGAAAATGTCGACGGAATTTTTATCATTTACGTGTGGACAAAAGTTAGATAGGGGGGGCAATGGAAATGTTTTTTTTTATTAAAAAACTTGGATGTTCCTAGACTAACATTAACACCACCCCAAATTGTGGACATTATAAACGGAAAACATTTTCATCGATAATTGTACCAACTTTTTAGAATGAGAGTACTCGTTCATATCAGTATGTACAAAGGTTGGATTTCTATGCATTGGTGTCACTTTATCTATGCTGAAAAATGTTTGCTTTGGCACCCTTACTTCTGATCGTTACGATGGTTCCAACAAGTGGAGTCATCATTTTGGTGGACTGATATGCTCACAGACAATGAGTCTAGTAGCCAAAAAGGAGAATGTTGAAAAACAACTGACAGAGGGAGAAGTTTCCGAATAGAACAAGCAAAGGATAGAAAAATAATTTTTAAAAGAACGTGATGGGACGACATACTAAATATGCACCGAATTGGCTCTCACTTTAAATTCATTGTGTTCAAGTGAAATTTGTATCACGGCAGCGAAACTTCACTTCAAGTTTTTGAGTAAAAAACCTTACTTGTCAATGAGACAAATGGTGGAAATGGGTTTTTGTGTGATATTTATCGAGCCGAGGCGAGACCGAGTACCATTTGTATCATTTGTCCGATTGGTATTACATTATCATTGTCAAAACAATTTTTTTTGAAATTTATGAGCTAACATGAATTTTGTCGAAAAAAACAAACAAACAAAAAATTCATTTCCTATGAATTTTCGTAAAAGTTGATATGTAAAAAACATTTTAATAATGAAGTGCAGTTATCATTTTTCATCATATTGCGAAAAAAAAACTCTGCTCCAGGTCATCATGCTAAATTTTTAATTTTTCATCTGTGAAAACGAAATCACATATTTTTTTACGCTGTGAGATAACTATAAGCAAAAAAAAAAACATCATGGAAATAGGTGCATTGTGTTCATTTTCCACATTTTAATACCATTGTGAAAACTTTGGCTGGATTTGTTAAACAAAAAAAGTGTTGTTGTTGTTGTTGTTATTATTTTTTTCCCTACAAAATGTGTGTGTGTTTCATATGTCTATTTTGTGATTTGTTAGTGCTTTCATTTTGTTTTTGTAAATTTCTTTTTTTTTCACAAAACACATAGACACTGGTTCTATTATGTCAACGTTAACATTTTTCACATTACACTGAAGCGACTTTCGAGTGGTTTATGTTCCATTCTCTTGATAACAAAAAAAAAACCTAGTATTGGTTCCTACTACGGCTTAAATACAACACACACAGTAGATTCAACAAAACAATTATACACGCAATACTCTTGGATTTTATCTGCGGGGAAAAAAAATTGAATTTGAGTTTTTCCAACCATAAAATTTCATATTCATAACCAATTTCCATATTTTCTGAAAACATAAATGATGTTCCCATACATACTGTGATGAACAGTTTTGCCTATTCCTACTCCCTGAACAGTAACATATTATTTCCAAATACAACCAATTTCCTTGCATACGTCATCTACAATTCTATCGATTACCAGGATTGTTTCAAATTGAACGATTCGTTTTCATTCAATAATTAAAAAATTGACATTTTCTTCGGTGGGGGAATTTACTTATGGGATTAGCTGGGATTCAGTAAGAATAAATCGGATTGTTGTAGGATTTTTCTTATTTTTCTCTAAATTATTTTTACTAGATCCGGGATTAGTTTGGCTAATTAGATAGGACAAACAGGAAAATCCCAAAAAATCCTTCAACATACAACATCCGTTACTTGCTCGTTTATTTCATCGTCATTGTGTGTCCTAAATCTGGAATGTGACACGGATCTTTTGATTCAAAAGAAGGTGCAATAAGTGTAAAGTAAAATTCTCAATTTTTCCACGCATCCGTTTTGGATAATGTTTTTGACAATAATGATTTCAAATTCTTTCTCTGAATGCGAGTTTACGACCACACACCTCAAAAAGCTAGATCTTTTTTACTCGTGACAACCTTTGCTAAAATCACGAGGACAGTGAGCAACACAAGGACTTGAGACCACAACATCTGTCTCAAGTGTCCAATGGTTCCAATTTTATGAAATGTTTGGATATTGTATTCTCGCATCATCGATATTCAAATTAAGCCCGCCGAGATATTTGCTAAGATTTTACTCAGCAAATTCATAGAATTGCCACATCACACTCATTCAAAATAAAAACGTCCATTCATGTAATAATCACTTATTTCTAAAGTAACATCGAAAGAAATATTAGGTCGCAATCTCGTCAAGAAAATTTCGTCCGAAAACTTGAATCTTCATTTTTTTTTTCTTTCGTTTCCAAACGTATCTTTACAAGTTATGTAAGTAAAATAACTGTGCCATTTTGTGTATACCTGACATAAATTTCAGGATTAATATTCAGTGAAAGCCATATACTTAGTAACCATTTTACTACCATGTCATTCAAAAATAATAGTGCTTCACGCTACAGTCTTTTACCCATTATGAAAATGTATGTTGTGGCAACGATATTTTAAACAAAAACTCCTTTCATCCGTCGTCGTATGAAAATGCAATTCCGTTGCACACAGAAAACAGGACAACAACACCAATTTTAATATATATAGGAACGTGATTTTGTTTATTGCCATTACTAGCATGACAATTTACTGAACTTTCCATGTCAAACATAATAGTGTATATCTGGAAATTTACATAAAATTGTACACGAAGTTGTTTATATGACAAAGCTTTTTATATGTTTCCTATTATGTACGTACAGCATGTTACTCGTTACATAAATATATCGTTTACACTACATATTTTGATACTCTTTGCTCTTTGGTATACCCATTGAAAAATGACTTAATCGGTAAGATTATTTATTATACGTTCGGATAATTTGAAATTTGTTTTTATAATTCACTCTTTGTTTAAACAAAAATAATAATAATTTAGATGCCCTACAGCAATTCATAACAAATTTCCTATGATTCAAATGGTGTTTCAAGAAGATAATTTGAAAACCCTTCTTCATAATGGTTTATCTGAAATTTATCAGACCGATTCGGTGGACTTAATTAATCGTTTACATATTCCCCGAATATTCAGTCTGAGATTTACACCGAGAGGTTTTTCACTCTTTTTGATTAACCCGATTTATAAGTGATTAATCGGTGATTAACCAGTGTATATAAATCGTGATAAATTAATGAAATATAGTCATTTAGCTTTATAATTGACTATTTTAAGTTTTGGTAAATCAAAATGAGCATGAGCAACTCTTCGATTTACACTATTCACACTATCGTAATATACACTATCGTTATATAACAATGGAAATGAAACTATTAGTAGGCCGGGCATAATTAAATTCTGGAATTCCAGAATGAATGCAGACTATGATTTTGTTGATTATTTGTTGCCGACCATCGATTCTCGCTGTTGTTGCCGATGTAGTCGCCGTTGTTCCATCGTGCATCGTTTTGTGTGGGGTTTTTTGGCATTGCTTTTTGATAGGAATGATTTCGCCGTTCTGTGTGAGAATGAACAACAGAAAAATTCGGAAAAAATTAATTGTTTTTGCCAATGTGATATGAAATCGTACTCTACTTGGACCTACCTGCCGAAACTGTACCCATGGCTGAAGCGATGATCGGGATTTATGCCGGCTACAAGATGCGAATGCGAATGCGAATGCGGCAACTTGTGCAATTCTGCCATCGATGGGGGGACCGTGATGTGATACACGGATAAAAGCGACGCGAACACAGCATTGTGCTCCTGTGCTCGTGTACGCTGACGACTGTTGCCCATCTCGACATTTCCTTTATGATAAGACCGCTCGGAGCGCGAACATATCCCTTTATGATAGGGCTGATGTTCGTACTGCCGACGAATACTAATACATTCGGATCGCTGGATTGCCGCTTTGGTCGCTACTGCTTAGTTTTGTTGTCAGTCGCATTCGGTTTTTTATGTTTTTTTCCGTTTACGCTGGTTTCGTCGTTGCGTCCGTTTCGTTCTCGCTGCAGCTTTGCGCTCATTTTCGCGTCTAGCACCGTATACCAACGTTCTCGCAATCTTGACAATAGCTCGCTGCTTCGATATATATCGTCGAAAAACCTATTCATCATTATAGAATTGGTGCGATCAAAGTGTTTCAGCTCAAACGATAGGAAGTTGATGCTGTGTGCCGTGCACGATGCATTGTCGACGATCAGTTGACGTTCGGCGCGCAACGATTGTTGGATGGGATTTGTGAATTTCCGTTGCTTTGCATTCAACCGATACTCATTGGCGTCGTAGCGATATGACGAACTCGAATATCGAATAGATTGCTCTAGATTTGTTGTTACATTTCTTCGGACGCCGCCAAATGTCAACCTGCATCCGGGATCCAATGCAACCAGCTCATCGAATAGTCCACGGTTCAATCGATTACGTATACCGGCCAAGTACTCGTTATTCGTTGGCTTCGGTCTTTTTTTCCGTATCATCAGAACATGGGCGGTGACACCGTCCGTGCGAAACGATTCACCGAATTTGTGGCCATAGTCCACACCGTCGCCGTCGTCGCCGATATTCACCGTTTCCAATTTGCTGTAGTCGAACAGCTCGTTCCAGTATTCGTTTTCGTTCGGCACAAATTGATCTTTGTAGATGAGGTGGTGCATGCTGTTGAGAAATTCGTGTAGCGTCGTCTTATCCACCGGAATGAAGTGCCGTTTGTGTCGCATGGTTGGAAAATCTCGAACGTTTTTCAGCCCGCGCTGATGTCGCCATCGCTGCAATCGTAAAAGCAGTGGTATGTACGTGTGTACCATGCCGAATACAATTTGACAAACATGCCTGGCGCCACATCGACCTTCAATTCACGTTGCAACGCCTTCAACAAGATTCCGTTCGGTGTGTGTTTCTTTGTCGACGATTTACTTTGGAATAAATAACCTAGCGTGTCGTATGACTTCAGTTCCGGTCAAAGTACATTGGTAAAAGTATCAACCGTTTACCTGTTGTTAAACGAGTGAAATGATCTGTTATTTTAGGATAATTGTTTGCGATTTGGCCGTGACCCCGACCAAGTCGACGTTTCATTTGACCTGTGGAATAAATTTTGTTAATGCGATGTACTAAAATATCTGCCCTAAAATATTCTCTTGATATTCTAACGATCGATTTTTTGTATATTTTTTTTTGCCTACATACAACATGCAACTATTAAAAACTTTAATTGTTTTTCTATACTGACAGTAAGAATACAAATTTTTCGTGTTAGCTTGCGCATGAATTTAAAACACACACACACATACATATAAGAAAGAGTCACCCATACGATATTTTTTTTTACAATTTTTTTTGTAAGGTAAAAGCAAAATAAAATGATCGAGTCTGGTTTTTGACAATTGAAAATCAATTGTCAAAAACCAGACTCGATCATTTTATTTTGCTTTCATTTTATATTATTTACACTATTCACAAACACTTCGATTGGATTGAAAATATTGTCATAGAGCTCCTTTTCTCGGTTTAAAATCTACTTATGTTGGCTTGATGCATGGTTTACCTTGAATTTAATCGAAAAATTCTTTAGCTCAGTTTTTTTTCTTTAAGCGCAACCAATAATAAAATTCCATAATCCTTGGTGTGCAAGAAACCGTAGCAATTGTATATGTGGATTATGCAAGCATAACTAGTTCTTATATCCCATGCGAATAATAAGTATAAGAGTAATAATAATTGATGTATTTTCTACTCGAACAACATTCTGGTACAGCTAAAAATTATCCATCCGAGTGCACATTATACCCATCGCAACCTACATTCACATCAAATCTGCTGTATAACACTGCTAATATTTGAAAAAAAAAACGTAGCGTCTTCAAATATATCCTGAAACACGGTGAAAAAAAGAACCGACACTGAAGATGGCACACAGCTAAATACATTAAAAATACGTTGAAGTGTAGGCACTTAAAACCCTACTTGTATGAGGGGATGTATAAGAATTTAATTGAAATTAAAACAGAAAATGCTTTCAAATTATTTTCGTTGAGCGGAAAAGTATAAGCAATGAAGGGCTATTCTTCAAGTGCGTGCTTTTTTAATCGTTGATGCATAGAAGTTTTTTTTATTATTTTATTATTCACATTGTGTTGATACGAAGAGATCATAACGGTTGTCTTATTTTAGGTTAACTTCTCCTCCTCAAACTCATCAAATACAAATTCTATTCACGTAAAATATTAAAATTAAATTTAAATTTTTCCTATCGCATTTGATTTTATGAAAATAATTTTTTAATTCAATCGTTCTGCCATCACTCTACGTTGCATACGGTTTCCGATTGTATAAAGGTTTTCCTTTTTTTTTGATTCTAAGACATTGCAAAAATATTTGTTTTGTTCATTTTCCTTTTATGACTGGAAGAACACAAAAAACGAATTTATTTCTTTAAACGAAATTGATTTTCGATATTGGATTTCGTCTAGACTTTTTTTTTCCTACGATACTGTGCATGTGACGAAACGTTCGTTTAAGTTAAAACTGTGAGGTGTATGAAGTGGAATGTAAAACCCATTCATATGAATTTTTCAGATTCAAAGATATTGAATTTTCATTACGAGTATTTGCTGGGAAATATGTAAATATTAAATTACTGTTCTCGAATAACCGCTATGGTTTCGCTTGCAGAGCAACGGACAAGTCAATAACTAGCACATACATTTATGCGCTGAACCAGACTCATTAAACTCAATTGTATGATCAACGAAAATTTTTCATTAAAAGTGCATTTCACTCGTTAGTTGGAAAGAAATATCAGTCGTAATTCATTTTTTTAGAGTACACACACTACAATGATTTTTAAAATGGTTGTGTGAGCTCTCCAACCAACCAGACTATGGGGCGAATATGGGTAAGAAATATTTCACCAACTATATGATTGAGAGCCACTCATTTTCGTTTTTCAAATTTAACTTAAATGATTTAAGTTAAATGATTAATTACTGGATAAAAGTTCTCAATTAGAATTTACAGCTGTGGATGGTAACATTTCGGTCCACATTAAAAATTCTCTCACATTTATTTGGCGAGTAGGAAACCAAGCCCGTAAAAAACGATATGAATTATTAGCAGTAGAGCATCTCTAACGAAGAGGTTAATTCTGGTAGAAACTCCAAATCCATATCAAAATGAAGGTATTCAATGATGTCAAATGAAGAATAGAATTTAAGTAAAAATTTCATTGACAGTCTTGTGTAATTGAAAATTGAACGTTCGAGAATTTGGCTATAATCGGACACGATAGAGAACAACCGTAGCGCTTTTTCCGCACAGCAAGAATGTTCATTTCGACGACTATTTGAGACTTCATTTATGAATCACGTGTCTATCGAGATTAGTGACTTGATTTGATTACGTACATAGCTGCACATTCATTCTTTTCATTGACCCACTTATTTTTAGCTAAATTAAAAATTTAAATTAGTAACCGAAGACGGATGTTCACACAGACTTTCCCACGTAAAAGGTAACACTTTTCCGTATCATTATTGGGAAAAGACTTTCCGACACATGTTTTTCATACTTCAATTTTGCACCCCATACAAGCAACTCTGAATGGAGGCTTACCGTATAGGACGTTTCGTGCTGTATCTGGCTGAATCATTTTAATTGACTTTAAGTAAATACATTATTAATAATAATATTCTGTGCATTATTTTGATAGTTTGTATAACAAACTACAACACAACATAAATAACCGTTAAACCTAATTTTGCGAAACAAATTTCTGTAATGTAAACTCGCCGATACGCCGATGAGATGCTTTTGTTTGGCTAACCCGTATTCGTATCACCTTTGCGAATGTATTTTCACCGTGTATGTATGTACGTGTATATGGGCTCTGTGTATCGTATCTTACATTTCCAAATATTTATGAGCTTATAGGTGTTTATATTGATGGTTTTTCGTATATACAAGAGGAAATTAGGAAAATGATGTATGATGTATAATATTGTGAGAATATTAAATGGCTGTAGACGACAGTAGTTTTGGTTTTTGTAATATTTTGTTGTCATGGGGCGGGATTTTAATTTTGTATCTTACTCCATGTGTACTTATTGTATACTTCTTGTTTAAATCTATATAAACAGTTAACTGTAGTAAATTACTGAATCGATTTGAAATAAACAGAGAAACATGCATCAATGGTTGCGTGATCACCTAATGGCTGACATCGTTAACAAAAGTTATAAATGTGAAGACGCTTCAATGCAACCGCTTCCCCAGACCGAGACTTTTGTGTGTATTGAAAGAGAAGTACGAAATTAATAATGAGCAAATGGCAAACTTCAGTGTATAATATATGAACTGTGCTCACAAAAGTCTTTTTAACTTCATAATGGAATTTTCTTCCATTTAATGGAACACAAAATTTATAACCATATATAAGAATTTCGTTAAATTAAGTGTCTTCCAATTACTAATGTAATTATGATTTTATTGCATGATGGAATTTCAATAATTTTACAAGTTATTTCTATGAAGAGATTTCCCTTTCTGCAGTCATTTCATTCCATTTCATGAATTAATTAAAATTGCTTGGTTTGGTTTTGCAGTGTTTTACTTTGGAATTATTCAAATTTTATTACAAAGATTTGTCTTCCAACAAATTCGACAATAATTTTAAAATTTTGTTACATAAAATTCATGCATCATACACATCGTACTTATATAACATAAAAGAATACAGAACGAAACGTAAAATAAGTCTGAAATGATAAAATGTATAATTGTATAGTCAGTCATATCTTTAAATCAAATTAAATTAAAAACTTTTGACTTTATTCTCCACTCTAATTTACTTTTGTGCACTCTGTGTGATACCGAACAACTCCCGTATTTTGAACACATTAAAAACAACTCTGCGATGTTGTTGTATACATAGATATATGAATAATATCGTAACGAAGATGCCATCCTATAACATAGCTGATACAATACAATTATAATATACTTTTTGTACATCTTCCAACTTCCTAAATATGCTTTTGTTGAAGGAAAGACGCACCGAAACGAATATCTAAGTAAAATCCTCTTTTATCATAAAGTCAGACTGAAACGCAAGATTAGATATAAGCAAAAATAAATTTAAAAGTCAGCGGAATTTTAAATGCTCGGAAATTAAAGAGTAGTTAGCAAACAGCAAATTACTTTGTACCAAACGGCATGGCATAGCGGTATTATACTGTGCCACCCACATAGTTACGAGTATGTTTTTGGTGGTAAGATAGATAGATAGATATAAGCATTAAAATAGATGTCGCTTCTGGTGAATTCTGCAATTAGTCACAAACGAGAAATTGTGTTATGTTCGACTGAACGGTTGTATAGTTAATAGACTGTGATGAATTCATTTAAAATTTCGCTCATAGAGTGCGAATGATTAAACTTTTGCGTTCCCGTTTCATACAAATTTACAGATGAAAAATGGATTGTTGGACAGGGTTTCGGGTTAAAATGTTCTCTGAAACGATGGAAAATTGTGCTGTTGAATTCAAATTAGGAGCTCACTTTGGTACATCTTTTTCCCGCTATCTTTGTATAATCCATACTAATATTTGGACTGGGAAGCAAAAGCTATAAAATGTTCAGTTTTATCTGATTTTGGCAAAGGATCGTATTTTCGACAATGGAAGATTTGGAGGATCTGAACACGAATTTCTAATCCATTTTTGTCATTAGACTCAGTATTCATTGGTGAACTAAAATTCGTGACTGTCAGGTGTTCCTACAACATTCAGTTGGGAATTTCAATAGGTTCCATGCCAATTTTGGTTTATATTTTTTAATCGAATCAGGACTTTTACATTTTTGTTTGAATGTGGTACAGAAAATATTCTGGACAATTTTAGAACGAAACAAGGTGCCAATAATCTTTTTGTTGACGATGAGCTCAAAAACCTCCTTAAATTTAAACGTACATTAATTTAATGTGACTGTCCAATAACATTCCATACAGTCAGTATCCGCTTTTAAAATGTTAGTCGCTTTATTCATTTGGTTCACACTTCCGACTGTAAATGGAGATCTCATCGGTATGGGTAGGTGTGTGCATTTAAATGATGATAAAATAAATTCAAGCACAAAAATCACAGATGTAACGTCACAACGAACATCATCATCGGGTACTCCCACACCGAATCACATAGAAGTCGACGTGTCTGCATTCAATACATCAACTCATTAAAGTTTTTTCTTTATTTTATGCTAAACAAACATGCAACATTGACTGTTAAACTATGATATAGCTCGCAATAAAAAAAATGTTAACAAACGTATCAAGTGATATGAGGTTAAAGTGCCACGTACTTTACACAACATGACAAATGTTTTGAAGGAAAGAAATTTTTTTCGCCTTCTTCTTTTACATAGAAATCACGTACTTAATAACAACCACCCTCACTAACGAGATCATTTTCAGCGGGAGTGTTGGAATTTTTTTTTTCTTGCTTCGTAATGAAAATCAATACCCCACAGTTTCAATAAACTTTCCATTAAGCGCGTGAATTTTCTTACATTCTTTTTATTTCCATTCATAAAAGTACAAGAAAAACAATTTGGCGAAAGATAAGATTTTTTGGTAGCGGGAGGCTATATGTGTGTTTCAGATAGGCAATAATTGTTTTACATCGCCTTTTTTATGTGTGAATGGAAAGCTAGGTAAATTACATTTTCAATTTAACATCCTGTTTTGATGACATCAAAGTCAGAGCATTCAAAATATTTCATTCGCAAAAATGCTCCAGGCAATATGAGCTTTATTTACATTTACTTAGGACCGATACGATGTGTACGGTTTCACATGCTCATGAGTGTGTGTGTTGAAAAGTTATTTCCATAACGAGATTGTAAAAGTCGGATTGCCGAAATTTTTCTAAATTGAGTGAATGAGGTTGGCATAAAGCTGGTAGATTAGTTTCTACTAGTTAAAGTCCAAACCATTCCTTAAGGTATGTTATCACATACGCGCGGTGTTCGGATGTCAAAATTACTTAACTAGAAGTTTAATTCAAAGATTACACTTCAGTTCTATGTTGTTGTCTTGTTTTCGCTTATGTGATAAAATAGAGTACACACTTGCCACTATCAGTCTCGGCAAGCCTCGACTTCTTCGTGACAAGTGTGTAATATATATTACTCTCCGAGTGCCACGGATTGTAATTTACCGCAAATGTCATCGGATAGTAAATGATTTACGCGGGGTGCTGCGAGCAAAACCTTGAGTTTTTCATTGGAAAAATTTGTGAAGATAAAGAAACAACTTGTTCGAAAATCCTGTGTAAGACTAACTAAGCATGGATAGATTTAGCCTAAACCCCGTAGCATGTTGATCTTGCGATGAAGCTATTCCAATTTTCAATTTCTATTTATTTGGCATACTAAACTTATTCGGGCATAGTCGAACTGTTTTTTTTATCTCTGCCAGTTTCTTTGATCTTTGTCTATTACGTTTTTTTCAATGTTTAATAAAATGTTGGAAAAAACATGAAAATTCACTACGAATCTACCTTTTCATCTAGCATTTGTTTCAGTAATTTTAATATGCGTAAAATTAAACATTTTTCACATTTTGAAACTTTCACTTTGTCATTTCATTTTGTTTACATCAAAAGAACATTTTTTTTTTTAAATTCAGAAGTGAAGAACACAACCGGCGGGATTTCTTTTTAATATTCATTCCGTCAAATGCAAAAACAATCTCGTAATATTCAAATATTTGTTTAAAAAAATCCACATCGAACAGGTAGCTAAAATCTTCTTAATTTAATTTAGTAGAATTGTTAAATCACATCAAATGAAATTTTAGTTCCATTGTATCCATAGTATCAAACTGTAAAATGAAAATATCTTAAGCCTGTCTTTGATAATGTTACAGCAAGATATGTGTTTGCATTAGTGGTATTCAATTGAGATGAAACCCAGTTCCACGTTAATCGGATTTATGGCAGTGTAAATTATAATATTTCACAATTAGCAGCCGTACATAATCCATATGGAACAAATTAATTGATGCATACATAACATGTGGAGAGAGAATATATTTTAGATCTGATGTATCAAACATCAAAACGAATCAAATATTTATTAATAATGTAACTTCATACTGACGTGATAATATTTACTATTCCATGCTCAATGTATACCACAAGGTTAAATCAGAAGATGTTTAGATATTTGATATCTAATTGAACACTATTTACTTAAGCAAATAGTCTTAATTATCATGTTCGTATAGTTATTACATTTACAATAGAAAATCGTGTTGACGCTGTAGAGATTTACTACCATAATATATTATGTCGACAATCGACGTCAAATAGAATACAAAAATAAAGTCCGACTAATTAAGCAACGTTGAATGCATAATTGATAAATACCCCCCGTGTGGTGGTTGTAATATAGGGAATGATTATTACGATACACAACGAAATCGCATGACTGAACCGTAAATGATGCATCTATGCACAATAGTCAGAAGTTGATAATAAAAAGCGTATAGGATAATTTACCGTTTATTCAACAACACATTCAAAGTTGTAATTAGTTTTTAGTATCACGAAAACTAAATAAATTTTAAGCAACGACATTGAAAAATAAAAATCCGAAATGCATAACCGTCGAAACCATTTGAATAATTAACGATATAAATATTCCCGCAAATGGAGCGCAAATGAGAATGTCTGATATGATATGATAGAAGACACACTACACAGCCTTAACAATAACTACTATCAAAAAGACAATTGATTTGTGAAGTAGACGAAAGGATCTTTGTTTTCCTTTGTACGATGCTAAACGAGTTGCCTAACCGAACTTCAACATTAAATGCATAATTAATCGATTTGTCATGCATCTCAAAGAAACAAAATTCGATTGTAATGAACATCGACTACACTTTTGATGTATATGGCAAGTGTATCGGTATATGTCAAGTACATTCGAAGTATCATATCGTTTTACTTTGATGAAAATCGAAACATTTTATTGCATCTTTAATCGAGTGGAGCAAAATAAGAACAAACAAGCAAAAAAACATCATACCCTTGTGAGCACAGCAAACATCGTACACTTGTGTGCAGCATTTAATTAATTTCTTCGATTACAGTGATGTCACTTCGTATATAAAACATTTTTTTTTCTAAAATTCTCTAGTCCACAGTACATCGAGTATACATTTATGTTGACCTTATGATAAGGCCCTTATCACTTTGGAATTTAAACTCATCGGTGTTTCATGGTCGCGTACGCAACGGGACACAGTTAAAACGTCAACGTACGTTAAGTTGACATTATATACATCGAAGAAAATAGGAAAAATATTCGGTCTTGCAATCAACACCGCTGTAGATTCGGTTTTTTTTTGTTTTATCTTAAAAAAGCTTAACAAAAAAGCGTAACAAAAAAGCACTCTTTGCCACAGCGCTTGAGGCGTTCTTGCTTTATAATAACGAAACGTTACATCTATGCAGAATGAAAACATTTTGCTGGCGGTTCGGATGCAATTTTCGTTTTTATGCACCATTTTGCTACAATCAATTCAAAGTATAATATTGACGTTTGAAGCGAATATCTTGTTTACTGTAAGCTAAGATATGTATTGATTATAGTACGGGTTCGCATAGAAACCGACAAAACTTAAAATACTGTTTTTGAAAGTTAGATTATGTTTCATCTCCATGAATTGGATATGCAAACAAACAGAAAAAAAATCGAATTAAAAAGATCAATCTCGTTGACTTCGAACTGGAAGAGAGTTGGTTGTTGTCGGTACGTTCTTTGCAAGGAAAACTTCTAATCGGTTAAGTTCTTTCATGTCAAACTAAAGTTCATTTAACATTGATAAATGTCGATTTTTTCGACTTCTATCAAACCTGGCGTCGCATGGCGTTTTACCAACTACTTATTTGAATGTACAGCGAGAATAGCTTCATAGTTTTGTTATTATGATAGATAATTAAAATTAAAGCAAATTTAGCGACACAACTTGTAAGATATCTTCAAACACAATGAAAATATTCAATGATTCTAAGAGACGGGCGTCTTCTACATAGATTATAATAAAGTTTACAAAATAGAGTAGAGACCGGATATAAATGGAAACGTTGTTGCAATAATGCAAATACAATTAGACCATTCCATTTGTGTAGTTTAGTTTTCATAGTTTGTATACAAGTTTCAGCTTTCTCTCTCAGCTAAAATAGATTAACATTGTGTTTTAATGGTAAGCTACAGTGTTAGGAGTTAGTGACCAAATTCTATTGTTTATACTTTCAATAGTTTTCCGTTTCCAGCGATAAAAGTGTTTCTGTTGACAATTCATATACGATGTACAACTACTACCATACAATGTTTTCTCATTTATTTTCTTGGATTTATGCGAAATTACAATTTGAAATTTTGTAAAATATATTCGGCCGGAATTTTTATTATAGTCCGAAACAGGAATGCACATCAAAGGATTTTATAATCGAAACTTTATATATATTACACTAGGCCTGTTCATTTTAGAGAAATAGTCTCAAATTCATCTAGCATGGTGTTTATCTGGTCCGGAAGACTAAAATATTGGACCCGTATTTTTTTTTAGAATTTTAAAAAATAGTTTAGATCTGGGGAGCTAAGCATTTGTTCAAATGTACGAATGCGTTGGTTAGAAGAGTAAAAAAGATATACACCATCATTCTCCTCTCTTCTAACCAACGCTTTCGTACATTTGAACGAATGCTTCGCTCCCCAGATCTAAACTATTTTTTAAAATTCCAAAAAAAATACGGGTCCAATATTTTAGTCTTCTGGACCAGATAAACACCATTCCAGATGAATTTGAGAGTATTTCTCTAAAATGAACAGGCCTAATATTACACACTTGTCACGAAGAAGTCGAGGCTTGCCGAGACTGATAGTGACAAGTGTGTACTCTATTTTATCACATAAGCGAAAACGAGACAACAACATAGAACTGAAGTGTAATTTTTGAACTATTCTTCTAGTTAAGTAATTTTGACATCCGACCACCGCGCGTATGTGATAATCCCTGTGCATTCACAAATGCAACAAATTTTAATAATTCTGCATATAAATGGTAAGCCATACGGTAACATCACATCAAATTGCAAATGATTAGGTCAACAATTCAATATTTTTGCAATATTCAACATTAGGGCGAGTCGAATTTTAACTTTGATTATTTGTTTTTTATTTATTTGTATTTTCCCATACATCAAAAAAAAAAGTAGTCAAAGTTATTATTCGGCCCACCCTACTCAACATACCGGTGATGATGGAACAAAATTAAAATATAATCGACATTCAATCAAAACAATCAATAATTCGAATGCTATTCGTTAGTTTATTTCAAAGCGAGTCGGAAACATTTAGTGATACTATAGAAACAACAAAAAGTACTCGGCTAACAAGGGATGTTTACAGGATCTGTTTAATTTATGTTATTTGATCAATTTGCGCTTTCGTGCACGGTTTTATATTTTAAATAATAATTCAATGCGATTGATAAATTCCAGTTTTAATTTGCGAAGAATTATTAAAATCGGTTATCTTAGGTATATAAACAACAAATATAGCTGATCCATATTTAATTTTCAATTTGTCTGTGAATAATTTAATAAATTGTTTATAAATACGAGATAATTTTTCAATAACCGGATGTACATAATAGACACTGAGCAAAATGGAATTTCGCTGCTACGTGGGGCCTTTTCGTACTACATGTGTTCAACACTCATGTACATTCAGCGTGTAAAAAATTGTAGCCACGTATTTCAATTCAAAAATTTGAAAATTCGTTTATTTTTATTGCTGGGGAGCTGTATGCACGTATTGTTTCTGTGTGCGACGAATATTTAAAATTCTTATGCATGAGTTGAGTTATGTTTGAAGAAAAACCATTTATAATTAACTAGTCATACGATTCAATATTTGTCTTCTAGTTAATTTGTACTCGAAATTTGTTTAAACGAAAAAAAATCACGGGAATCGAACCTGTGACTTCTAGATTGAAACTCAATTCTCTTATCAATGTTCTCTTATAATCTACTATATCGAATTTCATTCGTTGACATTCTTCATTAATGGCAAACATATAACTTGAATGAGTTTTCATCCGCTCAGAGAGTATTTACCCACGTCTAGAGCCTATTATTTCACCGGTACTGTCTAGTGCTACTGCGAAATTTGTTCATGATAATGCCTGGCAGCACGCAATTAATACATGCATGCCGTATGTTATACACTCAAGATCAAGATGAATGATCTTCCGCCATTTGTAATCGTGCGGTTCGTAATTCAGTATAAAAGTGCAGAGTAGGAAATTTCGCTCAGTGTAAGTGAGGAAAAAAAAACAGATACACACAGTTGTGATGTATGTCCCATTTCATGACTAAATGGTGTGCGTACGGACTGGCGAGCAAATTTTACTTGTTAGCCTGTTCACGGAAGGCTTGTAGGCACACGTAAATAATATTGTTTGTTTTCGATTATTTCCTATATTCCATTTTCAATCAATTGCTTTATTAATAGACAATCGCATTGTTTTCCCAGTTCATGCTGCAACGACTTCAAAATGAAAATATGTTTTAAAATTTAATTGAAATATTGTCCATCGAGTCATGTTAATAGAACGCGTGGATAGACGAATTATACGATTCAATTGAGGTAATTATTTATTTATTTTAAATACTCCTATTCCTGTTACTATTTGGCTGTTATGCCGTGAAAAAGCCTTTTCTTTTGAATCAAAAATTTTTTGTAATTAATTCAATGAAATTGTGTACGCTCCGATGTCTTCGAATAATATGTATAATATCTTTGGATTAATTTGACCGAGTGAAACAAATTAGGACTCTGGAAATATATGTCGAGGAAAATTTGTATAGAGCGTGGAAAACATTTTCTAAACGTTTCTTACTTTCACGTTTCCTTTGATTAATGAAATATTTAAATTTTGTCATTCATAATAATTAAATTTTCTTCATTCCCTTGTCTTAAAGGTATACACAGACACACAGACACACACCTACATACACCTATTTGAAGTTGATATTTTCCCCATTGAGGAATTTCTTGAACGTACGCTAATGATAAATATTATTACATATTTTCTCTCGTTTAATCATCACAATAAATCAAGTTATTACCGACATCGTAATAAATCTTCAAATTTTACCTACATGCTTGCTATCGCCAAGGGAACAAAAGTTATAAAGTTTTGAAGTGGAAGTTCTAAACCTGTCTACGTATTATTAGGTGTACCCAGTAGAAAAATGTCAGAGCACCATGCAGGTGAAAAACATCCCAATTTCATTAAAACCAGCTATATTCGGGTCACCAAATTTTAAATATTAAAATTATACGTATCAAGGCATTATAGTTGAGTGTGTTACAAGACGGAAATGTTAGCAAACTTATGTAAATAATAGTTTTGCCAATTTATACGTAAGTTGTGCATTTTATACTATAATTTAAACAAAAACTTTATTATGATGGGTGTGAGGCGGCGGGCGGAAGCTATAATTATATTTATTAACATTTTTAACATGGGTGTACGCTGAGCTTCTCATACCGTAAAGTACTAATAAAACAAAACTATGCTAATTATGAATGTATGAGTGTATTTGTGTGTGCGGGTGGGTGGGTTTACTTTCTTGACAGCAACGAAATAAAATTGATTGCTTTTATAATAAATGGTTAGTATAGGTACATCAATCTATGATAATATGAGATATATCAAGAGCATCATCGTCAAAATAAGATTGATTATGGGGGCAATATAGTTTTTAGTGACATTATTCGAAAAATGAGAGAATTTCTGTACAAAATCCCTTGTGAGTAATTAGGTATCTGCTACCCAATGCTGAAAGAAAATAGTGGAAAAGTTTGACAGGAATAACGGTTTTCGGATTTTGAGACGGTTATCTGTATTCATTAAAAACCTCCGCTTGGCTTTGTGTTTATATATATATTTACTGTGCAAATATTGAAAGGATAGATGTAATTCCTCATAAACTTCATATTTATAAGCAGTCAGGACCAATATTTGTCTTCCCAACATACTCTTATATGATCAGAACTTACTGTGCATACATGAAGGTGAACAGAATGCCAACACAAACTATTCTCACAGTTGTTGTTAATGTATAGAAAATATGTTGCATACGGTAATAGATTAGAAAACAAGAATACCATTACAAGATGAGAAGTCAGGTGCTGTGTTGTTTTTTTTTTCTTTGCTGCGGATAATGTAATAACCAACAATATTTTGCTCCAAAAATTTCGATAAAGGAAAAATTCAATTTCTATTCTTCCAATGATAAAATGAAATTTTGCGAACAATTTGATCTCAGAAATATTGTATTTAAATGCATTTAAATTTCCGTATATATCTAGATGTATGTCACACACAAACCGAATTTATGTCGCTTTTTGTCTACCCTGAACACACAGAGTCGCATTTCGACTTTCCCCGAAAATTATAATAGTCCCGAAAATGTTCAATATTTACAATTCAGCAAACCAAAAATTGGCTAAATTCAGAAATGCGTTAAATTGGTTTCATGTTCTCATCTCCTTTGGATTTCTATTTATCAATAAAAAGAAAATAAAAATTGCTTTTTGAAAATATGTACGTGAAAAATTTTCGTTCGGAGAAAAATTGTTGTATTGTGTAAAAATGGAAATGTTATTTTGTACACAGCGGTTGTACAAACACATTTGACTATGCGGTATTTATATACGCGGGGAACACAGCGAGAAAATATATTACTTTTGGTATTTTTTTTTTTTCAATTTCCAGAAAACTTTTCATCCGATAATCTTTTATGATAAATGATTCCATTTTCTTTTCAAAATTCAATCGAAAAGTATTGATCTACAAGTTCCTTTTTCTGATAAATTTAGTACGAATTTGAATGTGCTTCGGTTCCTATTTACTTTTTAAAACTCAAACAATACGAAAAAGAAATTTTGTTGTCGCTTTCATATAATTTCAATGTTTTATTTTTAAATCATGTTGTTATTCTTTTTGAAAATAAATAACATTACGCAGAAGTTGTTAACGATTCAATGATTGAAATTGTCCCATAAATAAAAAAAAATGTGTCACACGATTTAAAGGCAGGTGCGACTTCGATTGGAAACCGATGGGAATACATCTACCATTGAAAGGAATATTTTTTTATTATTCATTCAAAAATTTGTATTGTATTTTCCGTTGCAAGCCATTTTTTTCGAAACTGGGCCAGTCTGTAGTTTTTATACAAATTAATCGAAAAACTAAATTTATTGCTCATAACTCAAACTAAAATAGAAATTGAGGAACAAAGACGGTTAGGTTGGTTAAAAATTCCTGTGAGCAAAAAACATAACCACTTTTACTGTGAAAATAACTGAGTTTTTCCCATACCGAACAGTGAAAATAGCTGACCCAGATTTCAACCAGATGTATCTCTATAATTTGTCGAGATTCACTTAAGCCAATATTAAGTAGCTGTAGCTACTTTATGGAAATTGTGGGGGTGTCTGTCTGTCAATGCAAAGTTATCATATAGCAATCCATTTCCATAGCAACAATTTACCCGGGAGATACACCTTCTCGATTATTGCAAATTCTCACAAGAGACTGTTTCTACAGAATTTTATGTCTAGGATGTTCGCAACTGATCGATACACACGAGGTTTATTTGTTAGCACGTAGTCTAAGATAAAAGAGAAATTTAACGTGTGCGAAGAAGTTAGACTTAAATTTTAAGGAATACGTCTGTACGAATTCGTATATTTAGTGCGTAAGTAACACCAGCGCGTACGTATACGTATAGAATAATTACAAAAGCTCATGTATGAAATATACAAATTACCATACTAATGCCCGAAAATTAAAACATTTTTCCACAAATAGGTAATTTCTTCTTGTAAAGTCACAAATTGTCCTCCTAAAGCTCTGTAATTTATCCTTTGGGTCCAATTTTTGGAAAATTATTTTCCATCTACGATAAGCTTCGCCGTTACCTATTTCTTTGAATTCAATCGGTTACAAACGGCCTCGCAAACGGCATATCCCTTGTACATTACATTACTTATCTCAACCATTTTGTTCTAAAATAATGGCAATTTTCCATATACAAAAAAGTTATCATCTGCACGGAGGGCGTTACATTTGCATATTCCATTAAATTGTAGTGTGCTATACAAATAACTTTCTGTAAATTTACTTAAAATTTTCAGAAATTTCTGAGGAGTAACAAATGAATGGCATTTTTTCTATGCAATAAATACAGCATCAAAGTTTATAAATTCCAAGCAATCTTTTTATCATCAAAGAAATTTAGAAACTCTTTTTGAAAAAAAAAAATGAAAAATCCGAAAAACTTCACTCGACTGCGTCAATGATTGCCAAAGAGAAATAACAGATGTTGGATGTGTGGAAATATGATAATGTATGTGAGAGGGTAAAATAAAATAAATAATTGCATCTCTATATGGAAACTATGTCGACAGACTGGTTCGATTCGAAAATGTAAAATTCTCCGAAGTCAACAGTTTCATTTCGATTCATATATTTTATTAATCAATATAACGTTTTCTGCTCTGAATCTATAAATATTCTCATAGCATTCGGATTCAGGTCGACTGGCATTGATTCAATTATTTATGTTGAATTTTCTTTATAATTCAGACGTCCCGGGATATAAATTGAAATAATGGTATGAATATTTCAGGTCAGAAATTAACAACATTAAACGTGCTTCTTTTAGACAAACAAACGATTTTCCACGGAAATTTCGTGCAATTTCATTTTATTCAATAATATTCAATAAGCTGAGAAGAGGCCCCACTTTGTGAACTATTTTTCTTGTAATCCAGTAAAAAGTGTTGGGTGGTAGCGATCCACTTTATAATTTTCCACAACGATAAGTCATGTGGAAAACCCATGACAAAATCATTAGAAACTGTTCCCCGTATATATTCAATAAAAACTTAGAATTCATTTCCTTCTCGCAGCCATCCATAAAAACCATTTACTATCTGCATTATCATTATCTGCACAATTCTTCTTACATTAAACAGTTCTCATCCACAGAAGAAGAAAAACATTTAACGTAAAAAAAATCTCTTTTCTTCGATCGAATTAAATTTAACACAAAATTTTCCCTTTTTTTAGTTTTTCTTATCTCAACGGATCACAATTTTTTTTTCTCTGCTAGAAAATGTAAAATTTTCAATAATTTTTAATGACATTAAATGAAGCTTGCGAGAAAAATGTCGCATTGCGCCTCTCTGTGTACTACGTTAGTGATACATGTTTCCATAACTATATGAAAATGTGATTATTAAAGTCGCACATTTACAATGGAGCAAAATATGAAAGTTGAAAGTGAATACAGGATTATCAGATAAACATTTTGATGCATCGATTTTTAAAAGAATTTTTTCCCTTCTTTTATTTTGATTTTTAAAATTTAATGTCGTTGCTTCGTATTACCATGCATATATGCGTCATTAGTACGTATACAAATAAAGTGTTGTCAATAGAATATTCTCATCCATTTAATCTGAGTTGAAGCATATCACATTAACAAAAAAAAAAAAAAGAAGACGAAAGAAATTGGAAATGGATGCCTCTTGTAACGTGTGTTATAATATTGCGAAACGTTTTGATTCCTGTTTCCACTTTCCACTTGTTTTTTTTTTGTGAGCATTAAACACACTCTTACATTGGAAGCGTGATCCATTTTTAACAGAAAGCAACACAAAAATTGTCAGTAATTTTCACTTTGTATATTTAGTTGCATTGTAATAATTTTAGCATTCGATACATTATCATTGCTTTCAATGGCAGAAATCAGGCATGAGAGCCACTAAAAACAAGCCAATGCTTAAGTGGTAATCGCACTTTGCCGTTTTTAACCTTACTTTAACTACATTTTATCTCTTTTTACGTTTTAATGAATGGGAGTGTTAAAGGGAGAGGTGAAATTTTGGTATGTCCATCGTCATCACATTTTACCGAAATCAAGCAGCCAGTCCAAAATTTGCTCTAAGGACGCGTAAATTTTTTTATTTAGCACCGCCGTCGCCTTGCTATCTCCGCCAACGGACTCTTTTCGATGACTCTCACCTCTCACGTCTGTAACACCCAACCCATACCACTAAACTTTTTATGTACATACATCAAGAGTTTATTTTACGATTCGTGCAAAATGTTGTAAAAAATAACTGAAAACAAAAATTGCTTTTTCATATACGTTGCCTGTAAACATACTAAAGTTAAGCACCAAAAACATACTGAGAAAAGAAAAAAAAACTTCAGCGTACAGGGTGTTTCCCAAGAGAAAGAATAATATTAACTGTACTTGGATATCGATAGAAAAATAACACTTTACCGGATAAAAGGGATGTTGGCTCGGAATTAAATGTAAATGTATTAAGGAAACCAATTCGTTACACGTTTCTAATCCGTCTCGGCAACGTGACTGTATGCGAATCGTAAATATGGATTGGAAAAGGACTCAATTATGACACAGTGTATGGTTTTTGGTGTAACATAGGTGTTTTGACTTTGTGCCAAACGTGTGATAGCTAGTGTCTTTGGGATGCACAGGCCAGTGTCTTCATTGCAACCATCCATTCAAGTAAAACGTGGACAAATCTTAAAATACGTTCAGTATACCACACAGCGTTTACTACAATTCTCACGATTAATTTGATTTGTAATCGAATTGAAATTTATGGTTACTATTTCCTGTGTAGTAACTGCTGATACCTATCGATGACGGTATCAACATCCAACATATATATTTATAGTCTTAATCGATAAAATTGTGATGACAATACATTTCTAATTGAAATTTTCTGGTAAATTTACAAAAAGAATCAAGGAAAATGGCAGGAAAGCAAAATAATCAAAATCAATTTGAATATCTCAAAGTACACAATGGTTTTGACGATTGAAATTTTGTATTTGGAAGAACTGCCGTTATATACAATTTATAGGAGGTAGGAATGGGTACGTATTATACATACATACATATAACCGGAACACAATCTCAGCATTTTTTTTACATAATATTTGAATATTTTAAAAAAAAGCGTGCTCCTCCATCTATATTGGAGAAATAAACATGAACTGATAAAATACATAAAAAAGATAGAAATCATCCAATTTTCTGTGGAAGTTTGCTGTAATGCTGTAGATACATAGCACTTTTTGCACACATATATTTCATTTACAACAACAACAACAGTGCAAAAAGAAAAGCAGGAAAAAAAACGTAGGAATTGCAACCTAACCGTATAATATACATATTTTTGTACTTGGAATGTGAATTGAATATTACCTGATACTGACGAAAGGCACAAACGCTGGCAATGTGTATGAATGGGTTTTAGGTGCGATGTTGCCAGTCGCTTCGTAGATCGTACGGAACGTATGAGAAAAATCGATTTTTTTCCGACTTCCAAATTGCAAATTGAGTTATTCTCCAATAGGATTGATCCATGCATATTCTTTTCCGCATATATCCATATTAGTATACGAACCGTACACCTCTACTGTTATACGCCGATGCTTTCGACAAAACACTCGGAACTGCTAACATAGCAACACATTATGTTCAAACATCAGGCAGGAGGCATGAAGCAAATCACCTAAACATTTTTTTTTTCCTCTAACACACAGCAATGCCATTGCTGAAGAAGTACTTCACATAGAGACACTATAAATGCCGCAGTGTTTAGGGAAATGTGCCACTCTGATGGTGGGAACTTGTTTACATATCAAACACATATGCAAATATAATTTAGAAATTCGTGTATGATATTCTCGAATGGTGGTGTGGATTTTTGTACATATATTTTAAAGGATATTATAATGAAACGTGTTTCTGTTTGGGATGTCTTTGATGTTGAAATGAAGAGCGCAATATAAAAAATAAAAAATAAAAATTGGTGGTAACGATGTTCTTTTTCGTTGACAACTTCATTTCTGTACATTTAATGTTGGCTTTCGTTTCCACTCAAAAATAATAAACTTTTCAAGAACATTTTTTTTTTGCAATGCTATAGGCCCATCGCAAATTGACATTAGCGAGATATTTCCATTAAAAAAATTGTGCGCGTGATTGGTATTGTTTCAGCCGTTTGTGTTCCTTTTTTTTTTTACAATTTTACCCAAATTTGTTCCTCATACGCGTTGTTGTATAAAGGACGGCACCGGCTACTTCCTCGGGCAACATTAGCAAAATATATTAAACGTGAACGAAAAAAGAAAAATTAAAAAGCAAACAATAAATTCAACCACAACGACTATTAACGGCTATTAAGTGCGTGTCGTGCCGTGAATGAAGTCTTTGTTCTCTAATTTTTTTTTAAATTATTTATTTCAAGCGGAACATAAAATATTAAACGTTCACCACTTCTACAGAATATGTATTGAAGTTTGAGAATTTACAATAATTTAGGTTCTAAGAAGCTCTTGTTTCCGCCTCTGTAAAAAAAGTTCTATGGCACGTTTTCCACTAGGATGGAAAGAATTCTTATTGTTGTCGTGGACGATTATAAAGATATAAAAACAATAAACAAAAGGGACAAGTTGACAATTGTAACGTGTCTGCGCGCGGGTTATACAACACAATGTAAACGCAAGCTTTTGTCATTATTGCTCGAAGATTTTTTTGTGGTGGTGTGTGTGGCGGTCGTAATTCAAACTCGTGCCAAGGATAGGTGCGACCAACGCCATTAAATACTACATCAGATAAAAACAACTGAAACGAACGGGTATAATATTCTCCAGGGAGGTGCGGTAATTCGACAAAAATTAAGTTTTGAGCAAAATAACACAATTCAATCAGTTGGGAAGAGAATATTCTATCTTTCGCAGTAACATTGAAATCTCGCAACTGTACTCAACATTGTCAATTTTACAGTGAAACAAATTATTTTAAATGTAAAATCAGCCATAGCAACAATGAGTCGAGTAGTTATATACTTCAAATTTAATTTATTAACACTCTAGCCTAATATGCGAAATAAATCGAACATTTAAACTAAATGTTTGAATACCGCGCTACTCGAAGCTTTTCTTAGTGACAGCAATAAATACGAATTGTACGCACACCACAAATTCCGCTGTCTTGTTTGCATTGTACACCATGCGAAAAATGACGACGTCTTTAGAAGAAAAATATTTGCTTTTTCGTTGGTGTAGATGCTTCGAATTGAGATTTAAAGTAAAATATGCGGAGTTTTTAAGCGAGCAGCTGCATATCGATAGAAAGTGGAACGGTTCTCAAGTTCGCCTATTGAAACTTCCACCATTCTGTCAGAAATCATTATGAATTATTGTTTGACGACCGAGTCGTCTTCAAAATGCTGTCGAATGTCTGCGAATGCGTTTTTCTTCGATTTTCTTCAAATTGAATTTTGAGTTAAATGATGCACTATTTTGTCAATTTAGAGCCCAATATCGATAAAAAAGTAAACGTTTCCCCTTGTTGCCACACAAAATTGTAGGCTTTTTGTCAGTAACAATGAAAAATTATAATTTGAAAACAGTCGTTGCCGGGGTCAAAAGCCCGGCAACGACTGTTTTCACATGATGTTTTCACATCATTACTGACATAAAGCCTACAATTTTGTGTGGCAACAAGGGGAAACGTTTACTTTTTTATCGATATTGGGCTCTAAGTTGCCAAAATAGTGCATCATTTAACTCGAAATTCAATTTGAAGCAAAACGAAGAAAAATGCATTCGACGACATTTCGACGGCATTTTGAAAGCATTTCGGAGACGAGTCTCGGTCGTCAAACAATAATTTATAATTATTTCTGACAGTATGGTGGCAGTTTTAATAGGCAAACTTTGGAACCGTTTCACTATCTGTCGAAATGCAGCTGCTCGCTTGACAACTCCGCATATTTTGCTTTACATCTCAATTTGAAGCATTCACGCCAACGAAAGCAAAATTTTTTTTTTTTTTCTGAAAAATGTCTTAATTTTTTGCATGGTGCACAATGCAAACATGACATCGGTATTTGTGGTGAGCGCACAATTGTGTATTTATTGCTGTCACTAAGAAAACATCCGAGTAGCGCGATATTTAAACATTTGATATAAATGTTCGATTTATTTCGCATAAAAGGCTTGAGTGTTAATAAATGAAATTTGAAGTATATGACGACTCGACTCATTGTTGATTTTACATTTAAAATAATTTGTTTCTCTGTAAGATTGACAACGTTGATTACAGTTGCGAGATTTCAATGTTTTTGCGAAAAATAGAATATTCTCTTCCCAACTGATTAAATTGTGTTATTTTGCTCAAAACTGAATATTTGTCGAATTACCGCACCTCCCAGTGGTAACTTTATGATGAAAATAAAAAAATTGTTTTGATTGGCGTAAAATTTTCATGGTTTTAATTTCCAATTTTCCGTTTAATGTGGCATAATTTGCAAAGGGTTTTTAATACGCAATGCTAAAAATAACATTAATAACCCAACCAACTCACGTGCCAAAGGTTGGAAATTCAATCGTTCTCGTTCAAAAATCTCTTATTTAGTAACCATCTAATTAGGCACTTATGCCACCGGATTATATAACAAATTTTGTATAAATATGTGCGTATATACACGCCTGAAAACTAATTTTCATTTTCCAGGCCTATTACCATATTTTAATCGTACTTCACGCACGCTAAATTTATCAAAACCCCTTACTTACAAACATTATGATAATTATGGTTCTTTAAGCCTACTTGATGTGAACAAATTAAAATTTCAACTGAATTGTAAAAGCACAACAAATTATTTCGGTGATGTATTTGCTTGCGTTCTATATTTTTTGTCTTCCTTCTCCTCTGTGTTATGTTAAAAGCCTCCTTGTATTTCTCTGCCATATTCGTTTCGTTCTACACAGTGATAATAAATTAAAATGAGAAAATTCGACGGATAAAAACATAAAGTTGGGATTTGTGCGTTATTACGTATACACACATTACCTAATTTGCGAATTGTGTTTCAAGTTTAAGGAAACAAAAATGTTTTTTTTATCTCGTTTTTTTGCGGGTGTCTACAACTCTGAATTGCTGACTGAAAATAAATGGATTTTTGGCTGGTTTTTCCGTAAAGGAATAGTCTTGTAATCATTTCTGAATTTACGAGCACATGTTATCATATTGCTATGTAGTATGGGTCGGTGGAATTGTACATTTTTTTATCCTAACAATTTTAACAGAGACATTCATTTTCTAATTGATTTTCTTTTTCTTTATTCCAGGTAAGTTCTGCCTCACACAGTTTATCCCTAACATAGCGGTAAGTATTAACATTTTGTATGGAAAAGTTGAATTGCTCTAGATGATCGATGAAGAGTTTTTTTTTCTCAAATTTTCCGATGCTGAATTGAAATCGTCATTTCAATTTTGTTATATTGGAGACCTTTATTCAATTACTCGTTTCAAACTGGTCTCTGTGACGCCTTCACACTTAAATTTGCCTTTTAAATACAAGAACACAATAACGAATCATTTCAATCCAAATAATTATATTCTTTTCACGTTCGTTACCACGTGAGTACAACAATATAAGTTGACTGTTAAAATTGAAAATTAAAGGTGGACGTAGAAGTTACTTAAAATATTCAAATTTACTTCAATTTTTTACAAATAATTGCTAGTGAAAATCGCAATCTTCTGGGAGTTGCGGGAAATGTTACAGTGTAACGTTCGTAGCACATATCGGACCTATTTTTTCCTACATTTTGGCAGATGCATTTTGTGTTCCTCTATGAAAATGTTTGTTTTTGATTCTACGCTTTAGTAACGGCAAACTATTATCGTCACGTATATTCCTTAAATCTATTACATATCTTATTTAAATATTATTAAATCTTTTACTTCATTTGTTACAACATAAATTTTACTATACAAGGGAATTGTTATAGCTGTTGTCGATAACAGATTACTGGCCGTTTCTGACAGTTCGTGCGCCTTCACAATAAAATCTCAGATCTACAGTCAGTAGTAATTAGTAAAAAAAAAAATCATACAAAATCATTGACTGTAATGAAAAGTATCTCGGGTTGACAGACACAAAAAGTTGTTACTGACCTTAATGGTATAGTTACATTTAGACAACTTTGTTAGACATAGAAATCGCACTTTTATCAACTTAAAAATTAAGTTAATGCAGCAAAAGTTTTATACTTGACACCATAAATCTATCTACGAAAGTGACCAAATTTCTTTTTCTTCTTTTTTTCTGTTCTTTAAAGTATGTCACATGGGAAATCCTAAACTTTGTTCGTCTATGTATGGATTCTTTTTATTTAATTTTTTTTTTTTGTTGTTGCTTTTGTTGTTTTAATGTTTTTATTTTCTTCCATGAGTTTTGTTTTATTTAACTAAAAGCGACAACACAACAACAATGCATTATACAGGGAAACTTTTCAAGTCATTAGTCTGGAAAATTCAATCTACCAAAAAAAGAGGAGAAAAGAAACCGAAAGTCATTTATTTTAATTTCATTTTGATAGTACCCAGTGCCATGCACCGTGAAGTTTATTTCTTTTATTTACAAATGAGAACGATAAAATGGAAAGGAGGAAATTATATTTTGTGAAAATTGCTGCAAGTAAATTGCTTCAGAGAAGGTATATGCGTGCAAGCGATTGCAATGCAACAGTCATAAAATATGATATTTTTAATATCACAAATAATTTTAAATGCAAAAATTTTTTATTTTCAGTAAACTGTTTTTGTGTTTTTTATCTCAATTTTTTTTTTTTAGTTTAGATTAAGTTGTTTAATGGCCAAGCCAAAACCAGCTACCTGGAAGTTGTTTTTAGTTTTGCATATTTTACGCTTTCGTTGGTTTAAGTGGGTTAATTTACATTTATATTGTGATAAGAGCATTTTGCTCTAAATTTTAATCATCACAGTGATAGTTTTGCGTAGATTAACATATTTACAGATTGAAAAATACCGCCATTGACGCCAACAGAACAATATTGCTCCATAACCTTATCATAAAGAAATAAACAATGAATGAGCATTGTCCACTTCCATTCTTTGACACAATGTTGAAGTTACAAATTACTTTTCCAATTACTTTTTCGCAACCGTCATTCCTTCTATTTAATAATTATTATTTTTTCGCTTGAAAAACCAGTTTTCAATTTGAAAAGTACCTACACATACCAACAATTATCACAAAAAATATTTTTCTCTTCCGAAACGAATCATTCAACATCTGTGCGGGACATGAAATTCAAAGAAATCGTTTATTATATCGCGCGGACATCCGAACAATAGTTTCACAATGATATCAACATTACTGAGCTGTTTAGAGTAATTACAAACCATTTTAGCTGAGAAATACTCATTGGGTGGAACAGAATAAATAATTTAGTTTTAAGTTTGAAATGTAAAAAATTGAGAAAAATAGTAGCCTACGACATCACTCATTCCTGAATCAATCCCTTCGTTTGTAAAAGGAACGAGACTACAAGTAGAAAATCCTACAAATTAGCACCAAAAAATTGTCCTCCAATTTTCGTAAGATCTTGGTAAAACAAATCTTTAGGAAAATCTAAAATTTGAAGAGATAAAACCATTTGACGAATATGTTGATTGTTTTCAGCCTGTTACAGACGGCTTTCATCTGTTATCGACAACGACAGCAATAATAAACGACAAGCTCTGCACAATGAGGTCCTATATAGCACAAAGCTTCCTCAAAGCAAATGAAGTAAAAGATTTTAGAAATCATTCTCTAAAAATCTTCGATCAAATGAAGTAATAAATTAGATAGTAAGACTGTTTATATGCTTGCTGTCTGTGACAGGTTAAAAATGAGCTATCAGTTTTCACTTCAGAATATTGTTAATCACTAAGAGGAGGGAAGAGACGATGTAGAAGCTTCAATTTATAGCCTGTTTAGGGCTGTTCATTCCATTTGCATAGAATTTTTGATCTTTCATTCAGAGATTTACTGTACGTTTATTTATTTACATAGAAACGCGACTTTGAGATAAAATTCTTTCCAATTCCATAGCAAAAGCTACGCAAATTTGATGATTGAAATTAATCAATCGACCAAATTGCCTAGCTATCGCAAGTTTGACATTTCAAAACAATTGGAAAAGGCCGAAAACAAAAGAATTTTATGTCAAACTCGCGTTGCTGTGTGAACAGACTGTCACAAAATACTCATTTTTATCATGCGATTTTTAATATGGTTTCTGGAGCAGTCAAAAAATTACCAATTTTTCTTCATCGGCTGTAAATTGTTTAATTTCCCCAATGTCGTACAAATTCAATCCATTGCTATGTGAATAACTTCTAAATTTGTAAGTAATTGCTTCAGTTTATTCGATGGATTTATCTAATTTTACCTACCACTTATGCTCAAGTTAAACCAGGAAGGAATTCTTACATTTTCGAAACATTACTGCTGACTTACTTACATTATAATGGAGTGTAACACCAAAAAGGAAACAATTCTACATTCATTATTATATAAATGATTTAAATGCAACCGAAATAGTATAGAACAGAGAAAAAGAACCACATATGTGCTGCATGAAATTCCTTTCTTTTTTGGTTGCTAAAACCACTATAAATGTGAATAAAAATACGTTCAGTAGAGAGAAACATGCACATTGCACAAAACTCACTTCAATCTATTCGGAAGTATTTGGCTAAACTTCAAAGTAACTAAAAACGGGAAAAAGTGCGAAGGGAATTCGTTTACAAACAAATAAAAGAAAATTTCGTTTCAACACAATGTGGAACATGCCTAATGCGTAAAAAAACGAATGGTATTTAAATTACAAATTAAATTTTCAATGGGGGTTTTCTATGCACGTGTACGTTTAGGATGTATATACACACACCTGAGTGGGAAAATTTTCAAAGTCGTCTCCCCACGAGAAAAGAAAAACTTTTAATGAACCGAATATGATTATCTTTATGCAATGTTTCCGGATAGATCTATATACACATATACATAATAAATTAATGGTCCATCTACAATGACATATTGTATGTGATAAATTTTCCTTGTAACGAAATTGTTTTTATTTATTCAATGCATCCATAATAGGACTACAGGACTATAGCTGTGTGTTTAAGATGATAAATAATTCTTTTGTGGTATTAACAATTCATGGTCTTTATCTGGTTATCAAGTGTACTAACTTAAATTATATTTTGAATATTACAATGTACTTTACGAAGATTTTTGAATAATAAATTGAGATGGCTCTTTTAAGCAGGAAAGTAACGCAAGCAATTTTGTTGAAGAAGTTTTGTTTGGTGTGTATTTAGAAAGCACAAAGTTTCACCTTGCAATTTGTGGGAAGTATAAAGCCACAGAAGACAATGAATGTGGGTGAATTTAAGATTTTTTTTTCTTTGAAAGGCTTGCTCTCATGTAGAAATTGCATTTCTTTCCAATTTTTTTTTACATTTTTTTTGCTTCAGCTTTTCGTAATTAAAAACCTGAAAAGTATCTTCAAGATTATCATTAGCCGAAAAATTCATGGCTGAAGTGAATTCATTTCCATTTTGAAGTTTCATTGTTATTCGGTGTATTTGAGTACCGGTACATTTCAAATGAATTTGGAAAACTTTCGAACCAACCTTTCAGACGTAAGTGAACAACCACAGTGATATCACATAATTTTATTCGATTTGGGTTTTTGGTAGACATATTGACGTAATCAGATTGAATGTGGTAACAAACGGAAAATTTATTGAGAAGGGAAAAGCCCATAAATGAAAAGCCGATTGTTATGCAAATTTGTTTGGAACACAAAAGGCTTTAGCGAAAATCTAAGCATTAGACCCTTTAACTTAGCACCCATATTCGCAAAATCTTTATGTTCGCCAACATCAGGTATTACATTTTCTATTCAGTGAACCTGAAAGTATATTTCGTACAAAAACATTGCTTTGATTGAGGTTTAAATTCATATCCATCCACACACACACACACACAAAAACGAACTTTCCCCAAATGAATTATTACAAAACATAATTCTGTTCGTACACCGTTTTAATGCCGTTGTTCTTGACACGCAGGCTAGTTAGAACGGAAAACCGAAATACCAATTTGAAATTTGCCAAGTGTTTGAATATATCAGCTTTATGCCACATTTATATTTTCCCGTTGTCGATACGCAATGGACGCAACTTTCTTTTTACAAAATCTGAACATCTTAAAGCACAGTCATTACGGCCGTTATGGCTACATTTTATACTCTTTTTCGACCGATAAATTTTAGTATATACGATATGGAAAAAAGTGGTGGTGGACTTCACAACGTGACGTGTGTATATATACAAGCTTACCTACCCAAATTTAGTTGTAAATTGACGACGCCTTCGATGTAGTATTTCAGACAGTCCTCTTTTATTGATTAATTTTACCTCAAAAACGGCCACAAAATCGTCGGAAAATTGCTTACATTGTTAGTTACGCGAACATAATATTGAATCGAACTCGTAAACATTCGTCATTGGTCCAAGCAGCTTATTAGTGCCACATTAAAGTGACTTAAATCAGCCTTTATAACGGAAATTAAATAAAACGCTTTTTGACGACTTGGTATATACCGCAACTAAGAACACTTACAACGAGCACGTTATACATATACGTATATTATTCGACCCGGTCATTGAGATGGAAATATTAAACGAAAAAATACGAAGAAAGAGAACAACCAGCAAAATAACCGCATGTGACATAAATGTAGCATATTAAATTCCAACACACATCCTATATTATACAGATGGAATATAACTTACAACACAACATATTATGCTAGGCATTACAGTGCTGCTGCTGCTGCTGTGTGTGGCCGAGTCATAGACCCAGCGAGCTGTAGCACGGGAAAATAGATGGAAAAATATAGGGGTTCGCAGATAGAACATATATACCGAAGATTTATATAGACTCGCAACCTATTTTTATGTATTCATTTATTTCTTCTTTCCTCTCCATCATGTGTTTGTGTGTACACATATCCATCGTTTGAGACGTATAAATGGTGGGAGATTTTTATGACCTACTTTAATCCAGATTCGCACAGAATCATATCTGGGTCAAAATAATTTTTTTTGCTCCCTAAATGAATTGAACATTCTTCTGCCGTATAGAATTTCCTGCACAGAACTGAGAAAGACACATAAAAAATTGAGGTAATAGTTCGTTGTTTAAATGCTGTATTATCGAGATATCTGAAAGACGGAAATTTGTCCACCCCCCATTTCTTCTTCCCCGAATTGATAGTAACTAAATTACATTCAATAGAAATCTTGTTGGTAATCCCATATAATACTCGAACGGCTCGGTGATCGGTGTGTGAGTGTGTGTGGAATGGATGTTATTTATTTTATATAACATATTTGTCGTAATATAACTGCGTAAGGATGAACAAAATGGATTAAAACAGTCAATTGAGGAAATAAAAGAAGCGAAAAAAAATATAGTTAGGAAAACGAGAGACTGTGTTGTATGCTGTTGTACAGTGTGTACTGAATGCTACGTGATGGAAATGGTATCAGGCGTGAGTGTAATACAAATAAATAGGCTTTTGAGAAGAAGAAGAGAGAAACCGAATTGACTAAAATAAATAAAAATGATAATAATAACAAGTCTAGCTCGAACGGATGGATCCATCATGATGCGAACATTTTACGTATGTCAAACAAAATTGTTTATTTAATTATTTCATTAAATAACATTTTGAAACAACCACTTGAGTCAATTCCCATAGCCCGTGTGCTAGCGATATTTTTGTGTCATGAATTATTTTCAGAGAGAGCTGCAAGCGGTTATTTGGGGGTGGCAGATGCTTACACAATATTTTAAGTGTTCGTATTACATGGGAAACATTGCGCAGCGTACAAAAAACATATAATTTTTTTTTGGCAATAACATTGTTATGTATAACACAAAAATTTGCTCTAATCTTGATTCACTGTGACCGGTTATTGCGCCGCAGACACAAAAATGTCGAGTGCTATTGGTGTACTGTATCAATATTATTTTTGTTTTACAAAATACTCGGTTCAATGCAACGGTATCTGTGTTGATACATTTTTTTTTGTATTTTTGTAATTCGAAACCACATCAATACATATCTATGGTAAAATTCTTATACCGAAATATGACGAAAATTTTATGGCTGGTACATGCGACTCTGATTTGGGATGATAAATTTTTTTTGTGCTGTAATCATCCATCTGCTAAGCTAAAATGTAGCGTATAAAGTATAATCGATTAGTGGGTATAAATATAGCCTCGTAGAATGGAGTATAATAACGAAAATTGTCTCGAAAAATGTCCTTTTTCGTTGATTTACTATATTGCGTTGCATTACGGGGCAATTCTTTTCATTTTTCTTCAGAATATTTCAACAATAATAATAACAAAAGCAAAGAAACGAACAGTACGCTACGTACGCTTACAGTTTGAATTAGAATAAAGTGTCTACACACAAAAGTTTTGTATTATTCTCACAAGGGAGAAACCACTCTGAATAAATTAGGAATTCATGTTCCTTTTTGTGTTATTTGCATAATTTTCCCGAAAAGATAAAGGTGCTACACGACGTTTTCGAGATAGAATCGTCCTGAATTAGGTCAATGGCAATACACACACTTTTAAGTATTTTCCATTTATTTGAAATTTGCAATTTTCATTCGACAAATACAAATTTTTGTGTAATTTAGTTTTTTTTTTTGCCCGACATTGCTGGAATAACTTTGCGTCGGCATGGTCGGAAAATGTTTCCGAATTTCTTTTGTATTAACTGAATACAAAATGTAGGTTTAGGTTGAGAATAAATATTTAACGGATTTCCTGATTTCTCATTTATTCGCTGTGTAAGTGCATTGTTGGGGTTATTCCAGGTAGTAATGTGAATACCTGACTAGAAACCTGATAGTACTGCGTAATATATGGACGCATTTAATTCCAGATTTACTTCGTTCAATGCTCGGAATAGGTCAAGTTAGACTTGACCTGAACCTAAAATGAGAAAACCAGACTTAAATCAGGTTAGGTTCAGGTAGAACCTGATTCTGAAATTTTAAATTTAGGTCTGATAACACCAGGTCAAGTTAAGGTTAGCCTTGAGATTGATCTGCACCTGACCGGAACCTGAGATATTAAAAGTAGACCTAAACCAGGAAATCTCATAGGTCAACCTATCGGAGCGTAGACTTGTTGCACCAAGGTCCTCTTTGATCTGAGTGATGCGTTCTCCTAAGCTCCGAGAATGAATGACTGAATGAATCTTTATTTAGCAATCGGCTATTGATCCTGAATTTACATTGGAACATTACATTCTTAAACTCTGCTTTCATCACTTGAATTGATGTCATAGAATTTGAATAAATAATAAAAAAAAAAGTTTAATTGATTTGAATCCGTAATTGAGGTCAAATTGTTCGTTACTTTGCCCCTTCTTCGAATTAATTCCTCAGTACGCTGCGAACAGTTAAAAACTATTAAAATCTTTATGAATTCTGGCTGTGATATTTGGGATAGGGAGAAGCCAATTCGCTTTTTGTTTTGTACGGTTTCCTGATTAATATTGTCGTAGCCTTAAATTTTCTTGTTTTTTTTTTTCTAACATAAATATACTGAATCGTGTGTACTGTTCGACGGGATGTTTTTTTAATATAAATTCTAGGATCCGAATAGATTATAGATTGATTGAATTGAATTAGCGAAAACAGATGCTGTTCAATTTCAAACCATTCTCAATACTTTTCCATTAAAAAGCGTATTCAGCGGTTGACGGGTTAATCACTTATCCAAATATTTGCGCAGAGAAAGAAATATTTTAATGTTTATTATCGAAGTGAGTTTTATGAACATGTAACGTTTATATGAAAAAGGTACCGCATTCGCCGTATTTGTTTCTTTTAGACCATAAAATATGCTAGAAATTTAAAACATAAAAAGTGTTTTCAATAAATTACTTTTATTACCATGCCATTATGTATTATATGCTCACAAATACCCTTTGAATAATAATAAAAGAAAACAATTTCAACCCAATTATCAAAGAAATTACTTATTTATATGCGAAAATGGCACTGTAAAAAGCAATGATTATTTATCACAATTTGAAAGGAGCTGGAAAAAAATTTACTGTTTCTTCCAAATAAAGGGGTATGAAAACTAGTAACATTTTAGATTTATGAAGGACATTTGCATGGGAGATTTTTTTTATGTTATTGCAGCAGAGGAAAAATTATGGTGTCCATGTTTTTCAAAGCAACTTTTATCATCTTAGCACAAGTAAAACTTTCGGCATTGGTCTGTAATGATTCAAGAGAAGAAGAAAAAAAAACTTACTAAATGAAATTCAAAAGGAAATGATGAACATTAACAAAGGCACGTTTTGATTTATAAAAAAATCTGAATGATTTTTCTTCCCCCCACTCTCTCGTTCGATTTGTGTTATAACAGCTTGAGGGTTACAAAAGCTCAGCAAAAATAAATAAATTTTATGCGATGGTTCGGTATGATAAATTGAAAATCATTTACTCGGCATTGAATGAGGGGGCTACTATGACAAAACATCAGGTGATTGACGTACCCAATTTAATTTGAATGGTTTTTGCTATTTGTGCAAAATTTCAACATCCAACTTGTGTGTGAAAACTATATGTGTGCGGCGGAAAACTCGATATTTCGTATCAAATTCTCCATTAAAGGATATTGAAATGACCTTTAACTATAATATTAAACGACCCTAACCCTTTTCTGATGTTTGACTTCATCCTCGTAGATATATAATGCCATTTTGAAGAAGGAAATATACTTCGTTTTGTGTATACTCTTCAACATTATGTAATACATTGTATGTTATGTGTATAGTAACCATATCAACTCGTCAATTCATTTTCTTTTCATTGCTTATCTACAAAAATGTTTTCGCATAAGAATAAGATGGTTGTGGTTCATTTCGCTTAAGTACTTTTCTCAATTCGTACGTCAATTGCTGTGTCTCTCTCTCGGTGTGTGTGCGTGTTCCGAAAAAAGAAAACAAACTCAACAGAAAACCATTATGGTAATGACCCTCATTATATTTGTAATACAGAAAAACCGCATAAACTTTTTATTCATCTCAACATGGATGATAACAGAGCCCTTACGACCTCAACCTACCTTTTTCTTCCGAGAGTCGAGATCTCGGTCATATTTTCGCTTTTCCAAATTTGTTCGTTCTAATACAGACAAAATACACTAATCGACGTGTCTAAATGGGAAATTGAATAAGCAAGCAGCCAATAATCGAGTTGGGTACATTCCCAAAATTCGACTGCTCTCGATTACTTCCAACATTATTAGTCGCTTAGTTTCGAATATATTTTATTATTTTGAAATACTGATGATGTCACCATCGGTGAAGCACTATAATCCTAAATAAATTAGCGATGATGTTTACCAGTGTTAATAATTCCTTCGTAATTGGCTACGCTATCGAGCTAATTGTTAAATTAAAATAACATCAGCAACATATTATTTAATTTTATAAAAGCCAAACTGTGAAATTGATTTCAAAAAAGTTAATTTATTATACCATTGTTGTGTTATTATGTAGACGGGTGGTTTATGATGGTTTGGAAAAAAAACTTTCATTTGTTCACATTCAAACATATGTGCAAAATTTGCTTTGATTTGCTCAAGTGGTGGCTTTTGGTAAAAGAAGCCACGGACTGGCCACGAGTTATCAAATTTGGTGATGAGTTAAAATTTCATTTCGACTATGATTCGCTAGACTTGTTCGTGTGCAAATCGGTATAGTGTTCTTAGAGCACTGTATCGAGTACCACTGTCGCCATGGCCTGATGAGAAATGATATTTTTGAACTGCACATTAGTGCAAAACGTCGAAAGACGTATTTAAATTTCTCTCAGATCGAAACAGTGGTCGAATGTCTTATGTTAGACGGGTTGTTTTAATATTCGCTACAACGATACTTCTATTAACCAGTCCCCATTTTTATTAATATTTGTGGGCGAATGTCACACTTTCTACGATCCCTCCTCATGCAGATGGGACGGGATTTGTGGATTCTTTAACAGATGATCTTGCTACCAGCTAGATATTTAATATTGTGGACGTTTGGGCGGTGATTTAAACACTTCAATTTAAGCGTGCTGCCCTTTCAACGTTCGTATTTATTCTAATGCAAATTACTTTTCTTACACAAATCAGTGCCAATTCGATACATTTTCCAATTGAGCTGGTTACTTGATTTACCTCGATTCGACCAGTGAAAACACTCCTGTTCGAGTTCCAACAGGATTTATGGATGATCTCCGACACGACCTCTGACCCCTCACACGGATTTTTCAAATTTCCTTTCACGATTTTCAATAAATAGGCACTAGACACTTTTGTTTATGTTGCAGATTACACATTCCCGTTCTTCTGTGTGTGTCTACATCTTAAAATAATTTCTTCGCCATCAACACCACATATAATAATTTCCTTTCTCTCTTTTTCTATCAAAGAATAGTGTCACATTGCTTTTATTGATTTCGGGTTTATTCACCATAATATCCTGTACAAAAGCCACAGAGTAATATTGTTTTAGGAACACCAGTATTGTAACATCGAAGCGATTCAATTTTATGTAATACTGGATCAGTAATGGTTATGTGTCTTTATTTTTGCCAAATTTATTTCATCGGAACTGGAAAAGAAATGACCATACAGAGAAAGTGTCAACGAAGAATAAGCAATTATTTCGTCAAGCTTCACTAAACGACTTAGTATGAATAGCCCGACAAGCACACTGGAAAAATGATGAAATTCTGAATGGGACGTTATGTTAGGGAAATATTATTAAAGTTAAGTGATTGGTTGAAGTCTGTGACTGAACGAAAATTTTTGTTGTCAAGAATCATACGAAACTGTAGCTCTGTTAAACTTACTTCTTTCCCATAGTAAATCATCGTCTGCATGTGATGAATTCATTACGTTATTTTTGCTGATCGGGATCCATTTGTCGATTTTATATCGAAAGCTTTATCCATTATAATGACTACCATAATAATACAATGCATGAACACATACGTTCGAAAGTCAATTCAGAACTCGTCTTCAACAATAACGGACCGGATATCCGTTGTTGTTTAACATTTTCGAGTTGTTCTTTTATGTATGGAAACGATATATATGGCCAAAGTTCTGTTTGGTTATTCGTTACAATCTGGCAATCAAGCATGGACTTCCAAAAAATATGCTTAGTTATCGGAATAGTTCAGTTTACGAAGCTTGTTCGGGGGAAGGTATGTTTTCTCAGAACCCAAATCAAATCGAATTTGTAAGATGAACACTAGGTGGCTAGGTGTTTTGTTGATATATAAGATAGCAAATGGATAGCAAATATTCTTATATCGTTGATATCCTAAACGGTCGATGTAGAAAAGGATATTCTCTCGACATATATATTGTTTATCAATGGTTGTCGTTTTTGAACTGAATTCAAAATTCATCTCGTTCTGGTTGTAAGATATTTTTTTCTGGAAAAGCAAAATTTTGATTTAACAGCCAATAGTCATCACTTGATAATATACACAAACCATGAGTGTTATATAATGATAAATTGGGTTCGTGTTTGCGTGTTAAAACGTTATTATGGCAACACTGATTTCTTTCAAAATGATCCTCAAAAAAGTGTACACAGTTATGTTATATTATGTTACATTCCATTACACAATATATTAAGGGGGGAAGGTAATGTTTTCTGATGTTCTCGAATAATAATGTAATCTTATCACGAATTGAATAAATTATTATTACACTCCGTCTCGTTCATAAGTTACATTTGCCTATGCTGGTGGAATTTATGCTGTTGTACACGAGTGTACGATCTGAAGGTGTTTGGTACATAAATAATATACAAAAAAAGAGCGAAAATAAAACATAAAAAGAAGTAAAAAAGATATACCTGTCACATCACGTATAAATTACCCTAACAATAAAAATAATTTAATAATTCTGGTTATTTGACAGGGTAATGTCAATTTTTATTATTCTGATGTCTATCTTCCTAGTGCGTTGGCGGATAAATAAATGATTTCACTGGCATTTTTGTTCGCTCTTTTTTTTTCTTCCTTTCTTTTTGCGCTCTATACCTTCACGTTTCCATGAGATGCTTTACATACCATAAATCATCGGAAAAGGGAACTGAGAATAAAAAAAAAATTTAATTCGGTAGTTTGCTGACAAACAAAAAAGCAGTCTCATGATTTTTCGCAACGAAATTTCAATTCTGTAAATATTAATGAAATTGTAATCTTTCAACAATTAGATTTGCACATCAAACGCAGTGGAAAATTTGACAATTTACGTTGATTCGGTTTGCTAAATTTTCACAGATTTATCTTTTTTGCTTATGTGTGTGTTAGGTCTAACCGAGGGGGACCGCACTGAAAAGAGTTGCAAAGAGTTGCATAGAGTTGCACGCAAAAGTAAAGAGTTGCAAAAGAATTGCACGCAAAAATAAAGAGTTGCGAAAGAGTTGCACGAGGAAAAATAGTTGCAAATTCTGTGCGGTCCCCCTCGGGTCTAACAGAACTGCTAACTTCCACTGATGAACGATTAAACGTAAACCAATTTTTTGTTCTTTTTAAAGAAAATTCGAAAAAAAAACTGGAATCAAAATTGGTAATTGGAATCAATGGAGGTCATGTTTCGAAATCAAGGCAGTTGTTTTCCTCATTATTGCTTTTCCCATAGCACGTCGATTGCGTTCCGACAACGCTAAAAAATTTGATCGAATTTCTACGAGCCAATCAACCATGTGTATCAAATAGTTAGCAATGTGAATACTTTGAGGAAAAAAATGCAATTTGAAGTGGATAGCGGATACTGAGTAAAGAATAGACTATTATGATAAAATATGCTTGTTATGCAGAAAAGTATTGAAAAATTCTTCGAAAACCAATAATGTATCTCAGTTTTTAAATCAATTCACCTCCAAATTACTCACCAATCTAACATTCATTCTTTCTGGATGTGGGTGAGGTTTTTTTTTTTTTTAAATAAACTTAGCTTTGAATCGAGCGTAAAAATGTTTTAGCTTAGATTTCCAATGAAACGAAAGCGAATACATAATTCTGGGAGCTATCAATCCCGAATTTTTTTTATATTTATTTGGTACTCTGAAATCCACCCCAAAATCGACGAAGAAACGAACAATACGTGTATGAATATCGATTATCATATATAATGGTAAGGGTGATATGGGGCATTTATATTCAAAATATCTGTACTGATCCAGTCGGGAAAGAAAAGAAGGAAAAAGTTTACTTTTATTATTCCAAGGCAACATAATTATTCTCAACAACGACGCATATGATAGCTATACAAGTAATAAATTACAAAAGCCGCTCCTCAATTTTCATTTTTTTTTTCTTCCTTCATAGTCTTCGTAGTTCTTTTATTCTTTTTATATTTACGCTCTGGGTTTTCTCCTCCATGAGCATAATAATCAAACCAATATAACTTGAACCCATCTACCATAAAATAAAAAAAGGATATTTATTTATGTATCACAGAGTTGTTGCCGAGACACACATATTTTCCATAATTTTTTTGTTTTTCTTCTTCTTATTCTCCATCTTATTTTCACATTGCTTTATATTTTTGTCCCAGAGTTCTTGAATTAAGATGTTATGTACAGATGGATACTTTGTGTATAACCGACCCCTACTTCAAGAAACTTTATTAGATTCGAGTTATTTGAGGGTGAAATCATCAGCATTGATTTGTTATTTAAACACACACAATCAATTGAAAATTCCGTGAGGCCAATTAGAGAGACCCGTAAATGGCACAAATTGAAACAAATAAAAAATAAAGGAAATTCGAAAATATTTCGATAAACAAGTTATTGCAAATCATCAAAATATTAGGCATGAGAGTGTGCTCCATCTGAATCGGCACTATTTTATATATAGCGGAGATCAGAATAAACGAATACCACTGGCGAATATTTCCTCTATCGTCAATAATCTGAAAACAGATCTAATGAAAATCTTTCCATTGAAATTCAAACTATCAAAAATAGTTAGAACAATAGAAATGGTAGTTTGCGAAGGTATCCTTGCCGTTGCAATAAGTCATTAGGCAACATATTGTCACATTAGAATTTCCACCTGATATACGAAACTAGGTTACCAATTCACTTTGCTTAATGCGTTTCGATTCGATGTAGAAATAATTCAATGCAAAGGTGTTATAAACGAGTCCTCTTGCTCATGAAAAGAATTTCCAATCAATTTCGAAAATGTATTGAAAATTGAATAATTTCGAGATGAAATAAAAAAGCGGAGATAACCAACGATACCATTTCGGAAGAATTTGTTTGAAGTTTTGAAGTACTATATTGAAATAGAGTGTACAAAGAAAAAGGTATGATAAACATGCGCGAATAGCATAATGGCAAGCAACGGAAACTGATTTCTATCAACTCGATCTTGATATTTCTTTATTTGCGGCAATTTCCGTTAGCAAAATTAATTTATTTCAAAAATTCTCGAATATTTCCCATTGAAATTTGCTTAAATCATCGACTTGAGCACCTTATGGCAAAATGTTTTACGTAGTTTTCCGTACTACTAAACGAATCTCAACAATAAATATGAATATCCATCATTCGCACTGTGGTTGACAGATATAATTTATGACTTAAAATATGTTATTACTGCCATGCATGTATACAGAGTTGTGTGCCTAATATTTACAGGATTTGGAGCTTTGTTTGTTTGTTTCATCTTGCTTACTATATGCCATACACCCCTCGAAGAGTTGCTCATGATAAGTAGATTTTTCTGCGATAAAAAAATACCAATGGAACAATATATTTACCGAGTCAACCGTCTTTGCACGTACGATTCCGAGAATTGTTTTGTCACACTCATTTAATCACGGAAAATATTTATTTACAATGAGGCCACAATTGTTCGGTTTCAGCTACTCGTTTGCTACTGTATTCGTACATCATTCACATAGAGAGATGTTTATGAACACCCCGAAACGACAAACGAATAACAGTGTAACCCTAATGTTCAATCTCACTGTAATTTAAGCCGAACTCAAAACTTTATTTACAACTTTACTTTCAAACCAGTACAGTTTCATAACAAGTACCGCAAGTACAGTCAATAGACTCGATTACCCACATTCATCGAAAAGTTATTCTAAAGTTCAAAATACCGTGTGCGAAACAAATATATCGCTCAGACGTCAGAAGTTTATAGTTTATGCACACTGAATGGGAACCTAAAGACCGTTTAGATCAGACCACAATCGATGATCGTGAAATTGTTCGTTAATTTGTTGGTTAAATAATGTTTGTAATTTTGTTTAAGTTAACCCCTGTTTGGTAATAATATCACACACAGAACACACAGCTCGAAGAAAGAAAAAAAAAACTGTTTACTAACCAACTTACTTTTATGGCTCGCGAGCCTATAAACATTTGTAAGCTTTAAGGTAGCATACCACCTGCTGTTTATTTATAGAAAGACCTTACAGGTGCTGCGACAAATGTTCTTATATTGTGTTATGCTGTGAAGATGAAATATATCTTTCAGGTGTTACTTAGGATGTAAATGATAAAAATGAATTAACGTTCAGTCAATTTCATCGTTCCAAACTGTATAATTAATAAACTTGGTGATCAATGTTTCAATAATTGTCTGCATGTTTTACTAAATTTGTAGACTGGCATGCTATTCTCATCGAGTGTGTACACACACTCATCCACAACATTGTTGTGTATGACAATATATTTCGTCTTTCAACTCCTACATTTTAAATAGTAACAATCTGTTTGTTAGATTATTACCTTTTTGAGGGTGGGTGTTGCCTTCGAATAATATATAAATTTGAAATGAATGTCTCATTTCATTGTAGAATTAAAATTTATTGTCTCCATATTTCATTATGCTACAGGACCATATATTATTCCACATATTGAGAGTGTTTGGTGGGATACAATGTTTTTTTTTTGTTGAAACTTTTATTTGCATCATAAATTTTAATTACAGTCACCAATTTGTTGAAAAATATATCGTTGATACTTTGTCATTTTAAATACCACCAAAGTGAAATATTAATTTGTGTGTAGCATTAAATATTACGACTTTAATGGCGACAGAACTTCTGTATTTTATTCACCCGAAACGAAACACTCAAAAAATAAAAAATTTAATTAAAATATAAAGCTCTTCCTAATTGCAAGTGCTTGTATACAAAATATGATATTCGTATGTTAATATTGCTATTAAAAACTAATTTGAAAAAGTTCAGAAACTCATTCAGTGATCAAAACCGGTTAGGGGCATTTTTTTTCCTCATATTTATATATATTTCAACTGTCCTCGTAGCACAGGTGCGGGCTTAACGTTGTCAACGTTGTCAGTATTGTTTGTTCGTTTCTTTGTGTTTTAATATTTGAAAATATTTTATTTTTCAAACGAAACGACTTCTGTTTCACATAAAATCGGAACTGAAACAATATTGTCTACTTGATAACATTAGACTCGTCCACAATGCGCCATTATTGTCAACACACATACTTGTTGCTGATAATAATTTCGTCCACACTTAATACGGACACAATTTCCAACTTTATTTTCGTTGCTGCGGTGATCATACATATAATACGTTTGGGCAATTGTTTCGTTTGGCTGGGAGTCTGTAGTGATGTTCCTAATATCCATTTGTAAAACATAACAATGGTCAAGAATGAATGCCTTAACATAAATCATCAATACAAAGTAAAATTTCCTCTAGCTGTCTCGCCTTTATGATTTGTTAGGCGTTTATACACACAAATTTCCGGTGAGGCTTTCTTGCATATTATTCTGCTGTTATGACCAGCATGTTTGCTTCTTCAAATATAATGAATCAATCGACAAACAAGGTATTTGTACCTTAGTGCTACCGATTGTGGAAGGATCGGATAGTTTTGGCGCAATAATTGAGCGAATAAGTCTAAAATATTGCATCAGTTCATCCACTTACCACAATACCCAATGAGGCCAATGTTAATGATTGGGTGAACAGACTTAAAATTTAATTTTCATCCAACGTTGAGGTCGCAATTAAAATTTTGGCGTTTTGGTGTGAAAAGCCAAATATCGAAACGGAAAGACAAACTGAAAGTGTTTAAATTGCTAAATTGTATATTTCTGTTTTAAATGAATTTCCAAGTGTATTTCGTTCAAAAACAAACAAACATTTTGTTATCTCACAGAACACTATCCCGAGTAAGTAGACTAGTTTTCTACCAAAATACTATTCTGTGATCGGTCACTGAGTCTATTGGATACGAAAATGGATTGTCTTTGTTTAGGCCTTTCGCTATTTTACATTCTTGCTACTCAGTATTTCGTTATATAAGAATAAATTCCTTCTGCCTGCGTGCATGCATGTATTACTCGGTCAATTATATTTTTACAGTTATTTTCATATCGTTTCACCTCGAAAATAGCTACCACGAAAATGAGAGTCGTGTATACAAGTATAATGGTACTGAAATTGGTTGAATATATATCCTAAAAATCGTTATAAATTACATTGTCCTGGAGCCATTATTACCCTCGGTATTGTGTGTACCTTTTTCAATTTACCTCTCTATATAAAGTAATTTACGATATAAATGTCGAAAATTACAGTTTAGTATAAAAAATAAATTATCTTTGTTAAAAAGAAATGTGCGGTCATCAACATTGTTACAATAATAAATTAAATAAAAATGAATTTCGTACCATACCGGTACATATACTAATAAAAAAAACGAATTTATCTCGCATCCCATCTTCTTCTCTCTGTTTTTTTTTTTTTCATAGATTTAATACAGAGAAAATTCGCCTCTCATCCCTGTAATAAATAATAAAATTAGTGGAAGTAGAGAAACCATTAACAAAATTAAAACTTTTATAAATGTTTATGTATGCTATACGTTAGTCAACACTATTGTACGTTGTTTGAGCTTTTAACACACAAGTCCAATCAACAAGCTCATAAAAGATTTTTCAATTTTTGTTTATTTTAGCGTGTAGGTATTAGTTTCGGTACAAGGATTACTTTTAACTTTTTCATGGAAACTACATTGTACCACAACACGAGCAGTGATATAACACAATTCTGATGTTTGTTTTTTTTTTCTTACTAAATACATAACTCGAAGAGTACTCAAAATTAATTATAAAGTTTTTAGTTGAACAACTCTTTGGCTCTGCAGCAGATTTAATAAGTAGTACCTCCGTAGAAAAACAACCAGTAGTATGTAGTAAGAAATGAAATGGCTTCAATAATACTTAAGATATTAAAATCGACATTCCGTGTTATTTTTACTGTGCACTACAAACTGTTCATTTTTGCGAGACCCCTTTCAACACAGCTCATAGCTCCTATCAGCAATTTTATTGCATACACATAAAACAAATTTTCATTTAATTAAATCGCCGCGAAATGCAATTAGCAGCGGGAATAAGTGGAAGACCTCTATTTGCATTTGAGTATTTTTGGGTGAAACTTTTTTCTTCGTTTGAATTCGTACAACATGCTGTTGGTTCAAAACTCGTATTTAGTTCCAACAAACGATGTATCTATAAGGCATTATACATATAATGGAAATGGTTACTTCCTACGGTGATGCGTTTAAGTTTGATTTACTTTGCATATATGTGCACCGGAACCCCTCAACATTGCACATGGTGGTTTTACGCGAGTACTGTTCGGTTGGAATTCATATTTTAACTCAAAAAGTTTATCATTCATTTTGGTGGTCGGATCTACAAAATCAACTGAATTATTTTCCAAAAAATCCAACGAATGTTAAGTGTCCACATATACAATCAAAACTGTTTGTATTTGTTTATACGGTTGAAGCTGCTACACGCACGCGCGTGGTAGCGGCAAAACCCTATAAAGACTGATAAACAGTTGTGATGGTTTGTGTGGATCAGCTGAAAACCAGCTGAAGAAAATTTATGCTGAAAATTCACTGCCTCTAACTGTAAGTAGCGGCCAAACGAATTTCTGAAATTTGACTTGTGAGGCGCAGCAAACTGTTGAGTAGAAAAAAAATAATTTTCAAATTGTGGTGACCATATTACTACCAATTTGGATTTTGTAAACGAGGCATACTTTGTAACACTCACAAAAAGTAGTATATTTTGTCATAAGTGATGAAATGTGGCGAAGTCGACTAAGACAAGCTTACGATTGTCTACGACAATTTTTCAAAATGTACCAAAATAAAATGGTTCGGCAGCCCACTCAACAAGTAATATTTCAAAATTATTACCACAGTGATCTATTCTAATCTCAAACACTTGAAGGACTAGATTAACATACAATAAAAACAAACCGCTCTTCAACTAGATTTTAGCACTCGTAAGCTTTCAACCTTACAGCAAAATGTCAAATTCTAAAAAAAATAGTTGTAAAATCGTGAATTGTATAAGATGATCAATCCAATGTTTTCAGTATACACAAAATAAGTCAGAATATTTGACAGTTCATAAATTCAGCTCTTCGATAAGCTGGCAAAAGCCTCGTTGCTACAATAAGTTTATCGAGATACATTTTTCTCTGAGAGTTATCAGCACCGATAAACTCTGACGGAAATTGAGCTATTATGCAAATAGAGTGCAGAAAGAATAACGAATGTTGTCTATACAGATACAGACATATCATCTAGCATCGCACGTCGTGCAATGTTTGTAGATCTCTACAGTAACTCTATCATATATGAAATGTATTTGAAAATGGAGTTACATGTATCACTTCATATTGCGATATCTCCTTATTTTATCTTGTTTTACCACATTCCTGATTATAGCAGAACCACTTAAGTAAGCACGTTTATTTGTTAAGGGAGTTAAATTTATTGTTTTTCCGAATAAAATTGCAATTTTAATGTTAATTCAGTGTCACATCAAGTAACAAGTCAGACAGTCAATGAATATGGTTGAGCGAATTGAAATGGATATTAGCTCATCATTATAAATTTATTCAATTAAAATTTCATTCAGCAAAGAGACATTCCTTTGTACCAAAAGAAATATCCTCATCACAAGTATAAATAAATATTTCATTTGCCAAGTTTATATTATTGGGTCGCTGTTTTTTATTTTATTTTCAAAAGCGACGCATGAGCTGCTCCATGACATCAGGCTGCTTGGCTGCCGTTACTAAAAACATTTACTTTTTATAAAATGATTTTTTTTTTTCGTTCTAACTACATTTTAACGGCGTCGTTTGACAAATTACTACGTTTCAGTGCGTGCATTAGACTAGGTTTTTCATGTTAAATTCTATATCAATTGCAACAGGCAAAAAAAACTTCTTTGACCCCAATATTTCATATCATCATAATTGCAGAGTTAAAGTTTAAACTGCTTATTTGAAATGAAGATGTATGCCACATCAAATATCCGCATAAATACTATGAGCTAGAAATATATACGAATGGTAGCTATGTGGAAATGAGCACAGCAAAACAAATTTAATATTTTTAATGCGAAAAGTCGTCACTTTAACCGTTTTACGAAACCGTCTGAAAATTCATTACAATTAGCAAGTGTGGAATTTGTCTCAAAAATATTATTCCATTGAGCTCTTTTAACAGAGAATAGTTAGATGGAACATGTCACATCAGTGAATTATGAGAAAAATTTTATTTTATTTATTTAGCTCTGTTTTAAATTGGGGGGCTAAACTTCTAAAAAAACTTCTATTAACTTCGTCAGTCTATTTGAATAAGTGAGTGACATTTCATTTTTCTTATAATTCGCTAATGTGACTTGTCCCGTTGTACAGGAAGGTACAGACTATCATCTTTTCCATATTAAAAGTGTAAATACAGACAATTTTGAATGAAATATCAGTCTAGCCTAATACCAAATCTCATCAATATTTTCCTTTCAATTTCAGGTAATTTGGAACAAAAACCAATTGAAGCATATACCGAAGAATGTCGTAACTATGTAGGTATGTAGCTAAGTACACATAATGTCCGGTGTTAATCGCTGACGCTGACTAAAATCGTACCACTCAATCGAGGAACTATTGGGGATCACTACAAATTATTACAAAAACAAATTCCGTAAACAAAATATTATCACAATTTCTACTACCGGGAAGTTGTTTTTTTTCTATTGGAGGCGAAAGCTGCAAGCACTCATGCCAAAAGACACTGTCTCCAAATTATGCATTAAACCTTAGATGTGAAATCGGATTGGAAAATTCGTTTCTCCTTGTTTGATGATACTGTCTTCACATTATAGCGTAGGTACTAGGTACTTATTTGACAATACCACAAATATTTGAATAATTCGTACGGAAGAAAGTGAAAATCGGCTACAATATTTAATTCTTCTGTGTGATTACGGCTTTTACCAAGTCTTTGTGAGATCAAAATTTGTGTTTATTTAACAATTATCATGCTTCGGTTAGTTGTATTTGAATAGGTCCACCAGCTGTAATTAGTTAATTAACAACTATGAGCCTAAAGTGGGGTACACCTCAACTCAACACATTTATTTTGTACATTATGCAAAACATTATTCAAACATTCATGGTATAAAGCAGAATATAAATGAAACTTTTGAAATGCGTCGAAATGACGTTGCTTTTCGAGTTCAACTGGTTTTAAATCTGAAAATTTTTCATACGAATGGTTAACCAGACAAAAAAAACCGCCAACGAAAGTTTTTTTAATTGCTTCACTTATCCCGATAATAGTGTATTACCTACGTCAAGTGTGAGCTTTGCGGAATCAGCCGAAGGCAAGGGAAGTATTCACACATGTCAAAACAATAACCTACAATCATTTATGTAAGATATTTTACGTGTTACGGCATTGTAAATGGCGTATTGCTCATATAACCTTTCGGGTAGAGCTGTAACGTTTCCACTCGTCAGGTCGAGCTATAACATTACTCGTCAGATCGAGCTATAACGTTACTCGTCAGATCGAGCTATAACATTCCCACTCATAAAATATGTGAAGTAATGTCACAAACAGTGACGTAAAGTACACTTTACCGTGCATAATGCTGTAAAATGAACAACATCCAGAATAAAGATTACCAGATCGGGATTTATAAAAAAACCTTAATTTGTTGGGAAATTTCCAATTGCTGATTCCTTAATAGGAATTTAGTAAATTCGTCTGATAAAATGTTTATCAAACATCCAAACAATTACTGGTATAATTCAGTGATGGCAAGCGCTTCCATTTATGTATTTTTTAAAGCAAAACTTTCGTTGTTTTCGCATCCATTAACTATTTTTCGACGAAAGTTTGTCGGACAGTTTAATAGTTGCTATTTTCGACATCGTTTGTGATCTCTAACATTTCATACACATTGGGTTAAAAAAGGTATGTTTATGCTTGAACCTGTGGTAAAAGATAATAATCGTACAGTGCTCGTAAACACAACATTTATATACGGCACAGTATAAGACTATCCACTAGAAAATTTATCGATGTTTCCCCAGTGAAACAAACACACAGCAAAGTTAATTGCCTAAATCGCTTATCCTTCTCCAACAAGTTTATTATAAATCGTAAGATCAGCAATTTCTTTATTCAATTAACCATGTGCACAAAGGATTATCGATTGTCCAGCATCCAAAAACTATGGGAAAATTTCACTTTCGATCTTCAATCTCACCACCACCGTAACTAGCCAGCCACCCAAAAATGCCAACGTTAACTATTTTTGGGGTTTTATGTCGAATATTATTTTGCTGCTGTTGCTTGTGTATGAAATACTATATGGTGTGGAAAAGAGGTTTTCGGTCGATCTCCTTTTTTTCACGAGACGAGTAAACTTTATAACACTCTACGGTTAGAAGTAGCATAATAAAATTAGGTCCCAAAAATGTGGCCGGGGGTTTCTCTATGTAAATGGCATGCTTATATGTGTGAATAGAAATGGTTAAGTAATGTTGGCAGTAAAAGTGGTTGGAAAATAGTTTTTCGGGGGCCCGGATTTTTTTTTTCCCTCATTTCCACTTCCTTTTGTTTTACACATTTTGGAGCTTTCACCCCCGAAACTAGGTTCGCATATCTTGTGGAAATTGATTTAGTGTGAAAACGTGTTTGTTTAATGATTTGTGAGATTACAAACCAAAAATAATTTATGTTGTTTACAAACACCTAGCAAAACCGAATGGTTTTGTCGAACAAAATCATTGCACATATACATATTATATGCGTAGAACGGCGCTGTGTTGCTATGTTGGGCTAAATTTTAATTGATTTACCGGGAATACGTTGTTCTTCTGTGATGTTTTATAATATTAATGGAATGGAATTTTGATGTGTGTGTGATAAAATAAACTGAAATGTGAATTAATTTCGGGGTAATGAAAAATGATATGTGATGGATTGTAGGAAATTAAATTTTTGTGTATTATACTTAATTCATGCATATATGATGACGGCTATGAAGAAAACGTTTTCGCAAAATTCAACATATTTTATAATGAACAATTGGCTTTAGCAGTTTTAGAGAGGGATTTTTAAATGAATATAAACGATTATGTTGCCTTACATCTCGGAGCATGTATTATATAAAAGAAAAGCGGTTCCATGTCAAAAATGTAATTTTGCGTGTAAATGGATTTCCAAAAGATCTAAAATATTAAATCTTAGCAAAGTAACCGCATCAAAGAGTGAATATTCCGCAGAAAATTTCGTTTAATAAAATTAGAAATTGACACAAACGTTGCTAGGCTAATCGTTTTTGTCGTAATGTCGTCAACACTGTGGTTGATCTGTTTCATGAAGTAATATCGCAAAGTTTGCATCTTAAAGTTTGCCTAATTAATTAAACAACATTTCAGCACAAATTAGTGCAACTCCGTATAACAATGTGTTTAATAATATAGCAAGTTGGGAAGTCTCAATGGTAATATTTATACGAACCGGAGAGCGTAAACTTTGAACCTCTATACCATCACACCTACAACATAATACCGAAATCGATACTGTAAAACTTTTCATTTCCAATAATAAATCATTTCTCCAACTTTAACAATAAAAGCTTTTCACAAATGGCAATTATTTGGTATTGAATTTCAGTTCTCTTAAGGCTCTTATACACCACACTTCACAATAAATATCTGCTTTGAAAATATGTGGTTATTATATAGCTAAGTGTAAAATGTCTGTATCTAGAGGCTTAAATATTATGCTTGTGCTTTATCATCGTTTCTGCCTTTAATATTACAATGCAAATATATCTATCCTGTGTATATGTGTGTGTGTCTACAACATCAAATGATCCAACTATTCTGTAATTTATCGAAGATTGAATGTTAGTGTGGTGCGGTTATATCCTTTTTCGATTTATAACCGAATAGTTGGTATGTTGAACAACGTTTTTCTTTTGTGACAATTTGATATGAATTAATTAACTCCATGACTCCTTTAATTACATGTTCGTTCGACATTATAACTGGTTTTTTGCAACTCGAGATCATAATGTTCGAAAACTGCGAACTTTAGATCGCTCTGTTGCAAAAAACGTTGTATGAATCTCGGCGCGAAGTACTTGATTAGCTCACGATGTGCATAATGATACACGGCCTGTGGCCTCGCGTCATAATTACACATCTAGGCCTAATAAAGCACTTTGCACTCGATGTCATAAATAACTAATTCGACATTGCATCGTTGTGCGATGTTACCAGCAAAGAAAAACCAAGAAGAAAATTGTTTTTTTTTCGGTTTTCTTTCAACTTGTAGCGATACACAGTGATTTTGCTCCACTCTAATTTACTAAAATGACTCTTCAGTAATTTGAAATGAATGTCAAGCATCGAGAGAACATCATACAAAATTCCATATATAGCAATATATTAACACACAGGGGCCGTTCATAAATTACGTAACGCTAGAGGGGGGAGGGGGGGGTATGAGGCAAGCGTTACGGTTCTAACAAAATTGGGTCAAACTTGACCCTTTTAGCGTTACAGACCCGGGGGGGGGGGTCTGAAAAATGTTGATTTTTGCGTTACGTAATTTATGAACGGCCCCACAAGAGAATGTGGCAACCATGATAGTAAATGATCGTTTTGGCATAACAAACAACATGGAAATAGTCAAAACATTTTCGTTTAAACTTTTGAATGAAGTTGCCGTTGAAGTTTTGCGAAATGTGTCACTTTATTTCCGTTTTTTCGCTTTTAAGAGCTTTCCATTAGCGTCTGAAAATGGTTTTTGATTGACAGTTGTTGTTGTTTTTTCAATGGATGGGTGGATAAAGTTGAAATGTTATTTCTTGGAAAGTATATATTTCTGCCAGGCAATGAAGTTAGTTCGTCTTAACTTTGAATGAAAAACGTTGTTCGTACTGTGTGGGTTTGTGGGTTTCTTACATTATATTCCAGCTCTCGTTCAATTTATAAGCATACAATTTATGATAAAAATGCAGACAATCTCTACAAAATTACATTTCAATTTTTTCTCGTACCTTTACCATGAAAAACATAAAAGAGGAAGAGTCAAAATAAAAATGTCTTTTCGTTGAATGCAATACCAATTCTGAAACACTTTGCACAGTGTCTATTTAGACAAAATAAAAGTCGGTAAGGACAGGCCTAATCGAGCTCTAAATGCCAACGCATAGAGTACGGATGGGTACGTTCATCTCTCCAATACAAAATGCTAATAATGTACTTAATTGATTAATTTGAAGATTCAGATTCCCAACCACCGCATTTATCTACCGAAATGCACCACTTGTCTCGATGCATTTGTCTATGTTCTCAAGCATTACATACGATGGTCGTCTAGCAAAAAGCAGCCAATTTTAACCTCATTTCGGTTACCATTGCTTTAGCGAATAAGGTTGCATCGGTTTGAGGGATTTACACACACAATCACTCAAATTTATTGTTTTATTGATACGTTTTGACATATTCCATTATAATTAATGGGGCAATAATTACTCGGTCTCTTTAACAATATATCTCGTAAATTAGTTGGATCTGTTCCGAAATTGAACATTATTTCACACCATACTGGTATTTATATTGTACGTAGAAATTTACACACAGGCGCTCATGGTCATGACTTTCAATCACTAACAATCCATCTAATACAACCGAACCGAAAACCTATGTCGGTTATTTTCTTTGGGGGAGAAAATGCAGGTTTATTCGGATTTTTTTTTTCATTCTGTGTGTTCATTTAACCTCTGGAGATTTCGATTTCCCGCAATCCTGAATCCATCCTTTCAATGGATATAAATGCGGAAAGAACCCACTCTAATAGAAATGTATTTGTGAAAATAGAGAAATAATACGGAAAAATGTAAAGATAAGGAACGATATAAGTTTTGTTTGGGAATATGTACAGCATACAGGGAGGATACGTATACATTTTATATCCTTGTGTGTCTCTTTTATGTCTATAAAAAGAGCCTGTATCCGATGAAATTACTTTTATTTTACCGTTCCATTCAGAGTTCGGTTTACAATTTGCACAAAAAAAATATGTCCAATGAAGCCGAAACTTGATATCGTGATACGCCTGATATGCTCCAAGATACGAAATAAAAAGTCTTAAATTTAATCAAATTTTCAAGTTTTCCTTAATTAGATTGGCGAATCTTTGAGAGTTAATTAATTAAATTAACAGCGAAAGGTGAAATTGAATATACTGAACGAATTTCGTGAGATGTCTGTCTTCTACGCATCATTAGAATGAAAATAGAGTCAGAACATATTGGACACGAATTTGGATTTTAAAATGGAAAAGTTTTCTGCATTTCACAATGAAGTGTATAATTTTCGGTTAATCGAGGACGAATTTCTAAAGTTTATGTAGATACAAACGTGCTAATTATCAATTCGGTAAGCCAGTCCAATGATGTGTACCCCCAAACGACCGTTCATTATATCGGAACGACTGACTTTTTAATACCATGCTCCGTAAAAATCCGACCAATTAAAAAGTTAGTACAAAACCCTCACTGATCAGACATAAAAGTTTCACTCGGCATGTAGCATGCACACAATCGTAGAGACATCAGAAAATTGAAGTACGGGATCATTACGGTGTCGTGTGAGTTTGACATGGAAACATATTTTTACCCTTTGATAATAAAGTTTTTTTTTTGTTCGATGAATACACAGAGAGCGCATCTATCGATAATAACATTTTCAAAGAATTTTCTTTGATGGAAATTTGATTCAACTTGGCATTGTATGGTTTTAAAATAAAATGTCGTGATTGTTCTCATGTCAATAACATCACAACCATAAACATGCATCACCTCCATTATTATGACATATACACGGAAAAATGTTATCGTAATACGGAGAGATAGCAGTTGACGAAAATTTTCCAACATATGAATTTGAGTGAAAAATCGATGAATTGAAAAGGAAATTCACTTTTATGAAATTTTCAGTAAATTGTAGCAGTTTTTCTAGTTAAACGTTCTACCCGAATAATATAGATCGAATCGAATCTGCCATTCACATGGATTTTGATAGTGATGAACGGAAATTGTTATTTCTTTTTAATTACTCGGGTGTGTTTATGCACGATGATGTGTGTAACTACCATCGTATTGTCATTCAATTATTTTTCTATAATGAATGTTTCTAACTCGGTAGATTGAATGGCCCATATTGACGTGCGCCATTCCGTGTCGATAGAAAACCGATGCTAGGAGGAGATTTGTCGGTTCCGTCATGCATTTTCGACAGAATAATCATATCCTACCGAGAGTGTCATATTTCGAGATTGTTCAAATTGGATAGAGGCTGAGAAGGGCAATTAAGGTAGGGGTCCATAAATGACGTTCTCATGAAACTCGTTATTATTGATCCCTTTTTCCCCCTCGTCAACGATTGTTCTAATTCTCACACGGACTCTAGACGTCCAAAATGAAAGATCTCGCCATTGTCTAATGTAACAAGACAAAAACTAAAGTTTTATCATGCGAAGGCAACGTTCATGAGTTAAAAAGATATTAATTATGAATTGGCTGGTCGTCTGCTATCGACAATTACGACAAATATAAGCAATGAGCTCTGGGTAGTTCTTTCTTATATAGCTAAGTGTCTGATAAAAATGTTAAAATGATAGATTTAGTTTCAAATACAGACGAAGTAACAGCTTTAACGATTTTGTTGCGCTACGCTTTCCGTTTCTAATAGATTATTGGCTTTTCAACGTCCAATTTCGATGACTCTCTTGTTCGTGAATCTACGGTATTTATAAACGACCGCTGGTTCGACCGTTAGCATCTTAGACTTAGTCTTAGTCTTAGTCACAGTCAGTTGAAGAGTTTGAAATGGAAAATAATTTTCGCTTCTGTTGGAGTCAATTTTGTTTTTTCTTGATTCGTAGAACTTCTGAATGTGAATTTGTTCGCTGAGCCGTAAAACAGACACTGTAAATTTACACCAGCGCAGATTATTCCAAAACAAAAATGAATTTGACCTACTACCGATCAAAAACCCCTGTGTGTGTAGTCTAGATTTTTAGCCAGTCCAGTCAGGTACAGTTTTGTTGTCTCATGTATTTTCAGTCACAAAGGTTCAAACAATTAATTTTAGCTCCGGCCTTTCTTCTATATTAAACTTTACAATCCTTCCTAAGAATTCCATTCTACGTACGTAGAGGATGATACTGATTTTTCCTGAAGTAGAAGGTAGATATCTAATGATTGAATTCTTCTTCCTTTTTCTGGCCTGTACAAAACATCCATTATACTATTCCAATTCAAACATCAATTTATCAAATTCTGGCTTTTAACAAATGATGCAGCTGGGCATATCACCAGTCTCTGTCGGCTGTTTGTATCCTTTATACGTATAATATCCAATATTACTTATCCAATTTGCAATTTGGTAAAGTTTTCGTCGTCTCAGGTGATGAAATACAATGATGACTGCGTAAAAAAAGACACATCACCTCCATTTTGTGATATAAATGCTGACCTGATGACTGTTACAATTTTTTTTTTATTTTAATGGAAATCGAAATGAGATTTTATCACAAGATCCATGAGGAAGCGACCGAAAAATGGGTCGTTTGCGTTTTTTTTGGTATTTTCGCTTGTTGTTGTTTTTTTTTTGTTTATAAATGAGTTTATTGATGATGTGGTTTCACCATTCACCATAATGTAGATTGTATAATTTTACCCTTCAATAATTCCAGGCGGATTTGTATACATTATTTAAGAGCCTGGTATCGTAATAAATTATGTAAATGTGTCATGTTATAAATTATACGATCTAGCAATGCACGGAACACCTGACAATAAATTTTAATTTAAACAAGTCCTTTGTTCTCCCACGTCTTGAGCATTTGTGTGTACCAATTGTACCTTCATATTTATATACGAACAATATAATCTAAATCTGTGAAAGCCCTATTGTTACACTTCTATTGGTATTACTTTTGATATGCTGTTTCATATCGTCGACAGTTCATATTTTGCATTTTATTGATATTTATGTTTGGAGTTTATAACTTGTTGCCTAATGTCATGTGTTGCAATTGGGAATGATATTCGTTGAAGTGATTTCAAATCAATGTGAACAGACAAACCACAGTTGATGATATTACCGTTCGGTCGGTAATGTTATAGTTTCTTGAGTGTGCCTCTCGGATCAGCACATATCAATTTCAATGTATGAAGAAAATTGTGGTCGCATGTTGCGCTCGGGTACCATCTCGTTTTTTTTAATAAGTGAGTTAAACTCGTCGTTTCGTAACCCGTTCAATGTATTTTATTTTACAATATTATACCTACCTCTACCACCACCTCCACCATCACCGACCTAAAGTCTCATAAAACATGATCATGGTTATATTACTCAAAGCTTTTAAACTTTTTATGGGATTTTTTTTTTCGATACATAAATGTTCACCTAGATTCTCGTTTCACCCCTTTAAACATGGATTCGACTATAACAATTCTAACCGCACAATGTATCATAAAATTGGAAACACATTTTGTTGGAACTTGATACTGTTAGCACAAACATTCAGAATCTTCATATATATTCTATTAATCCTCCGAGAATATATTATGTTCATGTAGCAAGAATGAAAATGTATATGGGATGGCAGTAGGAGTGTGAACAACTGAACATGAATATCCACAATTATCATGTGTGTCGCTCTGTCTACATTGATTTTGAAAACCCCAAAAACATCTCGCATAAAAGTTGTTCATTGCTTATGATATTTAAGTGTTGGGGGCCATGTTCTTTAATAACCCATCCGATAGACGATGTAAAACATCTAACTGATACATTTGTACATACATACAAAGAGGTTGCTCAAAACTTACCCACGCAAAATTCAATTCCTACGCCATTATTAATTTTATAATAAATAAGCGACAAATTTCATTCCCCCGGGGATATTTCCTTTGATAATATTCCTTAAGCTTTTATTTTATATCCCCCCTCTTTGTGCACGAAAATTAACTCGCATAATATGTTCTTGTATATTGTACATTAGAATAAATTTTAAGGTTAAGTGTTTCGTATATTTATACATATAAATTTCTCTCATACACGACAGACATTTGATGCATATAAGCAAATTAACGAGAGAGAGCATAGTGATAAAAGAAAAATTAATAGCGGCGTTGAATAACCATTTTCCTAGGACATAGTCTCACAGCAAATATTGTGATTATAAAACAAATGTTAACTGTAAGACTGTGTCTTGGTAAAATTATGGTAATGTCATCGAAGAGGAAAGTGAAAATTTTGTTTGAATTTTAATTTCAATTGCTTTTTACTGTGACTATTAAAATTGAATCAGTCAAGCTGTTTGGATATAACGACACAATTTTTTGGTTTGGTGGTTGTTGATCTTTGTAATATGAAAATACATTGTAATCCGGTGGCATCACAGTTATGAAATAACCATCCAAGGTAAAGATATTTTGTGTGTTCCAATGTATACAAATAGTTGGAAGCTTTATGTTCAATTTAAGTACACAATTAAAATTGTTACCCAAAGTCTTTGTGGATTCGAATAAATGCGTCAAACAAACCGAGTTTTGGGACGAGCAATCTAACGACAAATGTTTCATTTTCATACTAGCCACTCAAACTATTGAGTGTACTTGTACACCAGTGGTCTGAGTGGCTGGAATGATAATGAAACCTTTGTCGTTCAATTGCTCGTCGCAACTGGTCGGCGACAAATATTTGATTTACATGTAAGAAATCAAGTCTAATGGTGAAATGGTAACCATTAACCAACTCAGTCGAAATACATTGCTACGCTATACGATATACCGAACCGATAAGTAAGGCACTTGTACGGAGAACTAACAAAGTGAAATATTAAACGATTTCGTGGAAACCACATCCATAGACAAGACTCATGTTTGAGATGGTAAGCTTTTTTTTCGAATTTTATGGAAACCGAAATCGAAAAATGGTGAGTAAGCGTTGGCGGTAAAAACTTGAACTACTGTCGCTTTCAGTCTACATTGTACTTCGTTCCTCAATCAATTCCTCAATATATGTTGTATATCGAAAGAATTACCGAAATCAAGAACGTAGTTTTAGCAAAACTTCAACAATTGTTCGCTAAACGTGGTCTCACATTTCGAATTGTTGTGGTTTTTGTACAGAACCGATTTTGGACAGATTGCTATTTGGATTTATGGTTCAACACCATTTTCTCAACGTTTTCTTAATTTTAAAAATGAGTTTAGAAAAAGCAATATTTCACATTTTTTTCGCTGAGCAAAAATTTAAAATGTTGAACGATTGTTCGAGAAAGCCCCCAATAGATGTCGTGTAAAGTCTTTTACTTGTCAATCCTAATCGAAAGACATATGAAGAGAGCTTTTAAAAGCTTTACGAAACATAAGCTTTACTCAAATTCGAACTTCTGTAAGCTGTGTACTAAAATCGAAGTTACACAAAGCTTTCGCATTCCCATGACAAACACTTTGAATCGAAAGTTTTTCTACTAAAAAGCTTATTCTGTATTTGAACGATATAAAGCGTTATTTTCAAAAGTTATACAAAAGTTATGCATGCTATGGAGCTGAAGTACTGATATGGGTGTCCTTTTTTAGAAACCGCAGAGTTTTACGTGTTACATATATATCATGCAGTTTGATGTTCTGAGCATGAACAATATTTAGAAAATCAGAACTTTGCCAAACAATTTGCATTATGTATGTACTGTATTACCCAACTTAATTAAGAAATTCCATTTAAAAATAAAAAGATTTCAATTAAATCTACGTAACATTGTGCACCGATGTGGTCTGTGTTGCAAATTTTAGAAATTCTGTACCTGGTTGTTATGGTTCTTTTCGACTGGAATTTTTTGATAACATTCTCCTCGTACTCCAATAAAACTCACATGCTGTATTGTGCTTTTAGCTCAAGATTCTTCGTCGATAATTAAATTTGCATCAAAGTCGATGACTGTTAAAAAAAATTATTTCTTTGAAACATTGTTCATCAATGAAATTCCTGTTACACAGCATTTTTGTGGTTCTGTGCGCAAAAGTTTCAACCATGTCAATCTAATTTATCCCATAAAATTGTCTAACGAAAATGCCTTATCCGTCCGTGTATACGTATTATGCGATAACGACTGTTTTATTTAAGTTGGTCCTTCTTGTGATTTATCAATGTAATTTATCCGTTCTGCAACGCCTGTTAAATATATGCCAATATAACACACTATTGTTTGTAAATAATTCTGGGTGTAGCTCGAAGGGTGTACAATAAATAAAGCTTAACTACAACCGTACACAAGGTTATGGTTATAATTGCTCAGTCAGGTCAATTATTAAATGCTGGAGGATTTAGATGGTGAAATTTCGCCAAATGTAACATCTATAACGTATTTACAAGTTCCTTGTTTTGTGTGTGTATGCGTCTCAGTGTGTCTCTGCGGGGATGTTTATTGCTAAGGTACACATTTTCCCCGAAGTTCTTCATTTAAATTTCAAATGAAACAGAAAATCGATTTTAAAATTTATGCCGTTCAGATTGTTACATTGCTTTACGATTGTTTGTCCTTTTAATCTTGTCAAAGTTTTAAAATGTTCTCGACGAGGCGTCGTCATCATCGTTGCCTCATTCAATTAAATCATTTGGCATCAGAGTTACGGTTACTCCAGCAAAACAAAAAATTTTAACGCTGAAATTTTCCATTGGTCTGTTTGTTTGTTCGTTTGTTTCGTGAAATAAATAAAATCATTGAAAATACAGTCGAGATAGGAACAACAAAAAAAAAATTGACTATCACCTGGGTGTGCACCGTGTGCACATTCAGGTACATGCAAAAGTTATGACTTCTATGATGTCAATTATGTGTAAACAAACATTAACAAAATTACAAAACAAAACAGAATGACCGAATACGAGCACATATGTTGTAGATGATGCACTAGTAAACACAACAGTATAATTATCGAAGGGAAACCTATATATGATAACATCATGAACTTCATTCACTTGTTTAATTTAAGTTCTGCAAAATTGTTCTGACAAGTTTTCATACAGAATTATGCCAGTGGTAATTTACCAGAGGTAAATTTCCAACTGTTTCGACTTAGTCATCACACTTACAGAATTTAAATTGAAGTCTTTGGAGATGAATTGTTGTTTTTTCACTCCGAACCGTGTAATATTGTTTTATCGAAATTACCAGTTTTTTTTAGATAAACGTATCGGTTACGAACAAATCTATTTCGTAGATTGATGCTTTCAATAGAATTTGCAATTTATAACATTCCCTGATAAACGAGAAAGGAATTAAACTTTTTGCAATTTTAGCAGAGTATTTACCTATTCCAGTTGAGCTTTTGCAAATGAATAAAAAGGATTCGATTCCCTCAATGAAAAATACTTCGAAACAAAAATTAAATAATTAAATGGCTGAATATTCCGCTATTTTGGTTTGCTTGTAAAGAGTAAACTAGATGCGAAAGATATACATACAACACAAACGGATTACCAAATATCGCGGTCAAATACTAGGACAGGGATTTTTAATATTATTGGCACAAATAACTGAATATAATTGAATGGGGTTACTACTCTCCTCTCGTGTCCTTTGGTCTCATCTAATCCGCCTTGAAATTAATAGTAGAAACAAGTACATCTATAGCTTCAAATTCAAATCATTTTCGCGTTACCTATGGTGTTACAGGCGATAAAGAATCACTATTTTAGGTTGCAAGAAAATGATTTTTACAAGAGTCTCAAGCGATGTAAGTTGAAATCTTTCGATGTTGCTGCCTCTACTATAAAGACTACATTGTTGTTATCTTATTTCTGTTGTACATTCAAGGTGTAAAAATGATATTGAGTGCTAAAGATCGAAACGCGGAAAAATATACGAAAATTACAAACTCGTTCAAGTAACCATTTCGGAAAGCAACTTCACAGCTTCAATGTGAAATATATTGGAAAATATGTTCTTCCAACAAATACATTGAAAGACATTGTCTAAGGTCCGGTAAATATTGAAATAATTATACACGTCAAATCAGGTGCTATTTTTCAGAAAAAAAATTCCCAAATTTTCCAAAAAAAATTTTCAAGTTTTCTCAAAAACATTTTTTTGGAAAACTCCCAAAAATAGTCACTGCGTCAAATGATTTAGAACACCCATTTCTACCTTTCAGGAAATGGTTTATTGTCAAGCAGATTTCAATTCAGTGACTTTAAAAAGATTTTGTGACTTAAAGGTTTCAGACATCCGATAGGGACTAGGATAGGAAACATCGCGCGGTGTCAATTGGCACAGGGGTGACTATCTGGCATCCAGAAAATTTAACTACGTTGAATGTTGAAGTGCAGCTAAACAATGTTTCGGTTAGAGCTAGTTTTTGATACAAAATCCTACACTGCATTAGATGTCCCATACATTTTGCTAATCATAGAAAGCAATTCAATTTTGAAGAAAAAGTGGTAAAAGTTCCTGCTGATCGAACGAAATGTAAAAAAAAACTTCTACAAGTAAAGCTCATTGAGGTTTGAAGTGGTTTTCATTAAAATCCATTCACCTATCAGAAACAGTTTAGATAGTTCAAACACACATCGGTCAATCATTAATTTTATTTTTTTCATAAAACCGTCTATGGCATCAACAATTTATGGTTTATGGTTTGGAGTGAGGTGACGTGCTTTTTCAATAACAAATTGATGCTTAAGTAAACTTTAATTGGTTAATGCTAGACGTGTTTTACTATTTCAAGGCTCTTATTCTTGTCCATCTTTACATTTTTTCGTGATTAAAACGATGTGGAACAAATGAAGCTGTGGAACGTCAAAGCTCACTTGAATAACGTTTCTTTACACAAAAACATTAAAAATACGTAAGCTTACGGAACCGTTATGATGACTGCTCGTGATCAACTCGACTTGTTTGCCATATATCGGCGAGACCACGTTTTCGTTCCAATTTTATTTCACCTAACGCTTTACAAGCACTCAAGGGTGTCACTGTTGAAGTTTCTCGTTGTTATTATTCATTCATGCAATTTTCAATCATAAAACCTAACCAATCCGGTTTTACAACCACAGATTGCTGGTGTTAGTAACGTAATTTTATGAACGACAAGTTCTGTGATTAGTTTTTGCACCATGAAAATTTCAGAAAAGTAATAAAAAGAATGAAAGAAAAACCAACTATTGACCATTAACAGACTGTAGACTATTCGAAAAATTGAAAAATAACTTTTCTCATGCATCTGGCGAATATTTCCATGCAAAATGTTTTTGCCAGTTGAAAATTTTTACATCAGCTTAAGCGGAAATTCTTGCTCTCGTCTGCACCGTCTATCAGTTGAATCGAAAACGCCTAAAATAAGCCAGAGCACATCAATCATTTTCCATAGCAAATAATGACCGTAGCGAGCGTAGGTTTGTTTTTATTATATGTATTAGAAGACGTACCATACATCATCAGAGCGTACATTTGATTGTGTATCACCTTCTTATAAATCCAACGAATATAAGTTCCCACACGCCTCAAATTTTTCTATTCGTTACTAAGATATGCATTCATTTTGTCATGCGGATAATATCAAGCATTTCAGCCAATTGTGTGTAGGCATAAGAGCCGCCAACTACATATTCTACCTAAGCCGAACTGTAAGTATATGAACAGTAAAGGTACGCGAACTTTCCTACTTTCAGTAGCATCATAATTGGAAATTTATTGCAATACTGTGGGAATTCCGCATAGAAATCATCATCGCTATCCTGGTCCTCCATTTGAATTCATCCGAAAGTAGTATTTTTTTGCTGATTTGCCTTACATCCTCTAATTTTCCATCTATTGGAAACTTTGAAACTAATAGCAGATGAGCTGCATAAAAGTCGTCTCAAGTTTCATGGAAAATATGCTAACTGCTTCGGAGTAAATCCTAAGATTTGACAAAAGCTTTTACGATTTTTCTTTTAAATTTTAAGAACTTTTGGCGGGATTTTAACCCAAAATAATTATTTGCCAAGCGACAATTTAGCCGCCGCCAACAATTTAATTTTGTCTACAGCCGCAGCTGGCATTGTTCCAACGGCTCTCACGTTTGAATTACGTTAAGATGGAATAAGAAAAACGAAATGTTTGTTTTTCTTTTCTGATCTTTTTTTTTCTTTTTAAATTCATAACCGTTTGTACAGTTGCCTCATTATGTGACGGAACGCTTCAGCATGTATCGCACCGTTTTATTATAAAACTTAAAAAGGACGTTCACAGTATGCACAGGCCGCATACAAAATGTTTTCTTCAAATATGACTGTATCTATAGTTATGTCACGTAATGTGGGAAATATTCTCGGAAAACCTTTTCGGCATCCAATTTGGGCTGATATTTAGCATCTACTTCGTTGGTACACGAACAACAAGACCGTATAATGACATTGTTAGTCATTATCAATAATCCGAGAAATGGATACTTAAATATAAAATTCAATTAATTATTCACTTCCATACTTTGGAACACCTTACTGTACACTCGGATAACTTGGGAAAACTTTTCTTCTTCGGTACACAAAATAAATAAACAAAAAAAAGTTTGTCCAACTTTTCTTTCTATAAATTACCTGTTTTGGGTATTTTTGTAATTTCACAATGTTCCCATTTTAAATAAGATAACAAAAAAGTACTACCAATATGCGGACCGTTCATAAATTACGCACGTAAGAAATCAAGATTCCATTCCATGAGCATTTTGAAAATTTTCTTTTTCCATCTGCACTTTCTGAATGATTTATTAGCAACGTCCTTTTCAAAAGTGAGCTAACGTAATTGGATAATTGAGGATTATGTTTTGCTTCTTACAACTGATACAACTGATACAGTTGGCATAGTTGTCATTTTAAAACGTGCTAGTGCTTTGAGTTTCAGGGTATTAAGTGTTGTGTATTTCGAGTAATCACCAACCTGAGTAGAGATTTTCTCCAGACTTTACAGTTCAAAGTTCAAAGGTTTTTCGATTACTTTGATTTTCAATTATTTTCTCGACCTTTCAGTATTTCGATATAGAAATTTTAGGATTCTCTTCGTTTTTATAAAGGTTTTGCAATAATTCAAAGAATTGCAGGATTTTTAAAGTATTCGAGTGACAAAACACTTTCTGTTTAGTTTACTCGTACAACAAAAGCTTCTTACTCTCTTCGATACTATCCACAGCATGTCTTCTGCAACTGCATTAAGAGTCATTCTTAAGTGCATTCTTGTTTTTGAGCTGAACAACACCACACCATTTTCAACTAAAAGAAATTTTGTGCAATCCCAGTTGCAATTGCAATTATGTTTAAAAAAAAATATTTTTCTTGTATTCATTATCTTACAACACTTTCCGCATACAAACATCACAAATCGTTATCAAGAGAAAAAAAGGACCACGCTTTTCTTCATTAACAATAATAGCTACGAGTTCTTTTATTCGCCTCGTTTCTTTGTTTGTTCATCAAATGATAGAAATATTCCCATCTGAATTCTGTAACTTGGAAAGAATAACAGAATTTCTAATGAGAGGAACCGGAATGACTCTCAAGCGTGCTCCCTATAATGTTTGTTTCCTTAGAACTAGCAACAAAAAAAAAATGTCACTGAAATCGTTATCGCGACAAAATCGATTCGGTCATTCTAAAAATGACGAAAAACCAACATCCTTCGCCATCTATAAGTGGACATGCTACATGGTTCCCAGCACCTGTATATACATATCATGCTATCAACGTATTAACGGAAATGTGTTAAGCCAGGGAAATGAAATGTGCATCTGTTACCACAACAACTTGAATAATTGGCAGTTGATTAACCACTTTTGTTGGATGTTGTTTATTATGCAAAATCATCCGATTGAGAAATAATTCCATTGTTTTGATAATAGTAATGGTTTCGATGAACATAGAGTTATAATGCACCATACCAAAAACAGAATTGCGTGGCATTCGTGAGGTTAGCACTGTTACATCAGCCATGCAGAACATGATATCAAATTAGTTTTACCCGATGTGACAAGCGATAGGATTCAGGGAGCGAGAATTTGGTCTCAGACAAAATCGAACACCAATTCCCTAATAGCTAGTATTCCATGTTCTGGATACTAATTTTGTTCCTATTTATACGCCCACAATTTTCCGATGAGTTAAACCGTGAAATCTTATTTTATTAGTTGTTTTACAACCACAGTGAAGTGAATTATCCAATTGAAAGTGTCTATTCTAGCGAAAGAAAAAGATGATTGATTCGAGGCAATACTTAAACTGTCAGCTAAATCAATACGCTTAATCATCATCACAAGTTTGACACTTCAATTTTAAAAAGAAATTACGAAATTCTTAATACAAATACGAATAGACAAAAAACGGTAACATAATTTTCTCAGTTTAACACACGAATTTAAACTCGAAAAGTGATCAAACAAATCGTTTGCTCAAGGGAATTGAAAAGTTTAATTGAATTTGTTATATTTTCGTAGAGAGTTTTCCATCCGGTTCCTTATCGTCTTAAGTTTGGTTTTTATCGTAATTGAATGCTCAATTGGAATTTCTGTGCGTGTGTGTCTGTGTGTCTCGAAATTTAATGAATTAAATAATTTGTCAATTGTACTACAACAAAGCGATTGTTGTTTCTCATTTGAACGTTGAAGACACATTTTCTTTTGACTTAAGTAATCAATTCCGGGTCCTCGGTGCCAACATTTTTCATTTTTAAATTAATAGAAAAAGGTTCGTGTGAAGAGAATTCGATTATTCTGAAACTTTTCTTTCTTACTTTCTACAAGTCTGGCTGAGAGCACACGTGCATATGAGTCGGTGGTGAGAAATGTTCTTTATATGGAAACAGAGTTAAAATGACATTGATGGCACATGAATATTGAAATTTAAAAACGAAATAATTTGGATGGCATGCCCTGTCGTGTTCTACAACAATTTTTTGTTTCTTTTATAAATTTCATCCTTCATGTGGCAGCAACACTTTTAGTTTCTATATTTGTTTCATCTACGATGTAGGCTAATCTTAAACCCTAAAGCTCAAGAACGAAAGAATCAAAACAAACGTTTTTCGTCTTTGATTATCAAAGTTTGATATTTCACTAAAATCTCGACAACATGGGCCTCTACACCTTTCGATAGAACTGGCGAATTCCTGAAGAGATGAATAGTAGTCGATATTTATTCATCTCTCTTCAAAATGTTGAGATATACACCGAAAGTCGTCGATATTCATGTCGCTGAATTTTCAATGCAATATCTTTAGTACTTGGTAGGGTGCTAATACAGCACAGTTTTCAAAATGTTGCCTTTTGAGCCACTGTATGTTCTCAATCTAATTGATGCCAAATGTAATAAGTTCTGTGGAATTTGTGTTAAACAAGAAATCGATTGACTCTATAACTGAACGTAACAGATGTAATGGGTGAGTTGTAGCGATGAGATTAATTAATTTTCTGCCCTTTTATATCGAAACGTTATGAAACCGCATATGGCGAATGCATTCTAATCTTTTACGAATAATGTGCACTGGCTCGCTACTAAAATGTATTTCCAGCTTTCCAATGTCCTATCTTTTAGATGCAACTCCCGCCAACGTATGTTTTCAACATTTTATTTAACTTATGTGTAGTGATTACATGAACAACTTTTATATTTCAATTTTTTTCTATTTTGCTCGACTATGTTAGTGCTCATATGATGTGCCTACAGACACATCACACGTTCATGCTGTACATAATGTGATTTAGCGTCGAACATTTCAATTTGAAATGTAAGAAAATCTATTTGACATTTTTGTCGTATAACATACCCAGCAAATCCCCATGTGAATTGCGATTTCCACAAATCCACCAAACGTTAAAAAGATCAAAAACCAGTGTACACGGCTCTTCAGCCATATATCCATAAGACAGTGAATGAATACGGTCCACGACGTCCGTCTTTTACATCAAAGATTAAACATTAGGTGTATTACACCATCAAATCAAATTATTTTTTTTTTCGTTGCAAGAATACACGACAAGGGATTTACCTTTCCATTTCCTTTATTGAATATGAGTAAGGATGTGTATTTACGACATAACTGTATATTATTGTGTGTGTATATAGCAATTCCTTCCTGGAAATGTTTACATAATTTGGAAACAGAAAAATTTCTCGTGAAGAAAGAATCAACATTTCTTTGCGTACAATTCAGTCATGCAAAAGGAATATTTACCCCATTGTGCCTCTTAATTGAAGACCTTTAAAGTATTAAAATTGGTGATACTTTAACGGTGATTTAGTCAACGTACGCCTGTTCATATTTTATTTACGGTTCAAGATAAATAAGTAAATCTCATTCTCTGAACAATTTTCCTCTTATTCATTCATTGTATATCCACTGCTAGCCCTCCCGTATCTTTCTACATTTTGAATGTTGCACAGTGCCATTTCTTGTCAATTTTGTTCTGCTATTCTTTCGGCCTCATTTGGCCAAAGCTGCGATGATCGACGCATAATAGGTCCTGTTATGGGTGGTCTCCAGTTCATGACTCATTCTCGCAATATGTCCAGTCCAGTTTAACTTTAGAGACGACATGAATGACTTTTATTTGTTGTTAAATCAATTGATTTTTTCAATCATCTGTGAGCGATAATCCAAGTATTTTTCGTTTGATGACTCTCTGTGTCACTCTTAATTTGCTGAAAATTGAATGAGAAAACGATGCAAAGGCCTTGATTAGTTGGCACAAAAACATTGTTCCACAGAGGCCGCTTCCTTTATGATGTTACCATGTGACGTTTCATATATCGCTTCAATAAAGTCTAAATTCTGAAGTATCACTTGAGTGTGCATTATTTTCTATCTCCGTGAATTTCTTATAATTTCTCATAAATCAACTTAATCTGACTGCCTACAAAACCCTCAAAAAGAATTTATGAAGTGGCTCAGACTAGAAGAGAAAGTTTTACCAATTAAATTTACGAAATTTACTCCACTTAATGAAGCGTATTTTTCACCTACCTGAGTTATATTCAATCAAAGTTAATTATTGAAAAGTCCAGATTTTTTTTTGCCTTCATTACACGGATGGTAGATTGAAACGGTTATCGAAGATTATTCCTGCAATGTGGGTGCATCATGATAATGTTTTTTTTTTTTTGCTTACTTCAAATTTGTCAAGAAGCAATTTTTCGCTTTTACACAATTTATTATTAGATCAATGGAATAAGTTCGTCGTATCAACTAAACTAAACGGGTGCGATTATATAGCGTGTACACTTATATAAGGAAAGACAAAAAAAAATGCCTCTTCGACTTTCCCATAACGTTCCTCATATAATATGCTTCTTCTCCAGAAACATCGTATATTATACTCATTTTATATTTTATAACAATTTCCTCTCTCACACTGAATTTCATCTCGACGAGGTTTATTTTACGAAATCCATACAGTCGTTTGATAACACCTCAGCCGCATGTACGCATATACCCATGTTGAAGTAAACGCGATTACACTGTGTTTTCCCCATAGTAAAGTAGAATATTTCCTGGATTTTTACAGGATATTTTGTCGTAAATGTGCCACTTTTTTCGGATGAACATATTTTGTGAAAGTGTAAATATTGTACATAAGCCAAACGAGTATAGTAGAGTTATTATGTTGACATAAATAATGGAATTGTGTTCATATTTTTACTCTCGTAATTTTATTAAGCAAACACACTGTCGTCGTCTTGGTGGATGGTTTGATAAATAATAAACAAAATAATTGGCCGCACGAAATTGGCACCTTTTTTATTATTAAACGCTATTCGATCAAACGGTGTTACACGATTGTTAAATGATTTCAATAAATCATTGTATAGGATTCAAACGATTGTAGTTTTGTTGCCACCCTACGACGAAATCCTATATAAATTGTTTTGTGTTACGTATGCGTGTGTGTGGTCTGTGATTCCGAGCTTCAATTTTCTACATTGATGGCATTTCGCTGCTATAAATCTCCTTTGTGTCAACAAAAAATAAAAATATTTTTTGATAGAAATGAAACACCTGCCGCAATATAATCTGTGAATCTTTCCCTGTTCGTACGCAGTCAAACATTTCAGAAAAACATTGATTATAAGAAATCATATTGCAATGCAAATAAACCGATAAATTGGACAATCAAATTTGTCGTGTAAGTCCGAGCCCGTTAAAAGATCGTGGAACGCTTTTGTGTTGATTTTAATTAGAAAATTTATTAGCTCAAGGAAACGTTACATTTCTGAATATAATATTGGTGTCGTTATGATTTATGTGTATTTTGTGGCAAAAGCACAGAATGAGAGGGAGAGAATTTTTTTTTGTTTATTTGTGTGCTTGGTACATTGAAATTTTTAACCAAGATTGTCTTATTGACGTCCTGCGGTATTTATTCATTTATATTCCCATTCAGAAAAAAGGGTTCGTTCCGTTTCTGCTCACAGATACGCTGAGTTAGGTGCTACATTATTAGGATTTAAAATTTTTTGGTTTAAATAAAACCAAAAAGGGAAAGAAGAAAAAAATTACAAAATTTTTCGGTTGAAAGGTAAATTGATGTTGCATACTTTGTCATTATTATGGCTAAAAACCAGCTCCTGGGGTTTATGTATTAACAAGAGCTTGGTTATTATGATAATAATCCTTCTAGCATTGGAGAAAAATGGTTCACAAATTTGTTCGGACAACCATGAACGAAATAATTTTGTTTTTTTCTTTTCATCAATGCGAAATCTCAATTTTTCGGGCGAACTTTTTCTTTTGCAAAGGGATCGTCGTCAAGTATTAAGCATACTAATGTCGGTTATCTTGTTCGAAATAAATCGGATAATCTTTTTATCTCAAACAAATCACAACTCAGGAAATGACTGCAAAGGTAAACACACACACACACACATCCTCAAACTTTAAATAAATTCTGCTTCCCTTTGATCAATATCAAAATTATTCAATTTCGTGTATCTAAATGCATACAAGGTACCTACTCTACAAAGTTTGTGACTAACAGCAAAAGAGCTTTGTAAACACCTACAATGAAATATAACGACTAACGACACGATATCTTATCATTTTCATACTACATCTCACCCGAAGCCTCCGCACCGTTCTCCCACCAATGTGTCACTCTCGACAAGATATTTTCTTGTAACATTTCTTTTTAACGTTGTACGTCGAATACAACAAAAGCCCTCACGAAATTCTTTTCCATCATAAAACGAAGAAAAAAGTCTTTTCAAATGGCGTAGCTTTTTTTAATTTAAATTCTTACTCAACTTTGAAGCATATGTGAATGTGCAGAAAAAGGGTCTTGTGTTGATGGAATTACAGTACAAAAAATTATTAAGTTTTCGAAAATTAAAGTTTGTGGTTCGATAGAAAAACACACTGTTCGGTTACATCTACATCAATTTTCGGTTGGAAATGTCTGGATGTATATTATATGGATGCGCTGAATATATATCGTTGCGCTGAACACACATTTTTCTAAGTTTGAACGATTAGTTGTGAGTTTTCTGCAAACACACATGTTATGCTCGAAATTCAATTTCGGAAAATTATAATTTAAATCGCTGAAAACTTAGACGTTTCACTTGTTCCAATGACGAATTTCATTCTTCCATCGCTGGTAAGATAACGATGCTCGGAGAAGTGTCGGTTAATTTTAAAGTAATGACTTTACGCGTATAACGTATAGATGCTCTGCTCTTCGAACGGAGTTATCTTTCGCTACACCCCAGACGGATTTTGAAGATACAGAAATTTCTTCACTGTTTCCCTAACTAAATTAATTAAATATTATGCCAACTCGCGAGGAAGAATGTATGATGTATTATAACCGAGGTGTTGTTTACGCAATAATTCGTGTTATAAAATTTGAAATATTTACATTTTGTTCATGAATTATTTCGACTGAAAAGAATTTTCGGAACACCAGCGAGAAATTGTACCCATAAAAATGGTATTTCAGTGCCTACAAATGCTCATGCATTTAAGCTTAATTTATATATCGTTCAAACATTCACATATTGTTCAAATTTACGTTGCGTATCAAAAGGCGTTTGAAGTTTGAAGAGGATTCTCTTTCATACTGATTATTATGCAATATTTCTCCATCAAATTCGAATATACTAAAGCTGAAAACACACCAGTAATTGTAAATTGTAATTGGAGATCCTAACAATTTCCATATCTGCATTCCTATCAGCCTGCTGCCTTCGTACAGCAGATTGACAAATACGACACTTGCAATTCCCGTCTGTTATCAGCTTACAGTTTTATGTCATCATAAAACGAATGCTAATCAGAAACTTGTGTAGTGGCTCACCGGACGGACGTTTTTGTTGCTGCTGAACACTCAAATTCATTCTATTGTTTGTTGTGTAAATTTCAATATAAATTCATCCAACAGCAATTATTTGGTTCAATACGAATTCGCGCTAAAGCGCCTACTATGCAGCTAATATTGACTCACAATCCAATAATAACTGAAATTTTAATCAGAATTTATCATCTCTTTGATACGAGAATCCATATACTAAAGTTTCAATAAAATTCTCCAAATAATATCGTTTCTTCCTGTGAAATGCTATAAGTAGTCACTGGATCGAGAAAATGGAATGTGAAAATCATAAGCTGTACTTACAACTGTGAGATTAAACTTTCTTTTAGTTCGATTTTATTGGAATAGTCACGTCTTGAAATTTTTATTGAAAGCAATTGCGTCAAAAAGCACAATATTTCATGAAATTCTTTTAAATCAACACATTACTGCAGATACTAACAAGCACTGTCGAACAATGTAGACAACGTATTTAAACTTTAAATTTTATCTTGTTCTTTTTTAATGATAATTCGAAAATAATTCAAAGATTTTGTTTTAATTATCACCCTCTCTCTCTCTCTCTCAATGGCGTCTTTGAAGTTATTTCAGTAAGGACTTCATCAAGTTTAATGGACCGATTCGAAGAGAGGATTTGCTCAATTTCGCTAGTACTTCATGTATTTGAATTGAATTTATTTAATTTACCACTTACACAAGTACTAATTTCTCGAATTTCTCTCTTTGCATTGATATGCCATATACCCTGTAGGTAGGTAGCAGGGCCTAATTTAAGGAATTTAATTTCCAAAAATTTCCAAAATTTCACAAAAATTCTTAAAATTTTTAAATTTTGTTTTCTGTTATATCTTATTCCAAAGTAATCAGTTAAGCTCAAAGACATGAAAAACAACTAAAAAGGCAGTAAAATAGTATGTTGTGTTACAAGTATTGTAATGTTGATTTTTTCAGCACTAGACCTAAGGAAAATTGGGTCGTGTGCTGAAAAAATCTCATTACAATACGTGTAACACATCATGCTTTGTGCCAACCGAGAATTGAAATATACAAGAGCTCAAAAAATCATAATTATCGTTGTAAACAATCACTCTTCAAAGATCGATCTCAAACGAATGCTGTAACAACTCATACAAATTCCATATCAACACTGCTTTGAGTGTTGTAATATCACATCAAACAGGTGCTGAAATAAGTCACTTTACAACACTAAAATGAGTGCTGAAAAGAGTCGTATTTCAATTCTTGGTGGCACAAACAACATTTACGATGCTGGTAGGTAGATTCTACAGCCCACATAACTATCTTAGTAACATTTATCTGATTCGATTCGTGTTTCTGTTTCGACAACCCACAAACATTATAAATGTATTGGCCTAAAAGTACTAGATTTTGCAAACTCCGTGCACAACGGATCGTTCGGAATGGAAGAGAATTGGTAAGGCCTACGTCCAGCAGGCTGAAAAAGAAGAAGTGCACAATGTGCCCCTTTCCCATGTAAATGTCGAAACAGGTGTTCAACGTCTAAGAAACACTAGCAAATGTGGGTGTAACTTGTGGATTGACGTCTTCATGCAGGGGATATGGTGGGCTCTTTCAAAACAGTCAATTTTTGAGAAATTTTGGCACAAGAGGCTCAAATATTTCAATAAAAAATTGAATTATCATAATAACCGTTGCAATCTCCATATTGTCATGCACGTCGAATAACTTCCATTTTCGGTTATTTTGTCGGTTAAGCCGTTTAATCTGTCGTTGTCCTGCTGTCCGTTGAAATGTTATTATAGAGATCAGGGTTTTCTTTTTGGTATGTTATCAAAATGGGCTCGTTTTAGATGTATACATGATGGTATAGGCTAAACAAAACTTTTTTTTAGCATGAAAACTTTTCCAATAAACTTTGTTTTATTTTAATATTTCCCGGTAATAAAAGGGGTTGTGCTTTTTATGTCTTCTTTTTTTTGTAATAATATCATCGGATAAATGATTCTTTTTATGGTAATGGTTCCTGCATTAACTCTTGATTCATAACGAGGAACGACCCGAAAATATTTATCTGCAATTTTAAAATTAATTTTAATTAACTTAATCATTGATATTATTACCATTTTACATCTTTCCATTATATTGGTCGATTTAATTGACATGCAAATGTAGAACGTCGAACATTGTACCTAAAATTCGTTTTCGCTGTTGCGGTGTGGCAAATGTATAAAAATTTCTACACTTTTCCATTTAAATTGCGGAGTTAATATACTGCATTTTTAACTCATCGAAATTTATGCCATGGCTTCAAATTAATGACTTTGACATAAAAAATTGATCCGTCTCTACCACAATCATTATCCGGATGTTGTTTTTTTTATCATTTCATATTGTAGAGACTCTTTTCGTTTGGCATTTTTATCGGCGTGTTATGCACAAAATTTCAACATTGTTTACGGTTCCAATAAAAAAAAAATAATTAATTATTCCATCGAGTGCGATTCGGAATGGATCAGAAATTTCATTTTATTTATTTTCCCCATTTAATATTCTGTCAAAATACACTTTATTAATGTATTCTGTTCGGGATGGAATTGTACCAACAAATTAATGATCTACTGCCATTAACAATTATTGATTGAATCGACATTAAAATGAATATGGTGTTGTGAGCTTAGTTTAATTACAAATCGCATTATAACGGATGTCTTGTTGACATCTCAAATGCTTGTTGAAAGACAATTTCGAACTCAATGTTTCGCTGCTGTAGCTTTGTCGGTATTTAATTGAAATTGTTTGAAGATAAAGCGAGCCATAACCACTTTAACTTCAATCCGATGGTAAACTCTTTTCATTTGCCCGTTAGATAAAATTTACTGATCTCGTTTCACTAAACTCCCCGCATAATTGTGGTAGATGTTCATATTGGCTACGAAAGCACCCGCAGGGATGTATATTCAAAAAATTTACAGAAAGCTATTTATATCGAAGCGCAGACGTTCCTTTCAGCGTACCAGATCATCGCTACACCCAGTTACCAGGATTTAATTGACACAAAATGCGATTCATTTTTCGCGTCCCATTTAATGTAATTTTAAAAATTGGAAACTACGTTCACAATCAGTCTTGCTCATTAAAATAGTTGTTGATGTATTGCATTAAGAACAATTATGATTATTCATTGCAACAGACATAGCCGCACAGAATCGCATTCGCTAACAATTTCATTTAATTAATGTCGTCGGTATCTTTTCTATCCAACAGAAATATTATTTTTTTAATCATCAGTCTTTGTGGTATTATTATCCTTTCAAGAGCGTCACTGATGTGACGTTCGACAACATTGTCGACAACAATTCTCTATCTCTAAGTGATTCCGCACGTATTCCGTTTAAAGATTTACCCAATAACTTTAAATTAATTGCTCTATTCAATGCACTTTGTTAATGCAGCGTGTAACGTGAATATATGCAGATTACAGTAAATCATCAGACGTTTCCCATGGTGTATTTGCTTAAGTGCTAATGTAGTTTTTCCACATTGTTTCACTAAAACTTTACCGTGCACCGAGAAATATAGAATAAAGGGCTTGGTTTACTTATCGTATAAAATATATAGCGCAGATAAGCTGATCTTTGGAGAAATGCGGTGAAATTCAAAAAACCACAAAGGGTATTCAATGCTCTCTTTCTTTCTTTTTATGTGTATGCCAGCAATAAACTACAACAATCGTAACATAAATAGCTTTTGTTTTAAACTTTTTAAATTAATTCATTTTAAAAAGCGTGCCAATTATTCTCCATTGTAGAACATTAAGCAAACAAAAAATAAATGGTAAATGGTTTATTAATAACATTACCGAAAAAAAGATGAGACCATAAAAAACATTAAAGTGCATTGTGTGCTAAACTGTAAACGACAATAAAACAATATCGTGAACTATAGGAACGACATCATAACACACTAATATTACACAAAGTTACTGTAGAATTGGCCTAATGAAATTAGTTTATGGTTGTGTTATGATATGTTTTAGTAAAGCTGGTTAGCGGGCATACAGCCAAAATATGAACGCCAAACAAAATTATTGTTTTTGTGATGTACTCGCATAATGGATTATTATCACAAGGACTACGGAAAATGATAAACAAATGTTGTGTTACGTAAGTGATTGAACATACATTGATTTTGTAAATTTTGCGTATGGTTGGGTTAAACCAATTCTAATGCTGTAGGTCGAGCAAATTTTGTTGGTTCTAATATATGGTTCATTCAGAGTAAATTTACCAATTTTTTTTTTGTGGTTGTATCAACTTTACCTTTTACTCCATGTAATTTATAACTTAATCACCACTTTGTAAATAAAAGAAACATGTTTACAATTCTGCCTCCAATGAAACGTATAATAAATACCCGGAACCTTAATAACCTGAGTGAGAGTAATAAAAAATCAGCAGAAAAGCGCTTTCAGGCTAAAACATCTAATCATCGGGGAATAATCTTTCATCCTTACTCCTTACGTATACGGTTGGGATTTTTTATTTTTTTGGTAAATACGTCAAAGTATTATACGTTTTTAATTTCACCTGCTAAATGGTGGATTAGATCCCACATGTAATTTGAATATTTACGGTAGATGTTTTTCTTCTGCAGAATTTCCACCTAATCATTCCTCAAATGATTCGTTTAGAGAGTAATATGAAATTTAACAGTAAATATATCTGGATGTCAAGCTGACAATGTTATGCCACACATATTGTCAGCATTGTATGCTCCATAAAAAAGGAAAAGACAAAAGGATTAAATTCTATGCCATGTAGGTAACAAGAGAATTGTTGGAAATAAAATCACGGTTATAAAAAATAAATAAAATTTCATGATTTAACGTTTTCCGTCATTATGTACGAGGAGGCCCTCGAGGAAAGAAAACAAAATTTTAGGAAATGTGGCAAGACTTATTATCCGTTTGCAACTGGATTTCTGGCGCTTATTATCCATTTCTTGACTTCAATACAGGCATCGTAACTGTGTTGTTTTCCAGTAGCTTTCTCTACTTTGATGTGGAAATCGTCAAAAGCTACAAATTGCGGAAAATCAACGTCAATTCATTATGTGAAACTCCTTTATCGCACTAGACATCCGTTTCGATATTAAAGTTGATCATTCAATTTTAGAATGCAATGAAAGGACGTAATCCATACTCACATCAAGTGTGAATCACATCATTGACTGATGAACGAGGGGCAGATATTTGAAAACTTCATTGACAAAGGATTTTTTATGATTTTAAGATAATTTTCTTTACCGTTTTTGCTCAAGGATTTCCATTTAAGAATTTTTTAGGTTTCTGAGTATCTTTTTACGTAGTGACTATTCGCAGGCGCCTGTCAATAGCCAAATTATTACTAAAGATGCTATTGGCAGGCGCCTGACAATAGCATTGTTCCTTATACAAAGACTATTTGCAGGTGAAATGGCCTGCCAATAGCATCTACGATTTTTTTTAAAGAATTTTCTTTAATTTTGAAAATTTAACTGAAGGATTTTCTAAACTGCAAAAAATGTTGATGGATTTTCTAAGGATTTTTTTCTCGGTTGGCAGATGATCTCTCTGATGATGATGAAGTTGAGTTTATCGTGCAACTACAACTTAATGGTATTTGCCGACCATAACGATCTGTTGAGGAACAAGATTTTAGATTCAAGACTCTAGATTGAAGAAAGAATCGTAGTTTAAGGCTTAAGATTGATCCTTTCTCTATTACCTCAAACAGTTTGAAATTTGATCGCAGTTAACTGGCCATGCAACACTATTGATTTCTCCTGGAAATTTTTTTAACTAGTGCAAACGGATTTGTTTTATAGTTTTTCACGTCCTATCGTCTCCAACAAGTTTTATTCGTTCGCCACAGAGACTCAGGCGTCAGCTGATAGACGATTTTACAGATTTTAAAAATTTACCATGAGCGAACCGCCGAGTTATGTTGGAGGACGACCAAAACTTTCCGTTTCCGCCCGTTAAAAAATGTTAAAAAATAGCGGAGGCAGGCAGAGGTGCAAAAGTTCCAATATTAAAAAAAAATGCCCTGAAGGAATCGAAGAAAAAATTGTGTCCTTCGTATACAACAGTCGTTTGTTGTTGACGGGAGGCAACTAGTTTATTTATTACGTTTATTTTCCTGATTGATATTATTGTTGATAAATTTTCGTTCTTGTCAGTTTGTTTTTCTTTCCGATATCAAATGTATAATGTGTTACACATTCGGCCTAGAATGTTTTTTTTTTCTTCTTTCTTTTATGTTATCTGTTTGTTTTTGTTGAGTAAGTGGTGCAAAATGTATGTTACCAACGGAAAATAAGAAACAACTCAACAGAATGATAAAATCAATTCGAATGATGAATTACATAGTTTTAGTGACACAGTAAATGGGATTAATGCGAAACACATTTTATGCTGTTACTGTTAAGACAATAATGTTGTAACAGGGGGCCTGCAAAGCTCCATCGCTCTTACGATGATACGCTATATATTATCCAGACGAATGATTTATCTTTATCTCATTCTATTAATATTTATATTTCTTCTGGTTATCATGATCGAATATATACCGTGTCGCAGAGAGTTCCTGGGATCAACCCAAAAAAAAACAACTGAAAATTGTATGTATCGACCCGTATGTGCGATAAGACTCTACGTCGTCCCTACAGCGTTATTGTTTGAATAATAGCTCAACGTAACATAACATTTTTCTGAATTTCTTTATTTTTGCAAACGATTTCATACGTTGCTCTTGTTGCCATACCAAGCGAATAGTATGCACCCAATACGGTAAGAGACATTTCAGCTTTCAATGCAAACAAGAAGTTGTGTACGTTTTGTGAAACTTGTGAGATTGATTTTAAACATTCCGACTCCTTGAAATACAACGAGTTTAAAGCTACATTAGCGAAATCCAAGCGGTGGTGTTGGGAATGTTATATTTTTTCTTCATGAAACTTTACGAAATTCTGCTTACGAAATTCTACGAAACTTTTTGTGAGAGAAAGAACATACTTTTGAAAATACTACGCATAGCCTGAGGTTGAGGCTCACTTTATATGCGACAGCTAAGGTGGTGACTTTTCAATTACGATAGGCTATTGAGAGGAGGTTGTTTGTATTTAACTCTTTTTATGGACTTTGTAAATTTTTTGGACAAAACTGCTGATATTTCTTAGCAATAGGTTGAATATTATTATGATATCAATCAGTCACACAATCCTGTTATTATCCATGATTTTTTGGTGGTGCAATGGTAATATATTGTCCGAAATTTCTTCGTCACTACTTTGAGTAACTGAGGACACACGTTATGAAAAAACAAGTTTGACGAAGAGGCAACATGGCAGGTCGTTTTAAGGACTGTCTAAAAGGTAAACGACATGAATGCACTCGTATGCGAATAAACCCGAACAAAAATCACACGCGTGTCCCTGGTCGCAGGTGCATTTTAATACTCTCTGTGGGTGTAGCAGTAAAACCTATTATTCACAATAATATCGTTCGTTCCACAGATTATAATATGGGTTGTTGGATTCAATTTATTTCTATATTGATATTCCTGAGCAATGCCATTTTGAATGATTGCTTTTGTGATTGAAGTACTCAAACAAATAAAATGATTATTTAACCAGCGTCGTATTTACATTAAACAAATCGTTTGCGTTAATGGTGCGAGTTTATATTTATTCGAATGTGTTATGGATTGTGCGTTTCAAATACCACATTCCAAACATCCATTCAAATGTTATAAACAAAGTTTACAGATGGTGTACCTCTATGTCAGCGAAGATGATAAACACAAAATTACCCCCCATTTCATATGTTAAAAAGCATTTTGATCGATTGTTATCGGTATAAAACAAAAGTTGAAAATGTTTTCAGCCAAAAAAAAATTGTCTGCGATTTTTGCGTGGGTGAAGTGATGTGATGCAGACAACGAGGTGGTGTATTGAATGTTTTAAAATATATACCTGCTCTATTGTTCACGCAAAATGTTTCTGGCAGAAATCCCGTATGTTGGTGTTACACATCATTTATACAATATGTTGAACACATGATCTAGCTACAAACAGCACGTAATCCTTTTTTGATCGTTGAAATGATTTTTTTAAGTCCCCGGGAAATGATTTGATTAAATTCGAATATAAATCATGGCCGTATGTGCTATTGTATGTGAACAGTTTACATCTTTTTCACATTGCTACTATGAACCGTATTGTTGTTGGACAACTGGGTGAATTGTTGGTAAACGAACTTATAATTGGAATTTAATGTGCAATGCAATAGTTGGTGACATGCACATTAGAGGAACTGAAGAATGCAGTGCTAATTCAAAAGCATTCCAATGAATAATTGCGAAAGCAAATGAAATGAATTGTTGACTGAAAAATTGCACCAAGTCCTAGTCGTTCAGTTTTTCAAAGTTAAGCCATGTACGACGAAAACAGTAGCTGGAACTTGTAGCCTTGATATAAATTTCCCTAAAAATTGACTAAATTTAAGAGAAAGAAAATTCTGCATAATTCCATATTATTGACTTGAAGGACCGCTGCAACTAAAATAAATCGTGCGGTACATATACCCAATTTCAGCATACATCAAGTCAATATATGGCGTACGGTCCCATAATAATTTAAGGAACTAACTAACACGTACTGCTGTACATTCCGCATTTTACTTTGGCTTCACTTTCGTATGAAATTGGGGTTTGGTACTGCAAGTCTCTATATATAAATGTTTATGAGTTAATTTATCATTGTTAACTGCAGCTTTCTCCTGCTAAAAATCACAAATTTTCTTAATGATTTTTTGAAAAGTTAGTTTTTAAAAATTCTTCACTGATTTTGCAATTGTTCTCTAACGTAAGTCTCTTTCTCTTTTCAGGTAAGCATCCATTATAACAGTTTTTCTAACCAAACACATCCAGTACGTAAGTAGAATATGTCACATAAAATATGCACGATGGCTTTTGCTATAAGCAAGAAATGGAATCGAAAACCCACGTAAGTTACTTCAAGAAAAAGTGACTGTTGCAGATTTAATACAATTGCTACAATAGGTTCTAAAACAAAAAGAGTGAAATTCAGTACAAGTTATCAGCACTGAAATAGTGAACTGTTTTCCGAATCCTCTCACGTTCTTTAATTTACACTTGAATTGAATTTTTTTCTTTGTTATCAATTTTATAAGATTAAATCGAGAACAGCAGCAGCAAACGATCGATGTAATTAATTTCGTTTTGTATGGATTTGCACATTTATCTTTGAAATGTGCGGTAAAATGTAATGGAAGATTTCATTTTAACTTCACATTGTTTCGATATCTTTCAAACCATTCACTTACAGAGCAATTTGTCATACAATGTGTTCATCTATTCGAGCTTTGTACTCTACTTAGAATTGAATTTACAGCGAATACAATGTAATTTTGTGTGTATATATGCGTCTGTCGGTAAAACATTGTTATTTTGCAACAATGACATCGGGGAATAACTTACACTTTCTTCAAACCAAGAAAACTTACGGTGGACTTACCGAAATCTGGCGTCGTAATGCATGTCTACTCTATGCCAGTGTGCTAATATCTAAATGATAGAGTCACAACATAATACAGTAAGCAGAAAACGTACAATTTCGTATTACGTTATTTGAAGTGGAGCGTCTGCACTCGGGTTACAAGAGAAATGATACCATCTTCAATTTAATTCAATTTATACTGCTTCCTGTACCCATTGTTTAAATCGTTACTTGTCACATACAACGACCCAATGTATTATACCTAACGTATAATTTCTTTGCGTTGGTTTTGCTTTCTCTCCGGGATACGTATCAGCTCTAGGATTCATTGCATGAAGTCTGATTTTTTTTTCAGAAATTTTATTTTGTCTCTATCTCTGTGCCTCAATTGGAAATAAATCGAAGAGCTTGATTGCATTCGGGGGTGAGATAACATTTTTCGTATAGGATGCACACCCTATAATGAGAGGTGCAAATTCTCATCATAATTTAGAATTTCGTCAATGTGAGATGGCTAGACACCATTGCCGATTGTGTGATAACCGTGAATAAGTGACAAGAATAACTATTTGGGAAGGACACGTAACCTTTAATTAATGGTAAATATGCGACGAATAGACATAGGAAAATAATTCGGAGCCAACAGAACTTGCTACAGATTAGTTATACTAAAACGTTCTTAAATCACTTTCAGCGTGGACAGGTACAACCGAACACAGGCTATGTGCAAAAATCTCTGTTTCGGATTTAAATCTACGCACACAAAGATTCCACAAAGTGGGTCTCACTTATCCAGTTTACCATCACAAATATGGTAAAGAGTTCGCACCTTATGGTAACTATAGCCATTTCTCCGTTGTTACATTCCGCTCGATTCCATCGTTGTGGCCGATAAAAAGAGCAGAGTTCACTCAGAATATGCCTTCTAATCAAAATCCGATAATAAAACTCTCTGCGAATGAAAAACGATAGCAGAAAGGGATTCTTTATCACGATCGATAACAACACGTTTTATTGTATCTCTGGACCAGAAGCGTGAAGAATTATTGCACACTTAATATGTGACAACCGACATTCATATTATTTCTTTCCGATAAAAAATGTAATCATCGAAGCTCTATGATGAGAAAAATAGTTTTGGCTACGAAAATTTATTGCTATGGAAACGCAGTTCATTTAATAAATTGAGTTTATGACTTCACAATCAACACTTCGGAGAGTTAGTGGTGGGGAGCGGTTAAGATTATGTATATTGGGTGGATTTTTTTGGGGTAAAAATAAATTTTAGATTCAAATTCTCAAATCTGAATTTTATTTGTGAGAACTTTTTCCTTCGGAAAGTTTCAACAGCATCTTCAAAGTTAAAAACTCACATAAATTTGTCCATTTCTTTGATTTCACCTTTAAATTGTGGTACAATGTGCAAATGATGCATGGATTTATCCCCATGTGTGTGTAAACAAAAATCTCACTAATTGTCACCAATTCTGTTGAAAATGAATCTCGTTGTTACTTATGAAAAATATCAACTCGCAGAATCTGCGACGCAGATTAAGAAACATATTTTTCTCAACAGACCGAACAGATGATAAAGACGTAGTTCAAAAAGTTCCAATCCACCAAAATCCGAAACTATCTATTAATCAGACTGCTTTCAGATCTCCTTTCAACAGACTTGGGATTATTCTGTTAAAGAAAAAATAGCTAAATTTTTCATCGAAACAGCTTTTATGCAAAAAAAAAAAAAAAACAGAAAAGCTGATAACGCTTTACTGTTGTTGTTATGTCATTTATTATGCATATCTGTGCATTATTCGAACGTCGTGTCATTTTTCTTGTTAGTGCAAAAATGAAGACAGACTCTTTGTGTCTCTGGCAAAGATGTTTATTTATTCCATTTCATTTTTTAAACTGTGCGCTCGAAGCAAATAAGTTATTCATAAACCATTAAACGAAACAAATATTTTCTCCGGTCGTAAATCATAAGTAAAATTTACATTGTCGGCTTGATTAACAAAAGTTTGAAATTTTTAATTAAATAAAATCCAATCAATTAACATTTGAGTACCACAACTTCTGACAGCGTATGCCGAAAAAGGATCACACCCACATTACTATCGCTGCTTCGGATTACGAACTGAATTGGTTATTGTTTTTGAGCTAAAGTTTCACTGAAAAATATTACCTTTTCACTGACCTTTCCGACGCATCACATATATTATTATCGAGTCTACTACTTCTTTTGGCTTAGTCATTTTTAACGGACTGAATCTAAATCTTTTACTTCATTGGCTGTAACATATTTTTCGCTATAAATGACAACATTAAACAGTGTCCTAGGACCTAGGATGCATTATTTTAGTGATATGAATTTGGTCAATTTACTGACTTCAAAAACAAAAAAATAATGTAACCCCGGATTCCCATGTGTGTGTAAATTTCCTGATGCTACGAAATTGTTGCAGATGATGGATTACATAATATTCCCAATCAAATGCTCAAATCAAAAACTTTGTTACTCTGCGAAACGAGCATCCTTGTTGTATGTACGAATAAAAGATATCTTTAACGCAAAACAGAGGAAATAACATCGTGAAAATTTACTTTACACAATTCATTATTTGCAATGGTCGCTCTTCATTTGTACGTAACGGGTAACTGCTCAAACTATACTTTGTGTGCTCGGGAAAGTCATGCCATTTAAAGCCTTAAATTATTCAATGCAATACTGTTTGATTTATTGGTTTCGAAATTCATGCCGTTCCTGGGAATATGATATTATTCTGATTTCCACCATAAATTCAGACTACACAATGCCGTTTCTAAAATGAATTATTGTCGAGCTTTAATTGTAATCCGTTTCATGCACATTGCAAAGATAGTTTTTGTTATTCAAATATCTTAAATGATCTGGTTAAAGTACTGCAATAAAATATTCCGTGCAATTTCGATGTTTCCGTTAATAAGCCGGTATTTTCATATTGTCGGGTGTGCTGATCAATTGTAATATTATGACATAAACAACGAGGATTAGAAACCCAAGAGGATTCAACCTATATTTATCAGTGTGGCAAAAATCCACGACTTTTTGTCATATTCATTGAAAATTTAGTAGCCCGAGAAAGAGAATCCTGTTGATTTTTTTTGGTTAAAAGATCTCAAGGAATTGTCGTAATATGACATGATTTTCTTCTGATTATATAGTTTTCACTAGGATTTCGAAAAGAAAATTCAGCGATAAAACGCAACCCATTCGTTGCCTTGATTGGTCTGCGGCCTCTAGTGCCTAAAAAGCCATCTATCACTCGGTTGCATAACTTTTGCATAAAAGATTTCCCGGGTTTATTTGTGTTTAACTTGGATTTTATAATAATTAGTTTCGCATTAATAGTAAAACTTATTATTCAAGCAAGATTATGCTTCCATTTACAGTGACTCGCAGGGGGAATACACACTACACCGTGCAGTGACTGCACATATTAAAATATTCAAGTAAAAAAATAAAATCAAAATATAAAATGAATCTGTAAAACTGAAAATCCCGTTGAAAACAAAGCTAACGCAAACAAATGTTGCGGTAGAACACCACAGCTTTGGAACAATTACTTTAAAATTTCGGATTATTCCAAAACCGTTGCGATAACTTCAATTTAGGACTTTTATTTTTTGTGTTGGAACAGAAAGATATGCTGCATGGATTCTTGTTTTCTCTAGCATTGTTAATGGTTTATACAAAGGAGTATCATATGCTACTCCGGCATATAGAAGAAATACAATCCAAACTACGAGCTAGCACATTTTTGTCATATTTCTTCCTCTTTGTTTTGTTGCCGCATATTATTATGCGAAATATAATACCCACAAAAGTTTTAAGGGCTTTGTGGACCGTTCCGTGTACTTTTATATGAATTATTGTGATATATTTACTGTCACATCGTATTCAAATTTAGGGTCGCGCCGCCTAAATTATTTACCCGATGTCAAGTGGCATCATAAAGTAGTTATCAACCGATGTACTAAGTTTATTAATTAAATAAATTCTTTGGCATGTCAAAAAGGACTATACTGAGCCGACCGAAAATTTGTTGTAATTTCTTCCCGTTACGTTTCCATATAACATTATGTGCTACCGCATTTTCATTATAAACATTTTTGTTGTCTGCATTTGTGTTTCGGGACGGAATATTATACTAAATGCGGTTTTCATGTTATTACACGTCCTGCATGGAGTGAGTCATGTCTATTGAGAATATAAACAGCACATAAGCTACTCATAGCGCCATAATCATGTGCTTGTTATAGAAATATTTATTTGTATCATGAAAATGCTATAGCTAACTTGAAAGGCATCACTTTGAGGAATAGAATGGAAATATTACGTACTTTTTATCCGCACGTAAAGTGTTTCATTTTCGTTCAACTATTATTGAAATTTTGGGTATAGTTTTTACTTCGGTTTGGTTACAACTTGGACTTGTATAGGACTGAAAAATAAAGTAGGAATTTCTACGTAAAATGAGATGTAGAATAGAATTTTTGACGCGATTGCAATTAAATACGATTTTCATGCTTCAGTCATATTGTATCTGGTTCTGCAAAGTAATTGCTTGCATACGGACCAAAACTTAGTAGGGGAGTAGACAAAACAACAATCAAAAATTTAGAACCAACACAATACCTTTAGAATGGTTAATCTGCATGGTGCGTTTGAATTGGACTTAATTAAGCACGAGATATAGCTCAAAATATTTTTCTTTATAATTGTTACTCGTGTTAAATAGAATCGTTTGAGGCAAAAAGAAGTTGATCACAGGCGGTGACTTCTTCGAGTTAGAGCACTTCGAAGTGTAGGTCATTGTGTTACTTCGTGGACATCATTATCGTTACAATGATACCATATAAGCCGGACTTCAAATTTTGTTTTCTTTAAATTGCATTTTTCATTCCTAAAAAATGAATTAAGGTTTGTATGGTATCATTGTAAAGGCAATGATGTCCACTATGTGATACAATAACAAAATCAACACAGGTATTTAACTGTTTCCGATATCAATATACAGGAAAAACTCTTATATAACATCTGACCTACACTTCGAAGTACTGGAACTCGAAAACGTAACCGCCTATGACCATTTTATTTTTGAGCAAATAGATTCTATTTAACATCAGGAAAAATAATAAAGAAAAACATTTGAGTTACATCTCGCTCTGAATTAAGTCCAATTCAAACTCACCGTGTTCGGCTCCCAATTAAAAACTTCAAAGGCATTTGAGTGCATGAGCTACCCGCTAAAATTAAATCATTTTGAAATCCTGTCCACTGAGATAATCAATTTTATATAAATACTTTTCCAATATAATAAGTGGAAAATGACCAAATCACAAATGATCTTCAAAATATTAAGTCGGGTGTGCTTGTGTTTTCAGCTTGTGTAACTCTTTTTTTTAAGCAGGTCAATCATCCTAGTCCCAGTGTTGGATAATCAATTTGGCCGTCGTTGATGATAAAAAACAACTTGTGCTTTCCTACCACAATTTTTACAGCGCGGACAAAAGTTATGCATTTCGCTAGAAGTCCATTATAAAAGCGATAAATTCAAAAGATAAATTTATTAGCTCGCGATTAATACTTTGCTTTATCATACACACACCTTGACATGTTTTTAAGTCACGTTCTCGCTTAAAAGTGATACGGTGGCGTGAGTTCGAATCACATATCACATCGCATCCACCATTTAAACTTAATTTCCTTCCGTATTGTAAGAAGTTCAAACATAAAACTTCAGAAAAAAAAATTGATGCAATAACGAAAATACTGAATGTACTGTTGGTACATATTTTGAGCACATTGTATTTAAGTTGTCATAAAATCGTGTTTAGTATGAACATAATGAAGCGACGATAAACATGTTATGTATCAAACTACATAATTACACAGATACCGCTTCGTAAATAGCATAAATATTTTACGAGAAAATGTTGTTTCTGGTTAAAAGGCGTATCCCGTATCCCAACACCCGAAAAGGCACGTTTACAACTCGAATCAGTTAACACTGCCATTTCTATCAAAATTATGTTCAAGATATGCTTTGGAAATATAATGTGATTTTGACATAGTTCTCCATTTGAACAATTGTACGATGTGTATTTTTAGCAGGGAATCTCAGTGAGAATGTTAATTTGTAAAATTAAAAAAAAAATCTTTAAGAATTTTAGATAAATTTTTGAGTATTTTTTGGAACTGTTAGAAATGTTAAGAATTTTTCGGAAGTAAAATTCTCAATAATAAGCCTTGCTGTTTACCAGCGTATGAACAATGTAATTCTTCTTTAATTTAGTAAAACAAAAGTCCACTTTTATGCCGGAACTCTCTTATACCCCGGTTATAATTCGGTCTTAATGCTTCCCGGAACTTACTCCAATATTTCATCAAACACTATGGCTTAATAACTTTTCACATACCAACACTTCTTATACATCCATTCGCACAGAGTTGTTCAACATAAATATGTACGACCTTAACGAATAGATGCTCCAGTATAAGTTCGAAAAAGTTCCATCTCAGTAATATTTTCGAACGAACAACCGAATACACACTATAAACTAACGGAACAAATGTTGAGCAAAACTTTCGCAAAAAATCGTAAATAAAAATGCACAGCTCGAGTTATTCCATAGAATTTCCATCCTTTTTATTATTGTTATGCATATAAACTCGTTTCATTTTCATTTTCTAACAGGTAATAAGACTCATTCGGTTGGTTTATTTAGTAAAACATATAAAAGTTTCTTGCTTGAATTTCTCGTGTAACGAATGTATGAGTACATAGTACAATCGTTGTACAAGATTTGTATAACATCGAAAGTTCAATTTTCTTAGGAAATTCGAGTTTTCGCATTTAAAGGAAATTTTTTTAAATTCATTCTTGCGTTACTTTTAAGCCCAGCTCTATTTATTGTGCACATATGAATTTGAATATAACGTCAGTTATATAGAACGTTTTCTAAAGGTTACTGTGGCAGCAAATCATAAGGATTTATTTTGAGGGAATAATAGGACTCGTTCTACGAATATTTTCGCTTCATTCGAATTCCATGGTATAATTCACAAAAAACCCATCCGTTTTTTTTAGAGTCATCCCATTTATGTTCACAATTTTCCTATACTTTCTAACACTTTTTTTGTACCTTGTTTCGTCCCTAAAAGACGTGCGTCCTTTATGAACCGAGCCCAAAGTTTTCTTTTTAAAATAATGGGTACCATCCAAATATTTACACGATTTCGTTCAGTTCAAGCTGTGCTCTTGTGACAATATTCAAATGTTTTGTTTTTAATTTGACTTCACATCCTATTCAGTAACAATTTAAAAAAAATGTAACTAAAAGCAACGAAAGCTGCATTAGCCGCTCGGTAGAATTTTTAATATTAAGAACACCATCTGATCCAGCAGTTTTTGTCACATTAAATAAATATTCATAAACTCGAATAAACGTCGAAAAATGAGATTCTAAAATTATACTGAAAACCTCATGGCACCATGGACGCGTCAAGTTAAAAAAATATACAAATTTCGATAAAGGGATTTGAACAAAATTATTTCATTTGATTATTATTCCATTTCAAATTGCTTTTCGCTCTGTTATTAAAAAAACATTAATGTTGATCCGGAATAAATTAAACGAAGTGACTATTTTCACCGGAGTGCAAATAGTCAATATGAACACTATTTGCACCCGAGTGCAAATAGTCAATATGGACACTATTTGCACCCGGGTGCAAATAGTGAATATTAACACTATTTGCACCCAACTTTTTAAAACTATCGGAAATAATAAAAAAATCATTGTTAGCAAGCTGTACGAATTATATTATCGAAAATGCTACTCGCACAATTCGCTGCAAATTGTATAAACAAAGTGTCTGGTTGGATCCAACTGAATTCTATAACTTCAACAAACTGTGTAAGGAAGGACTTTCGTTTGTTGCTACTGAGATCATCCTTCTACAAACTTTGTAAGAAAGGAGTTTGGTTCGTTCCTACTGAATTCATTCTTCTAGAAATTGTGTAAGGAAGGAGTTTGATTTGTTCCAACTGAATTCATCCTTCTACAAACTGTCAGGAAGGATTTTGGCTTGTTACTTCTGAATTTATCTTTCCACAATTTTCGTAAGGAAGTATTTTGGCTTCCTACTGAATTCATCCTTCTAAAAACTGTGTAAGGAAATAGTTTGGTTTATTCCAACTGAATTCATCCTTCTAGATTTTTGTGCAAGGAAGGACTTTCGTTTCTTCCTACTGAATTCATGCTTCTAGAAACTATGTTTGGAGTTTGGTGTGTTCCTACTGAATTCAACCTTCTACAAACTTTGTGAGGAAGGAGTTTGGTTCGTTCCTACTCAATTCATCCTTCTAGAAGCTGTGTAAGGAAGGAGTTTGGTCTGTTCAAACTGAATTCATCCTTCTACAAGTTGTGTAAGGAAGGACTTTCGTTTTTTCCTACTGAATTCACCCTTCTAGAAGCTGTGTAAGGAAGGAGTTTGGTTCAACTGAATTCATCCTTCTACAAGTTGTGTAAGGAAGGACTTTCGTTTGTTCCTACTGAATTCATCCATATACGATTTGTGTAAGGAAAGACTTTCCTTTGTTCCTATTGAATTCATCCTTCTACAAACTTTGAAAGTAAGGAGTTTGGTTCGTTCCTACTGAATTCATCCTTCTACAAACTTTGAAAGTAAGGAGTTTGGTTTGTTCCAACTGAATTCATCCTTCTACAAACTGTTGGTTCGTCCCTACTGAATTCATCTTTCTACAATTTGTCTAAGGAGATTAATTTATTCCTGAATTCTTCCATCTACCAACTGTTTGTAAGAGAGGAGTTTGGTGTGGTCCAAATGAGTAGCCTTTGTCAAAATGCACTACATTTAGCTGCCCTTCTGAGACCTTGGAGAAATGCAATTTCCACAAAGCGTCGAAAGAAAAAATATTGATTATTTTTGTTTTGTCACAATTCAACGTAATTCACTGGAATTATTTTCTTGACAAATCTAACGAAATGAAATTTTTGTTTGAAAAACATGTTTTTTGTTAGTCGAAGCGAAGGAATAGTCAATGTATGAGCTATTTGCAGTCGCTATTTGCGCCGCGCGAAATCATATTTCATAATGTTAACAGACCATTCGACTGCAAATAGCTCATACATTGACTATTTGCACCTGAGTGCAAATAGCGTACATATTCACTATTTGCACCCGGGTGCAAATAGTATCCATATTGACTATTTGCACTCGGGTGCAAATAGTGTTCATATTGACTATTTGCACCCGGGTGCAAATTGTGCTCATATTGACTATTTGCAATCGGGTGCAAATAGTGTTCATATTGACTATTTGCACTCGGGTGCAAATAGTGTTCATATTGACTATTTGCACTCGGGTGCAAATAGCATCTGCCTAAATTAAAAGGGATTGAACCAATTACAAACGCAATTGACCACGAAAACGTGAACGGTTGTCTCTATTCAGTCTGGATCGTACTAGCTCCGCAAATGTATGAAAAATTACTATTACTCAATCCATTTTTAGCCCCGTGCGAAGTACTGGGGGCTTGTGAGATTAATATGCCGTTTGTAACACGTCGAATTGGAAGCAGACAGTAAGGGCAAAGCATTTGGTTGTGTTCATAGATGACGAATCCGCAATAAAAAAAATGTCCGTCCGTCCGTCCGTGACCCCTCTAGCTTGAGTAAATCACAAACTTTTTTCAAAATTCTTTTTTTCCCCGATTGGTATCGACAAAAGTAAGGTCAAGTTCGAAAATGGGTATGGTAGGGTCAGCCCCTCCAGAGCTAGGGCCCTATAGGTGTTTTTCAGTCTTTCAACGATATCTACCGAAATACGCACGCAATAGCTGCTTGTGATATATCAAATGAAAGGTATTGACGACTAGAACAAAGTTGCTGAACATTATTTTTGGGTAAGATGCAACGCAGGCTTGTTGGGAGGGCTCAAAGGTCGTTACTCGGCCCTAAGTGTTTTTTGCACATAAATCGAGTAAATCTCATCCGATTTTGCCAGTTTTAGTTTTTTATGGAAGGTAATTGAATGCCGAATAGAATGATGACAAAAAAAGTTTTAAATTTGGGCCCTTGGTCTAAGGTCGCTACTCAGCCCTAAGTGTTTTTTGCACATAAATCGAGTAAATATCGTCCGAGTTTGTTTTATTTGAGAGGTAATTGAATACCCAATGGAAAGTTGGCAAAAAATTTTGGGTTTCTAAAATAATGTCGTAAATTGTTGGTTTTATTTGAGAGGTACTTCGTACGGGCTTTCGTAATTGCGCTATGCGCAATTTTAAAAATGAACACTTTCAGTAAATTTGACCATGCCCAACTTGACTTGTATTTTGGTAACAGACGTATTAGAGGATTGTAGACGTATTAGGGTTCCGGGCTTATTAGGGCTACGGACGTATTATGGTTGCGGACGAAATAGGATTACGGGTTGTACGGGGCTAAGTCGCTGCAAACGCTCCGACTGTTCTGATGCCTTGTTTGAAAGGTACTTCGTACGGGTTTTCGTAATTGCGCTATGCGCAATTTTAAAAATGAACAGTTTCAGTAAATTTGACAATGCCCAACTTGACTTGCATTTTGGTAACAGACGCATTGGAGGGTTGTAGACGTATTAGGGTTCCGGGCTTATTAGGACTACGGACGTATTATGGTTGCGGACGAAATAGGATTACGGGTTGTACGGGGCTAAGTCGCAGCAAACGCTCCGACTGTTCTGATGCCTTGTTTCAATTCAATATTTGTTGTGTCCAAAGTAATTTTGAAAGATGTCTATCTGGCCTGTTATTTAGCCAAACGAAGCTGATATTTCTCCAGCAAAAATGCGCAACAATTAATCAATCAACGTTTTCCTACCCTCCAAAATATTTTGACTTGATACATTTTCTTAAAAATTTTCGAAATTCATAAAAATCTTGAAATTCTTAAAATTCTTGAAAAATTTTTGAAAGCCCAGAAATTCCTGAAAATAAATTCTGGTCCGGAAAAACCCCTTACATTTCATTTCTAAACTGATTAAAAAATTTCGACTGTATGGAAATGGCATTCCAAAAGCTGTGATGTGAAACTTGTTAGGCACTTTTTAAATAGATGTCAGCCATTGTGGTTAACGTAATCAAATCTTTTACATCTCTTGTTGAAATTAATGTCTGTTGTTTAAACAAAAATCTGTTATTTCATTCGTTTTAACTTTCAGTTTGCTAAATAAGGTATACAAATTAGAGCTCGTATGTCACTGTAGCTAAACAGAGGGACACGAAGGAGAGATAATTATTTTGTTATACGGAGAGCTTGACGGAAGAACAAAAGAAAAATTTGAATTTGGTTTCCTTCGCGTTGCTATATGTAGCTTACAGTGATTCTCGTTTGTATGTGTTTTTCTATCGTCGTATTCCATAACAGATGACTAACCGTTTCTACAATGGTTTCATTGTGTATAACGCATCGATAGATACAGAAAACGTATGAGAATCTCATGAGATCGACAAAAAAAAGCCAAAGAAATTTAATCTCCAAAATATCGATAATACGGCTATATTATTACGTAATAAAATAAGTGATTACGTCCTGAGCTATGAATGTTGTAATCAATCAACCAAAAAGACAAAAACACTATTCATCATCATAACCCGAAAAATAAATAAAAATAAATAAAATATATTGAAAACCACTGAATCAATAAATTTTTAATCAAATTTGTTCATTCGTATATCCACCACCGAAAGAGAACTGTGTACCGCAATGTTCGATTTCATTGCCAATAAATGCGAAATCGGAAATAATAGTTAACAGTGCCAATATTTTGAAAACCTGATGGTAAATATGACTTCCATGTAAAACATTCTCTTAAAATAACGAGAAAATGTTTTTCCGCAGGGACATTGTGTACATATTAAGTCCTACGATCGTAAGACTATTGCCTGCGGTTTATGTCATAGTTTTGTTTCTAAAAAAAAATTGTTTATCTTGAATGGTAAACTTATCCGAATTGGTACAAACCGCAGAGAGTTTTGTTGAGACGAAAATATTGTTTGCAGGTATCGACGACTGTATAATGACTCTGCTATAAGGTATGGAAAAAATCACGGGATGTAGAGCAAGAAACTCTGAATAAGTAAAAAATAAGGCAGACGTCGTTGATGAATGTCCTTAAAAGACATAACATATTTTCAAGGTTAGAAATTGTGAATTTTTACTATCCAATTTCTTACCAAATCAATTTATCCATGGAAATTCATTATTTTATAGCCTAACAATGTGGCATTTATGTCATTTGACCGACCGGTACAATGGTCAGAGAATTCCATTCATTCATAAATATTACATTCAAAGTGCCTATTTTCCCTTTGTAGTCCTTGATCCTCCTTATTTCATCCTATCAGAAGCTTATCAATTTTGCGGTATAAATTCAATTTATGAATATTACAAAAGAAATGGAACAGTCGTTTTACCATAATAAATACACAAACCGAAAAAAATATCTCTATTCGTAAAACATACGATTCCTTCCGCTATACAGACGGTATATATACGCTTCTTTCTCGGCTGAAATAAATTTCAATATTGGTTGCTGTTTTTATTCACAATATGATATTGGTATCGGTGCAGTAATATTTCATATCTCAATGGTTGGTAGAACATAAATTTCCGGAAATATTAATAAATAAATAGTAAGGATATGTTGTTGATATATACTGATCCGTGGGAATATTTGCTTGCGTAATATTTTTCTAGTCACAAAAATTGGGTGTCGTTCATAAAGTATGTAATCCACGTTTTTCAAACCATCTCGCAAAATTGTATACAACATCAAACTGTGTTTACTGTCACACTAGGCCACGCTTCTTCCCCATGACATATTTTATGAATGTAGCCTAAGTTAGTAGAAAAAGGCTGTGTAGAGAAAACGTTTCTCGCGCGTCGTCGCGGGAAATTTTTACGAAATTTTTCAATTTGTATGTGTCGTTCCGAAACCAGATGCTTGCAAAGTGAATTCTCTTCAAAGAGATTTTTATTGTTTAGCATTTTATAGCAATAAAAATCTTGTGATTTAGCTAACTAGAAACTACGATAACTTTGAAAGATGATCCGCGAAAACTCTTGTAACTTTATAAATATCATGCTCTTCTGCTGACAGGCTTATAAGGTCGAACTTGTTTCCTTGTAAAATAAACTTTTAGCCACTTTCGTAACACTGACACCCTGAAAGAAACTGAAAGAAAAGTTAAATGTTAAATAGGTACGACATAGTAAAGTAAAGTAGACAAAACAGTCGAGACAAATACAATCAAAGATAGCACCTAAATCCCGTCAAATTATTTGATGTCTTTCATATAAGTAAGTGTTTTACGCCATAATCAAAAGCCTACCTGTAAATTGAAGTGAGATCAACACAATAACAATTATGAGTGATCCTTAAAGCCTGGTATAATATGGAAAGAGAATTCAGCGAAGTGGGAAAGGAGGAGACGCGTGTGCAAATAATGTGTATTCTTGGTATCTGGGATACCGGGAAATTTTTTGGCTGAAAACCGTGATACCGGGAAATCCACCAAAAGAAGACGTATTTTCGTTTTTTCGTGCCGTGAAGCGGGAAGCCAGGGGAAATTGAAATTAACGGGAAATTGAAATTGACGGGAAATCGAAATTGATCGAAATCATACTGACCGAGAAATCGAACTCACCGGGAAGTTCAATTCACCGGGAAATCGAACTCACCGGGAAATCGAACTCACCGGGAAATTGAAATTGACTGGAAATCGAAATTGATTGGAAATCGAATTGATGAGAAATCATACTGACCGAGAAAACGAACTCACCGGGAAATCGAACTCACCGGGAAATCAAACTCACCTGGAAATTGAAATTGACGGGAAATCGAATTGATGAGAAATCATACTGACCAAAAAAACGAACTCACCGGGAAATCGAAATTGACTGGAAATCGCAATTGATGGGAAATCATACTGACCAAGTAAACGAACTCGCCGGTAAATCGAACTCACCGGGAAATTAAAATTGACTGGAAATCGAAATTGATGGTAAAGCATACTGACCGAGAAGTCGAACTCACCGGGAAATCGCAATAGACTGGAAATCGAAAAAACAGGAAATCGAGAAAAAACGGGAAAAAACGAGGCATCGAAAAAGACGAGAAATCAAATTTGCCGGGAAATTGAAAAAAAAACAGGAAATCGATTGAAACTGGAAATCGATTCGAAATGGCTGAGAAGTCAGAAATGGAAAGTTTTAAAATTATAAAATCGCAAAATTTTCTCGCTCGCTCCGTTCGCGATCATTCTCTTCCTTCTAAAATTTCACAGGCGCTGAGCCGTGACAAATATTTTGCTGAGAAGTCCGAAATAGAATGTACAAAGCAGATAATTGACAATTGAAAGAGACGCTGAACGTCTTAAATATGTATAGGGTTGCAGTCAGAGAATAGAATATTTTCAGAGTACAAATCGCTAAAATTTTTCGCTCGCTCCGCTCACGATCAATCAATAACTTCTCAAATGTCGCGGGCCCAGGCAGCTGGAATCATTAGGCAGGCACTACAACAGCTGAGTCAGGGCCTATTATTTGGGAATTAATTCCCAAAATTCCCAAATATTCCCAAAATTCCCAAATATTCCCAAATATTCCCAAATATTCCTAAATATTCCTAAATATTCCCAAATATTCCCAAATATTCCCAAAAATTTAAGACCAGGTAGACGTAGACTTAAATAAAATTTGAACGATTCAGTGGATATCATGCTTATAAAATTTGTGATACATAATAAAGTGTTTTAAGCCAGCGGCGTTGGAGGTACCCCAAAAAATGTATGTGTTACGGCACAGCCCTGCTACTAGCATGAACACTGAATTGACAAGTGTCAAATTTGGAGGCTTTAGTGATACGAGCTACCGCTTAGGATTATGTTTTAACTCATACAACAAAAACAAGTCATCTATCTGTATAACAGAAACGCAGTGCCTACTGTGATTTCATCAGCCTCATGGTTTGGGAATCAATATTGTTAATATTTGTGAATATTTGGGGATATTTGTGAATATTGGTGAATTTTGGGAATATTTGGGAATATTGGTGAATTTTGGGAATATTTGGGAATATTTGGGAATTTTTGAGAATATTTGGGAATATTTGTGAATATTTGTGAATTTTGGGAATATTTGTGAATATTTGTGAATTTTGGGAATATTTGGGAAGTAGTCGATGTGTAAAAGTTTTAACGATAGAAAATACCTGCTGTAATGCCACTGGTTATTTCTAAGTCATTTGTGAACATCGAAAATAAACTTCTGATGGATGAGATTAAATGTCAATGGTATTTAAACACGATTTATAAAGCTTTATTGATAACAATACAAAATAGAAACCAAACATTTTGGGATAATATATTCAAAAGAAGTAATTATTTGGGAATTAATCCCCAAATATTCACAAAAATTCTCAAATATTCCCAAAATTCCCAAATATTCACAAATATTCCCAAATATTCCCAAAATTCACAAATATTCCCAAATATTCCCAAAATCGATTCCCAAATAATAGGCCCTGCGTGAGAGTATAAAACGAAAAATATTATAAATCTGACATAAATAAAAAAAAAACATTTGTAATGCGAGATTTTGGCTTTCAACGTTTTATAACATAATTCATGTTTGTCACGACAGTACTAGATCAAACTTAATTGAAAAACAAAATAAATATTACATTCACCGGGAAATGAGAAAATTTTTAACGGGTAATCAGAACTTTTTTATCGAAAAAACTTAGTAAATCTTAAGGATACCGGGAAATTCGGGAAATCTGATTTTGGGTACCAGGAAAAAAACATTATTTGCACTCGCGGGAGGAGAGAGGTATCACAAATTTATGAGAAGCATGGTGCCTCATTGTTTAATGTTCCCATTTTATTCTTCCCAGAAGCCAAAGATTATTTTTGTTTCTTCATATTTCTTGCGATACTTTCATCAACTTTTATCGAATTAATAAGCATTGTGAAAACCTATACAGTTTGTTACGTTGTTCCTAAATTAAATTATCGCTGCTCTATATTCCACCAAGAATAGCTGCTGTGGTTTTAGTTGAATTAAGAAAGTTTTTTTCATATTTTTTTATTACCCATCGCGATACATAATTGAACATTTTCTTGCATTTTCTTAGCTATATATAGCCTACAACGCGTTATAGTATCGACTATGATTATAGTGCTGTTTAATTAAAAAAAGGAAACGAAAATAAATATCAGCCGGAAGTAAAATGTGAACACGCTCCGTCTACTAAGGATTTACCATCTTTCGACTAGACAAACAACGAACATAGATTCATAGTTGCGTGTTTGGAGGATGCTGAGACCCGAATCATTTAATACACTGACACCCTATCTTTTTCTCTTTAAAAGTACGATAACTAACGAACCGTGTTTGTACACTTTGTGGTGTTTTGCCATCTAATTGAGTCTAATTGCTTATAGATGTTTGCGCTACAAATTCCTGTTAAAATGATTTGCTGAAGAAAAGTTCGTTACCGAAAATATTTCGATTCCAAGATAACCCAACTTCTGAAAAAAGTTTCATTAAGCTGATAAAATTCAGTTAATCCGATAATAAAATGTCCAACTTTCATTCACATTTTACTTTATAAATGAAATGTTTGTGCGAGGGTAACAATTTTATGACTACAACATGTTTCGTATCCGACATGTAGTTCTGGTCTAACGGTCTAACCCAACTCAAAAATCAAACTTACTCTGATTACTACATTGAAATTGGATAACATTTTCTAAAAAAATGGCATTTTTATTGAACGTCAAATTAGGTTAAGTGTAAAAGAACTATCTCCTTCTCCACTCACATATAGCCGTTCAATTATTTTATAGAACACAACCGTATATTACATCACGTTCAACTTTCTCATTTTTTGATTCGTTATACCCTAGTCGATGAGAAGCTATAGGTGGAAAAAGCAATTCTCATTAATGCTTTATAGCGCATCACAAGTATTACACTCTGATCATTAACATTATCCCCAAGTCAGTCAACAGCTCTTCACTAAATACTTCTTGCTTAAGATTATTTGCTATTTTATGCATTCACGTGTAGGAAGTGCTGAATATTATTCGAGTATTATACTAAAACAGAAACAAGATACAACTTGCGACAATAACGATTCAATATACACGTAGATGAACACAATAATATAAGCTCATTGATGGCAGCCGTCTATATTTTGTGCACTACTGATGGGCATATTTACCGTTTTCGCAGGAATAAAAATACGAATTTTAATTACTTGGAAGCAAATTGGCTTTCGTATATTAATAGATTAAATAGAGCCCACGAATCGAAGGGTATGTACGCAACAGTGAGATTTCTAATTTCGATACCTTCTTTTTTCTTGCAGGCTCTGTTGCATACTCATGACGTAGTAGCAAGAGAAGTTTACGGTGAGGAAGCTTTACGTGTTACCCCGCCACCAATAGCTCCATATCTCAATGGCGACGATGTTGATAATGTGGAAAACGGCGATCTGCCACATGTTACGAGAGTGCGTTTAGTTCAATTCCAAAAGAATACCGATGAGCCGATGGTAAGTGTATTGGAACTGCCGTTCAGAATAATTTGTGAAAATAACGTCGAACCAATGTCATGACAGGGCATAACATTAAAAATGACCGAAGATGGTCGATGTATTGTCGCCAGAATTATGCATGGCGGAATGATACATCGTCAAGCAACGCTTCATGTTGGTGACGAAATTCGAGAAATCAATGGACAACCCGTTCAACATCAAACTGTTAGCCAGTTGCAACGGATGCTTGTAAGTTAAAATGAATTGAGGTAGAATCGACTTGACATATTGTTGACGTATTAAAATTTTCCATTAGCGCGACGCTCGAGGATCTGTAACATTCAAAATAGTTCCTTCCTACAGAAGTGCCCCACCACCATGCGAGGTAAGCATATCAATAAAATGACAATCAATAATTATCTCTTATCATAAACTGAATCAAATGAAATATCACGAAAAATTTATTCTAATGAAAACATGCAGCTATTCAGGATTAGACCTGCACCAGTCTTAGTAAGTATTTTTATCTGCCTGACATAGCGCTATGATGTGATATTTCGTTGCAAAATTTTGAGTTTTAAGTTTTACTTCGGATTTTATAATTTACCAGTGATGCTGGTAGTTATGTTTGTGCCCACCAGATTGATGTAGAAGTGAATGACAGAAATCGCTTTTATTTTCCCTTTTTAAGTAAAAATGTTGCATGTTTTCTCTGTTGTAAGCAACAGGTGATACCTCAAGTTTAACTGGAGTGTTATTTTGATATTGTTGTTTTTTGAGGAGTGATTAATATGAGAAGAAGTATCGGGGAGGCCTACCGAGATTTTCCTGCTTATGCCAATACAAAGCTGTATTGCATAGGTAAGCGAAAAAGAGAGAACAGATGTACACGAATGCCAAATTCCCATACGCGGTGGAAACACGGCAAACAAAGTCTATGTGATTCCATCCATGTTTCTGTTTCTTCAACCCATACCACCAATATCAAACATTTATTGGAATTTATTGGAGTAATGAAACGCACCCACCGCGTTGATCTGAGTAAATATACAATCTAGAGCTTCAGAGTCTAAGAAACATACAGGTGAAAGTGTGTGTAACTTGTGGAATTGGTAAAAAGGAAACGACGTTTTAACCGTTGTGTTACTAGAGCAAGCGCAACACTCCTACTACAATAGGCAGCTGGAAGCATTCAGAAAATTAGACGAAATCAAAAATTAATTCACTCTAATCTATCACATACGTCACAGGGCCTATTTTTAATTCATTAATTTCATCAATTTCATTAAATTCATTAATATTCTTATAAATTCATTAAATTTCATTAATTTCATTAATTGATAAATTTAGAGAATTTATTTAATGTAATTAATGAATTTTGATGAATTTATAAGAATTTTGAAGAATTTATAAGAATTTTAAAGAATTTTGAAGAATTTAATAAAATTTTATGAATTTCAATTTGATCAATTGAGTGAATTTCAATAAAAGTTAAAGAAATTTGATGAATGTTTTAGAAAAATTCATCAAAGTTTATTAAAGTTCATTAAAATTCATTAAAATTCATTAAAACTCATCAAAATTCATTAAATTCTTAGAAATTCTTTAAAATTCATTAAATTTCATTAATTTGTACAAAAAATAGGCCCTGATACGTCATGCACATAGCAGTACAATTATCGAATCTGTTACTCTAATTATTTTGAAAATATTCTTATAACATCATGATACATGATAATGGGCAATGAACACGATCTTAACTTGTTCAGAAGATCTTCAGTGCGATAGATGTTATGTTAGACTATGAAGTGTTAAATCTGTCGCGCAGTTTCACATCCTAAACTCAGTAGTCTTTCGTGAATTCACCCGGTAAAAAAAGTGTATGAAATCTACCGGTAAATTTAAGGATTAACGGTACATTTCATACATATTTTTTACCGGTTGGATTCGCTAATAATCTTTCAGTGAAAAAATTGTTGTTTTTTTGTGTGAACCAAATCTTTCGGCTTTTAATCGCACTAATTCATACATATGGCTCCAGTTAAAATCGACATGTACAGATTTTTGTTTTCATTTATAATGTTTCTGTGAAGGACTTTTGTAACGATAAGTGAAGCAAAAAGCACCGTAGTTTTGAATTCTTTAAGCTTTTTGACAAATTTAATTGTGTGAAGTATGATTACAAAAGCGATTAAGTTTTGTTTTTTCCTGAAAATTAATGCATTTACTATGAGTACTTTCGTGTAAGCTAGCGTTAAAGCCTTATTTTGCCAACAGTCAGCCAATTGAGGAACGAAATGCATGTCAATGAATTGGCGTATACGATTATACTTATAAAAATTAATTGCGAAACTTTTTTCTCCGAAACAATGGTTTCATAATGTATTTGTAATTAATTTCTTTGTTTTTGTTTATTATTGTTTGGATGCTTGACCGTCTATTTTTTACTTTAATTATTTTCAATGACTTCAAATTTTACTTTGCTTTGATCAAAAAAAAAAAATTAAATTTAAAAATTTTCATAATTTACTGGTTGATCAGATTTTTGTGCGAGCCCAATTCGACTACGATCCGCTTGACGACGAATTAATACCATGCGCTCAAGCTGGAATAGCTTTCCACACTGGCGATATTTTACAAGTAAACATTTTTTTTTTGCCATCCAACAGCAATCGGTTGCTAATGAATTTTTCATCTCATTAGATTATCAGCAAAGACGACCATCACTGGTGGCAGGCTAGACATGACACTGCTGGTGGCTCAGCTGGTTTGATACCATCACCGGAATTACAGGAATGGCGAATCGCTTGTCAGACGGTGGATAAGACGAAACAAGAGCAAGGCAAGTATTTTCAAGCGAATGCTTCGATAGCAACTATTAATATCTGACTGTGTGTGCGTGTGTGTGGTGTTATTGTATTATGTAAAAACAAATATCATTTTACTGCTGAGATATAATTTCGTTTTTCTTTTCTTTTGTTTGATTTTCATCATAAATCAATTAAAATCTCAGACGAAAAGTATCATTATGATGCTTATCCATATCCATACAACATACGGACAGTATCTGATATCCTACATAATTATGGTGTATTCCGTCGTGTTTAACTATCATTAGACTCTTATGCCATAGATGGATAGACGGTATAATGTGGGTGATAATATATACAATATACACACAGACGGGAGACACACGATAAAACACAATCAATTGCTTCCGTACGATTAAATTCATTATCGCAGCGATTAATACTGTTCGAAAAGATACGCTTGATCTACCAAAATAGTCATCGATAGGCATGCCAATGAATAAATTTAAATTTCCATCTGTACACTCCGTGGGGAACTTCATTTTTTTGTTCTAAATTTTCATTGAGTAATAACCATTCGTTTTGGTGGAACATGTTTTCTAGGAAAACGTTTTTCTGTTAGGATAGTACATGAGGTCAACTGCTACGGTATTGCCAGTTGTGGAGTATTAGTTTTTAGCTAATGGGTAAAAAAAATTTTGAGAGAACCAATTGCGTTAAGGCTGTGAAGGCAAAAATAAAAAAATAGGTCGATGCCTTGCAAGCCATAGAATATCATTAGCAAAATGAAATTGTATTCGCCTCTCCACGTTTTTATTTCGATTGCGTTAAAACCAAATGAATCGAAGGATTTCTGTAGCTGTTCCGCTAATCTGTAACATAATTCCATTCCAGCGATAATATTTTATTGATTTCACCCAACAATAATGAAAATATTGTTGATTGTGGTGCGTGATAGTGCTACATAAGGTAGAGCGAATAAAACCTGGTTTTATTTTATTTTTAAACTAAAGCGCCAATTTTGTAAACGATAACATGTTGTTATATGGAAGGCACGTACAAATGATTTTGCGGTGGCATAACTTTCCTCATCGCTCATTATAGTTAACATTGGAATGTTTTGAATTTTAAAAGTAACTTCGAAGTAATCCCAGATCCTAGTCTCTCATAAAACGTGCATATTTCGGTGTGGTATGGTGTGAGTGTATGTGTTTCTCTGCCAAAATACAAACGTGATTCGCATATTTGATTTTATATTCGGTGAATTGGCGTAAAGCTCGAAAAGATAAACCTGGATTCACCTAAAGACTATTACAAACACATTCGGTTGTTGATTGTAGGGTGGATCGTTGTTTGAAAATATACGGCTGCACAGTTCAATACGCTAAGCATGCAATTTATTCTTATTGAAACTGTCAAAGTGCGTATAGCTTTGCTGCACTTTCGAGTATGAAATAGATATATTTGAATGAGGCGGTTCTTAGTAAAAACAAAATTTATCCGTGTGTTAAGGGAGCAGTCCACACCACACTGTGCCTAAAATCAGCCGTCCACAACATACTAGAACGTATACCACTTAACATGCAAAGGGACGAAATCATGAGAAAAGTTCAAAAATTTCGTCGTCAGTACTCTTGTCCCGTGGGATGCATCTTTTTACTTTCACCTTTCATCTCGGGGGAGAAAGTATCAACTTTCGTTGTTGGTATAAAATAGAGAAGAGTGCGAATTACTGTCCCCGTTTTTTGTTAATCTTTCATTGATAATCCGCCCTACGGCTATGTTAATAAAATAAAATATTTTTATCCTCTCATATTTTGCATCATTGGACCATGTCTAAACATGTATTTCCAAATTCGAAAAATAACGAATTTCGTTGAAGATTTTTTTTATCTGTTTCGCTTTCAATATTTTGTTTGTGGTCCGTTTTGATATGGTGCGTTGTTTGGTTGGGAAGGTTTTTTTTTATGCTACGAAACAAAAATTAGCAATTCGTTCCACACCAATGGATACTTTGAAATATGTGCACAGGCCTAGGATGTACGGAGCGGTTATTCAAAGTGGGTTAATGGCTTTTTTTTTAAAGCAATAGCAATGTCTCCTGTCTGGTTGATTAAAGTCCGTAAATTCGAGGCTGTGAGTTTTTTGTTTGAAAAGGAGTGGCAATGACACAAACGAATTCTACAATGATAACGTATCTTTTGTACAAGTTTAAAATTTTTAATTAATTATGATCGCAAAACAGACGCATTTGCTGGAATCATAAATTAAACATCAAGCAAACACGAACACAAATCAAAAGCATTTGGAAAATCACAAATTTTCGAATAAGCAACTGACAAAAAATATGGGGAAAAATATCTAAAATTTATTATTTTTTTTACATCTCGATCAAAGCCATAATCAACATTCATTATTGCTTCTCAATTATCGATTTTTTAAATTTATTTCAACTTTTCGTTTAAAATTCTTTTTCCGATTCGAAAATTGTATTTTCCATTTTTATATTTACATTTAATTGTCGTTTTTCATTATTGAGTGTTGACTTTGTTTTTGTTACGTGTTGTTGTGGCGGCTATAATTACCATAAAAACAGGAGAGTCTGGACCAGGATGTTCAGCTCATGCCGAGGGATGTGATGGATCGACAGGTATACAGCATTGCCTCAAAATAAAAAAAAATAAAAAAACAAAAAAAAAACAAAACAAACTGCACCCTTTGTACATAATTGATAATTTTGTAATCGGATGGAAATTTTCATTTCATTTTTGGCGGCAAAATTTGGTGTTTTTTCTTTCAAACTCAAAATCTTTTTATTTTCGTCGACAGTTGTTTGTCGGAAGAAATGGATGGAAATTGACCAATTTTGCGGAGAAATTGAAAAACAAAATTCTCATCTACATCAGACAACCAATCAGTCAATTCAAAACATTTTTTTTTGTATTTGTTTTTAGAAACGTTTTTATATGATCGTCTAAAATCCCTTTTAAATGAAGAGTCCTGCTCTCACATGTAAAATAATGATAAAGGCCAAACAAAAACCCAACTTCTATTGCCTTCGTTAAATCGTTTAAATTTTTTGTCCCTAACCAACTTTCATTTTCGCCTTTTCTGTAAAATACAATCTCGTTTCTAGTCCCTCGATTAAATTTTTATTTATTTTATTTAAATGTTAACATTTTGGCATGTTTTTATTTCTGTTGATATGCTTTCTAGTCAAAAAGGTAGGATGTTTTCATATTTAATTTTTCTTCTTCTTCTTCTTCATTTTATGCTAACTACTGAACCTAAAAACATTTTTCGTCCAGATACTAATCCATAAATTCGAGAATAAATCTGTTTGATTAATATGCAAACACTTTCCGTATACGATCGATCTTTCCTAAAATCTAAATTTTCAAACAGAGTGTAAAACGGAAAAATTGAAAAACAAATTCACGCATTTTCTACGCACAATGTGTTTGTACTTCAAGGCTTATGCCATCAGTTAAATTTCGAACATAAATCAATTTTTGGGTAATCTAAATCCATTAGTCTAAATCATTATAATATAGAAGCAAAAGGTGGATGGATGAATGGATGGGTTTGTATTGACTTACTCTGTGTGATAATGCATCTCTATATATGTTGAAAAAAAACCAATTCGACAAACATAGCGGATTATTTAAACGGAGTGCAGGTACAGAAATTATCACCGAGTGAATCTATGGCAACGTATAAATGTATGCCAAATTTACAGCCTTTTGTAATATTCCATGTTGCTTTCTGGTGTTAAACGTGCTGATGGTCTCCCTCGTTTTATGCATTATTGTCGCAATCCAGGTGGTTGTTCGATAACGTCATGAAATTAGTAAAATTTCCGATTCAATCGGACGCATTATTCGAGCGAGACCCAGTACATTAATTTGATCGTATCAATAGTTTGGCTTGTTTTCAGATGCTTTTGTTTCAAGCAAAATAATGTGTATACCAAGCAGAGCAATTCCAAAGGTAGAAACGCTTGAGTTACCACAACTTTTGATGAGCTTTAAATGTTATAAATTCGTTACACCGTTTTACCGCTTTGATATTTTCTTCTTGTACATTAAATTCAAAACTGAATTCGTCAACGATTAGCTATTGGATTAACGGTTTCGAATGTACCTTTCATTGCAGTTAACTGTTCGATTTTTGGACGAAAGAAGAAACAATGTCGTGACAAATATTTAGCCAAACATAATGCCGTTTTTGATCAATTAGATCTGGTCACGTATGAGGAAGTTGTCAAAGTACCACGTGAGTTAAATTTTGGAAATTAATTTCATTTGGCAAAAGAAAACAATTTATAAATTTTTCAATTCAAAAATCACATTAGTTGGTGATCCAGCATTTCATCGGAAAACTCTGGTGCTACTCGGTGCTCACGGTGTCGGTCGTCGTCATATCAAAAACACACTTATCGCAAAATATCCGGATAAATATGCTTATCCAATTCCACGTAAGAGAATCAATTTCAATTCGTCGTTTCCTTTGTAATGCGGAAAATAATTTTCTTTACTTTACCAGATACAACGAGACCTCCTCGACCAGATGAGGAAAATGGTCGTAGCTATTACTTTGTTTCCCATGATGAAATGATGGCCGATATTGCAGCGAACGAATATTTGGAATATGGTAAGAATCATGACTAGTAATAACTGGGAAACAAAGCTAAAGACAAATGGGGCCGGATCGGATAGTGCATCATTGAAACCAGAGACTTTTTTTGGTAAAACCTTTTCCTCTATTTTCTCGAATTTTCCAGAATTTTTCCAAATTTTCTCTTTTGCGAAAATTTGTAACAATTCTGAAAAATTTAGAAAAAGTTCAAGGAAATGTGGGGTTTTCCCAAAAACACTCCATGGTCGAATCTGCAAGTCGTGTGGCAAAATGATGTTATTAGAAGAATCTTAGTTAAAGCACTGCGACCACTTGTAAAATTCAGCAGTTTTTTACTCGGTCGGTTTTATACGTGACGTGCGTGTTCGTTAGTGGTGACACTATTTAAGTGCTATTATTAGCTGAGTCCATCGTACCGTATCGTTTTGGGGTAGAACCAATGAGGTCGCTTACAATCTTCCCCTTTCCAGCCTATTGACGGGAGATGTGAATTTTTTGGTTTCTTTTTTTAGGTACCCACGAGGATGCTATGTACGGCACAAAACTTGATACGATTCGAAGAATTCATAACGAAGGAAAAATGGCTATTTTAGACGTTGAACCACAAGCATTAAAAATTTTACGAACTTCTGAGTTTACACCATACGTGGTATTTATTGCCGCACCATCGCTCAACAATATAGCCGATGTAAGTTGAATATTGAATGAGGATGTGTTTTCTTTTGCAGAGGGGCAGGTACACTAAGTGTCCATAGTTGAGAAGCGAAAGTTTCTGTTCCTCCTGCTCAATGGAACAATTTAGCTGTACCTGTAACCTTTTCAATTGATTCCCACTACCCAACGAAAATTGTGAGAGCTTCGCTTTCGCCATCAATTATTATATCGACAAAATTGCAATACCCAATAACATTTCCATTGTCATTTTTTTAGTACGACGGCAGTTTGGAGCGTTTAGCCAAAGAATCGGATATGTTACGCCATGCATACGGTCACTTCTTCGATTTAACAATTGTTAACAATGACATCGGTGAAACGATCATCGCTTTAGAATCGGCCATCGATAAAGTTCATTCAACATCACAATGGGTACCCGTTTCCTGGTTGTACTGACAAGATAGTGAACTAGAGTACTCCTCCGAATGTCTGGACGATTGCGATTGTGATTGCGATAACGAGTCTCATTTCGACATCAAATGAAATCGGTAAATGAGAACAATGAGGAGAAAAGATAAAAGAGAAAGAGAGAGAGAGAGAAAAAAGAAAATTTTCCCATAGAAATTCTTGGATGGATAAAAATTTTGTTTTTCGATAGAGTTTACTTCGGTCTGTTTAGTTTCTATGTAAGTCCTTTTTCACCTGCTACATATAAATGGGGTACTTTAGAAGTATAGTAACAAAAAGAAGGGAAATTCAATTTTTTTTTCAAATTATCTTTGAAAACAGATAACTCAATTCGTAGAATTTACTTGAATTAAGAGAACTTCGACACATTTATTACCCTAAACTGTACCAAGAAATGATCGAAAGCTCAAATTGAATATGAATAAAAAAACAGTAATCGTTTGCTCTAATATTCTGGTGTTAAAAAAGGTTTTTCTTCTTCGCATTATTCTTATTCGTCTTATTCCATTCGTTGTCGACAATATAGACCGAGAACCTACGTGCATATCAGTCCCTCATAAGATCACGGATCTCAAACCTATGCTATATTGATACCAATACCTTAGAAGAATCATATTTTTTGTCTGACAATTTTGTTGTGGACGCGTTAGGAGAGCAATAACGTGCGTAGGCGTAGCAGTCAGTTTATATCGTAGAGAAAAGCAGAGCTGGTGTTAAAATGAAGACAGATCAGCGCAACATGAAGGATTCAATTTTTAAACAAACATTTATGAAAATAATGTCGTGTCGGACGAATATTGAAAATTTGACAGCATGACACGAGGCCGGTTTGTGGTTAATAAATTTGGAATTTTTTTTGAAAGTTTACCGAAATTTGCTTTTTATAAATCTTTGACAAATTTTTCCAAATAAATTTACCAAAAATTAGCCGTGGCACTAGACACCTGTCTTATTCTGCTGCACTAAGGGATCATCCATAAATGACGTCCGCTTTTTTCAGTGCTGCCAGCAGATTTGAATCATTCATAACTACATAAATATGCGGTTTCGTGAGTCAATTGTGTGTTCTAAAACACACATTAACTCTCGAGAACGCATATTTAGCGAGTTATTAATGATTTAAATCTGCTGGCAGCACTGGAACAAACGGAATTCATTTATGACTGATCCCTAATATTTACATTATGACATCAATTTAGTCCTCTCTGAAATGTAAGCTGACTGAGATATGACAGGACAAATTATTTTGAATTATCGTGAATTTACTTGATTGTCGCGTACATTCTTGAAATTCATTTGCAAGAAATTTGAGAAAAGTTTCAATAAAATTCGAGAAAATCAAGAAAATTCCCTACATTTACAGTCAACCAAATTTGTGGCTAAATCGCTAAATTTGCGTGAGCTGCTGTACCAGCTGGGTCCAATCAGACAAACACACTGCTTATATACATATAAATTGTGCATTCGGATAAGGGATCCTGATGGTAAAACATCTGAAGCAAACTTAGTCATTGTTTCACCTAAAAAAAAAATGAAAAAATGAAAAAATGAAAGTAGGTACTTAAGACCTGTCTTAAGGTCTCCCATCACTCAAAATCAAAATTGACAAAATAAAAAATATTGTTTCGGTTGAGGTAGTGTAACAGCGACAAAACCGTGGTCTAATGACGGACTCTTGTATGCTGATATGCACGTAAGCACTCCGCTTGATACCATCACATCTATTTTGTTGAACTTTGAAAAAGTTAAAAGAAATATTTTAAATAGAGCAATATATATAAACGTCTTAAAAATCAACTAATTTTCAACTGAAACAAATGAATAATAAGAAAAATGGATAAAAAAATTTATTTATTTCTAAATCAACTTTTTTAGTTGAATATCGCAGTATTAATACGTAACGGTGATAATTGTTTGCATAAATTTATTTAAAAAGAAAATAATAAAAATGATAAAAAAAAACCAAACAAACATGAAATGAAAAAAAAATCTAATGAAAAATTACTATAAAAAATATAGTTAGAGCGATAATCTGCTAAAAAAAATGTTAACATTAAAAATTTAAGATAATAAAGAAATTAAATAAAAACTAAATCGACAAAACTGTTAAAAAATATTTAAAAAATTATACATAAAAAATAAAGAAAAGAGAAGGGAATGAAGAACAAGAAACATTAATAACAATTACAACAACCAAGATAATGAAAAAAATAAAAATATTGAAGGAAAGTAATTAAAAAAAAAAATTAACGGAAAAAATAACGACTTGTTAGTTAAAATATATATATTTGATTGAATATTAAAAAACAGAAACAAAAGCTGATGATGAATTGGATGAGAATAAAAACAACATTTAAAATCAACATTAATAATACGGATTGTAATTTGAAAAAAAAAAAACAAAATTATTTATTACAGACAAGAAGATAATGCTAGTTTAATAGGTAACAATTAACCAAAATATATTAAAAGAAGAAAAAAACACAATGAGTAAAGTTAATTAAAAATGAAATAAAATAAAGAGAAAAAAAGGTAACAAAAAATTTCATATTTTGTATAGAAATTATTATTTTATGGAATAAATAAGTAAAAGAAAAACATTTTATATAAAAGAAAAAACGAGGAGAAACAAAATAAATAAAAAAAAAACTTAAAAAAAACTAAAACTAGAAAATGTTAACGGTTAAAACAAATAAACTTTTTATTTACCATGTGGTCTTGTTAAGAATTTATGTTAGTTCTATCTTTGTCGAAACACGTTATGATCAATAGAAAATAATTTTTTTACTTCACGAAAGAGACAAACAATATACGATGAATCCCTAACTAAACATACCCCAGAATAAATCGATATCAGCGACACATTTCAAATCGACAATTGTTTGCGTTACTTACGTGCTAAAAATGAAAAATTCCAAACATTTCCTGCTCAATGCGACTCTACATTTTATCCAAAAGATTGTATGAATTACCCGAAGTTGTCCGAAATCCCCTATTTTTTGGGAATTTAATTCTTAAAAATTCCTTAAAAAAATACTAAAAAATTAGTTCAGAAATTTAGGAATTTTATGGAACTTTCGAATTTTTGTGAACCTCTACCATCTGATATGATATGATATCTATTCCACCAAATTTGGCAGATTTTTGCTCTACAATAAACGATCAGTCGAAACCGAGAACTATTCCTCTTAACACTCGTACCAACGCGTTTGCGATAAAAGATTTAGATTTCTGGAAAAGATTTCAATATGACGAAAAACACTTCATTGAGCTAGTGTACGAAGAAAATGTTCTCTAGTAATGCCACTATGTACAGAAGCGCAGCGATTTTCATACTATCCCACCAGATAGTCGATATTGAATTGTAAATAAATTGTGCTGCTTGTGCAGCGATACTGTGTACACCACAAAGTACTTACGAAATGAACATCACTTCAAAGGAGTGATGACTTTGGATACATTCATGCTGCCAGACGCAAACATTTTCAGAGCTGAGCAGTATGAAACATGTTGCACGTTTACAGAAATCACGGGAACTCATAGAAGCTGAGGTTTCAGACTTTTCTGTGCACGTTTTTCAATTCGAATGGAAACAAATTTCTCGACAATTTTTGTACCAAGAAGCAAAACCGACTATATTTAGAGTAGACAAGATTATGCTTGTTGATGCAAGGTTTTCGCATTTTAATCCACATTGGAAATATATTTACCACTGGTCCAACACTACTATTATAAACACGAACCGTGTCAGAACCTACATGTATAAGAATGAATGAAGACAGCAGTGAATGATTTCGAGCTTTTAATTCTGTGAACTGCTTATCACCGTAATCAATGGAATCAGTTATGCGCGATTTTCTCTCACAATAATTTAAGTACAGCTGAGAGTCAAGATTAATAATAAATTCATTGTCACATTAGATATGCCAAAAATTCGTTGAAATATGACAACCGTGACCATTATTAAAACGCTACACACGCAATCCACGTAATAAGAGCGGTTTGTGACGAGCTTCATTTACAATCTGATAAAACTAATTAATTTTGTCAGGTTGAAACGCCACCAAAAATGAATAATTGAATATCCGGTGACCACAAAAACGTCATGTATGTCTAACCAATAAACGAATGAGGTGCTACTACTACTGTCCAGTCTACATTATATAAAATATTGTTCATCAAACATTTACTAATATTGCTACCGGCACGCAGGGTGTTGTGAACGAGTGCGCTAATATCGATTTAGGCTGAAACATAATTTATTAGTGGAATTTTCAGAGGTTTAATTTTAACGGATTTTAATGAGGGATTTTTAGCGTTTTTGTTTTGTCATTTTTAACGATTCAGTATGGACAAGTTTCCTTTATATATATTGCTTTGACGGCGATTTTTGTGTTCTGTTTATATAGAGTTTCTATTACGTTGAACAATTACTTACCTCATTTTTTGATACACTGTAAACATAACAAAAACATTTGTTGTAATAGCAATAACCGATAAAAATTAAAGTAAAACTCAAAAAAACATAAAATGAATAAAAAAAATGAAAAAAAACTTAAATTGAAGGGAAAGAAGGAAAAAAACTTAAATTACTAGAGTAAATGAATGACAAACTATATGTGTATCAGTGTATTGTGTGCTGGAAATAATGAAACTCTAAAAAAACCTATTTAAAAACATGAAAATTGAAGTAAAAACTAAAAAAGAAACATTTAAAGCAAAAAAGAAAATTTTCATTTCGTCAAAGAAAACCTAATAGATAAAGGAAAAACAATTTTAAAAGAAAAAGCTACGAAAATTTATGTATTGGGTGAAGATTTTAGTTTAAAGAAAGGAGTTAGAGTTAAGAGAAATGTATGCGATTACAAAGACGACTTCATTTTTATTTCAATATTCCCTTTTTTACCTTTCAAATTCTCGATTGAACTAACATTAGAGCCACAAAACTGTTTTCAGGCTATCTGTAAATCCTGAACAACTTTGCCACACGCTGTTAATGATTTCCGATGTTTCGTTTACAACTCTTCCCGTACGAATCTTTTAAAATTTAGAAAGGAAATAGCGTAAATATTCATCTCACGGAAGCACAATTGGTATAGAAATAGAAATACAATTAAGTTTAAATAGACAGAAAACAAAGATTTTTTTTTAAATTAAAGTGAATGAAGAAATGTTTTATCAGTCGCGTTGATGTTCTTAACGAACTATTGCACAAACGGAAAATACTTAGATAGCGTGATATTTTACAATATTTATTTAAACAAACTCAATCGTCTTCTTAACAGGTCTGATGTTTTCGAAAATTGCAAACGGCTCCAAACGGATTTACGTTGACCTACTTCTTTATGGCCGACCCTCAGAGGTCATCCCGTAAATCAAGAAATACAACAACGCTAAATTTCTATCGATGAAGTGTTTCTATTTCAGCCATCGATACATTTGTGACCAATGTGGTGGAATATTTATTTTATAGACAAAAAGAAAACTTATTTCAATTTGATTGGAAAGTGATTCGTTTCGTCGTTAGCTATGATTCAATAAGCAAAATAGTTCGCATTCACTTCAACGATCAACTATATGTATAATCCCAAAGTTCCATATTCTTCCAGAAACCAACTATTTTCAATGAAATTAAGCAAAAATAGAGAAGGCACCACCATAGTAACTTAAAAAGAGGCAACCAAATTCGATAAAAATATAACGTCAATTACTGATTCATTTTGTTGAGTTGAGTTTCCATGAACAGGAAAGTGAAATAGTCTTATTTTACCCCTTTGGATAACCATCAATTGGATCTAGAAATTACCGATTACACACCTGCGTTGTAACCAAAAACACTGGCTAGTACATTTACCTCAATGACGACACTTCACTCTGAATTTTTCGCTTGGCATTTATTTAACTCAGCAGATGTAATAATGCTCTTCCAAATAACACACACACTGCAGATAGCAGCTGTAGAGTCAAAATGTTACTCGACAAGTGGCTCGAGTTCTTCCGCCGTTCCAAATAAGACGTGATGTGTGGAAGGAAGCAGTCTTTTCGATGATGAATACATTTTCCGTACATCACTGTGACCTAAGACTTGTTATTTGGGCACCATGATTTTAGGACATGTCGACTCATATTGCTATTATCCGTAGCTGCGATGATGTTTATATTGAGGCTATTTGCCAAAAGCTGGACAAGTCGCGCTATTCACTTTGAAACGAATCAATAACTAGCGATTGAACATTTTCAGTTTTTTGAACATTTACGGGTAGCATTCGGGTATTACGTTAAACCCTTTTAGACTCCACTTTTTAATTACAGCCAACACTATGTTTGTCAACGAAATGTGGTCCCGATATTTAATTTAGTTTTCGTCGGACTGCCAATGATTTCTTTTGCTTACTTTCTACGAATGGAAATGTTCAATCGGTAAGTTTGGAGAGTTCGGAAATTGTGAAGCACGTTCGGCTTGGCCAGGTTTAAGTAGTCATTTAATGTGGTAATTCCTAAAAAAGCGCAGTAAAATAATAAAATTAAATTAAATCAAACGTTTTGAAAGTCAAATCATGGATTGTATTTTCATGGAATCGTATTTTTAAATTTCTCGTAAATCTTTTAGATTATACCTTTGCAAGACTTTAGCAAAAATTTAATAAATGCGCCAGAATTCCAGAAATTGTCGGTAAATTCAAGAAAATATTTCGACGACGACCGACGCAATCATGTTCAACTAAGAAGTAACTGTAGTTTTGAGAAAATATTTTTATGAATTTTTTCGATTTTCTTGAATGTTTCTTTTGATTAATATATCAAAAAGGAATAGCTAGAAAATTCGAGAAAATTCATAAAAATATTTTCTCGAAAATAGGTCTTGGTAATGCAGAGATGGTTAACCGAACCGGAAATTCCGGTTTTTCGGATAACCGTCTCACCTCATTGAGGTATCCGCTTGAATGACTCCGTTCAACGATTAATCGGTATTACATTTTCGAATTAATTTAATCGTTTCTAAAGTTAGTATCCCAAATAAATTAAACGACACAGTTGCATCACTTTAAAGAAAGAAAAGGAAAACGAAGAAAACTTAAGAGAAAATATGAAATATTATTATACAACTTGACCTTGACCACCAAACACCAATTATATAAAGAAAAAAAAAACAAAAAACATTACATAATGTATATCTAAATCACTGATATATATAATGGATACCATAACATTATATAGATGAATGGACACACACTGAATAAAGAATTTAAATAATGAAAATCTTGTGGTTTCAATATAATATTTAAAAACAAAAAAAAAACAAAAAAAATGAAAAAAATTTAAAAACAACACTTTTAAAACTAATAAAACTCACGTAGTTCAATAAAATAAAACGAGGAGAAAAAATGAATAGGGGCAAAAGAAATCAATAAAATAACAATGAGAAAGGTCGTTAAAAAAATTAAAGCTACGCGCACAGTCTTTAAAAATTAAACTATGAAAAAACATTATAGAAGTTTTAACTTAAAAAAAGAAAAACGAAAAAAAAATATAAAAAATATATTATTACGTTATTTATATCCGAAAAGAGAGCGAGCGAAAGAGATAGAGAGAGAAAAATGTAAGCAGCAAAAGTAATACAACAACAAAAAAAGTTACAGAAATCTCAAAACAAAAAAATTATATCTTAAAAGAAAAACAGATCAAGTTTAGCGCCTAAATTATTATCTAAAATACAGTATTCAAAACAATATAAGAAAAAAAAAGCAAAATTAAAATATTAAAAAGAAGAACGAAAGAAAAGAAAGGAAATTACTACCTAGCGGATATATTTGAACACTTTACTTTTTCGATAGACTTCCTTCCAAAAAAAATGTAACAATTTTTTAAAGAAAATCGAAAAACCTTCAGAGTCTGAAGTTGGGAGGTGTCTGACGCAGCAGTTGTCTCCATAACATTAAGCATTCACGGAAGTACTGACGCCAAACTAGGACAACATACATACATGATTACTGTTCTTGTTAGGACATTTTTATTTTGACGAGTGGATAGTTGGAAGCTCGCACCAAAGGTAACGGCCAGAAGCGCACCAGTCAACTCAAAAATGTTCAATTACGTATTAGACCAAAAATTCGATCCGGAGTAAAAATCTATAATTCCTCAACAGTTTAACGATGTCCACCTGATCTTAAAAAAGAGAAGGCAACAGCAATTGAAATTCTATACCGAATTTTTAAGCTTTGTTGGTCTGAAAACTAATTGTCAAAAAATGAAACTAGCGCTATCCCTCTATAACTACTTCAAAACACAATATTCGTTCGTTGATGAATGTCGTTAGGAAAACAGAGCATAGAAAATGTTTCGATACTTAACAGTCACAGATACCAGGTCAATAAAACTCTGAGCGAAAATACCAATATCTACACTTAACATTTAGACGTTCATTGAATATTAGCAATGAAATAGCTTTTTCGAAGCTACAGCTATGTACTTTCGTTGCGTAGTAGATGTCCAATTTTTTGCGTTGAGATGTTACGGAACCATTGTCAAAATATGGTAAAATACACTGCGGAAATAGTAAAATTTCATTCTGAACGCGACTGCACAATAAAACAACAAAGCTGCAGCTCCAAATAAATCAAATTGATATCATTCCCCGTGAGTGGACTGTACTGTTGGAAATGTCTTGAAATTTTAATGTTTAAAAAAAAGAGCAACCAGATTTTCATCCCAATTCTCGATGACTAAATTAATTTATCAAAAAAGAAATTTTTTCTTCCCATTTCCAATTTGAAATATTTAACAAAAGTTTCTAGTTTAAATGGCGAAAGCAATTATATTCATTACACTACTCAATTAGACGAGACAGATTCATGTGCAGGCTATTTACTTTCAATTGAAGCGCAAATAATCACTGCTTTACAAATAGGTTTATTCGAAATACCGTTAGACCCATATCGTTCTGTCATAACGTTTTGTTAACAATCTAAATTTTGAATACAGCTAGTGTTGTATACGGGACCGTTTTTGTGTAACGTAAAATTTTGTTCCGATTGAAAATAAGTTTCGTGCTAATAATTCGTCTCGCCTTTACATGTCGGTAGGTTCACACATTTAAAACTCAAATTTTGAAATGTTTAATCGAATGAATGAATGGTTTATCAATGAGTAAGAAAAAAAAACATTTGTATCAACATGCTATAAATCTCTATATAACACAACATTCAGTAAAACGAATAAATGAAATGAGAAATTATAATTAAAACCAAAACAAACAAAAAAAAAATATTTAAAAAAATTTTAATTGCATTATAACCAAACTGATGACACACAAAGAAAATGATGTTTTGTTCAATAATAAAAATGAAAATTACGAAAAATTATTGTACGGTACACGAAAAAAAAAAAACAAAAAACAAGAAGTAATAATTGTATGGTGGTGATTAACTGTAAATAAAAATATCAAACAAACTGGTATTTACTAATCAAACTGCGTTTTAATATTATCGAGTCATTACCAATGTCAGAGCATTACTGCCACGGTGAAGCCCTAATTAATCATTGGACAGTAGCAACAACACCAAAAAATCTTAGCTGAGACCAGGGCAAGGAAAATGTATCATTTGAGAAATGAAGAAACTTTGACGACTGCATGATCTGTGAAAAAGTGAATAATGAGTCTTTCAAAAATACTTGGATCAAATCAAATTCAAGTAATAGATTGGTGAACTATCCTAGACAGGTCCGGACTGCCCATACAACTTTTTAATTTTTTTTTTATAAAAGATTCAATTTATCGGGCCATTTGATTATATTTTTTTTGCACATGCATCACCCAGTGTGCCTTTCATAGCCAGTTCTGCCCTGATCCTAGATATGCTCTTTGTTTGTGAAAATTTGTAGATGCTACCTGCGGACTGAATAAGAACCAAAGGTGGAAGAATGTAAACCTTATATCAAAACGAGAAAAGAAACATCGATGGACATAACATCCTTCCGTCAGTGGCATTGGACGTCTGTCGACTGGTTTTGTGTGAAAGGCAACCAAAATTTTCATGCGTGAAATCTTCCAGACTTCTTAAATCAAATAGAAATTTTGAAAATAATAAACAGTCGCTCCCATACCATCGTTTGTGATGATACCAAATCATTTACTTCATTAGTTTTATTACACATTTTTGTATATAAGAAAACACACTAGCCTGAGCTCATCGTTTATTTTTATCGATAGAGACGACTACAGATGACTTCTTTTATATTTCAAGGTATAAAGCAAAATCCTTACTGATCTTAAAGAACTGGTAATCGTAGCAGAACAAACGTAATTCGTTGAAAAGGCCATAAATCAATATTACTAAGATATTATTTGGTTTTGCTGTGTGAGAGAATGACTTTATATGTTACGGGGACGAAAGTTAGAGAATTGCCTGAAAAATTGTATCTGCGCATTCTGGGATGGTTGATACGACACCTTTACAGTGCCACTTCTACGGAAACAATTAAAAAAAGTAATTTGTTGGGTATTGGTAGAGATACTAGCGCTCTATAACTTCAAATACTTATCAGCCCTGTTCCTCAAATATCCCCGGTTGTCTGACCTTCTTAAAATCGATATCTGTCTATAAAAGTTTCCTTGCTTCCACGACACCCAATTTTTAAACCATTTTCCATTACCACTATAATTCCATTGTCTTCTGATTACAACCTCAATCTGTTCTGCACTGCATCACCTATTCTCGTAGTCTGGGTGCCTTGGGCTCTACTGTACCGAAGGGTTCGCATGAACGTCAGTAATTTTGGTAAAACCTTGTACAATCTGATTAACAACATTCGTAAATGTAAAATTTGCCTCCACTTCTCATGTTGAATTAAGGTCTGTTGCACCACACACTGTGCTAGTTGATGTTGATGTGGTTGTTACATTCAATTGTTACTGTTCAAATGTAAAGGTAAAGCTACTGCATTCATATTGTGAATTCCTTGCTACGATCCAATCAATTTAATCTCCTTGCACTCTGGACTTACGTTTCAATTTCAGTAAAAATTGGTGTTTTAGAAAAATAGTTAAACCGTTTTTAAGCGAATTTGTGAAAACGTTTTCAGACTTTTAGGAGCTTAATATTTAAAGATTTCAGAGCTGACTGAAACTTGCACGATTTTCCACAGTCTCATCTAGAATCTAGCACATCGTTTCAAGATCAGGGGCGCCGACTTCTAGGTGGCGTTGGGTGCTCAAGCACCCGACACCAAGATTCGTTGGGTGCGTAGCACCCAACAGATATTTGATATTTCTCTTAATTAAATAAACTAACATTATTGCCACTGTTTCTGAATTGAAACAAAAAAAGCCTTCAGACACTTTTCGAACCTTCACAAGCAATAATAATAACGTTTCTGTGTGAGTTGTCTGGAATTGTAGTTTTTGTATTAGTTTTGTCTTAGCTTGGTGTTCCACTTCAGCACTTTCCTAATGTAGAACCGAGAAGAAACGTGCAGAAATAGTCATCTATATTACAGACGATATGTTTAAAAATAAAATCATACGAGGAATATGACAAAGGCTATGAAGAATACTTTTGTAGAAATAGTCATCTACGTCACAAGGACAAAGGTCCGAAAGTACTTTTCCATGTGACGTATTGAGTTTTTCATGCTTGCTATGGGAACCGAAAGTAGAAAAATGTTTACTTTCGCCCCTCAAAATTGACATTTTTACTTTCGGTTCCCATAGCAAGCATGAAAAAGAAATAGTATGTCAGGACTTTTGGTCAGGGCGAGGGCGACCTGGATTGGGTACGAGTACGACTTGTAAGTATAAGCTGAAACCTGAAATGTTAACTTTTTGACTTGTTGTCAAAATGGAAGTCAACCTGAAACTACTTTCGAGCCAACCTGATTTTTTCAGGCCAGTTTCATTTTCTTTAACCGGAAGCCACCCTGTTAAGATCAGGTAAATGAGATTCCGATTCAAGTTTTACTTTACCTGAACCACTCCGACCATTAGACGACAGTTGCATAAAAAATGGAAAACATGCATACGAGCAATTTTTCTCTTATGTCGATATACATGTCCAGAATAGAGATGAAAAACCGGAAATTTCAACTCAAATTTTCCACCAAAATAATATATAAAATGAAGTTAGATTGTCAAAAGAAGGCTTGAACAAAATTAAGTGAATGTAGTTATTCCGTAATATTTTCATGAAGAAGTATGTTCTACAACTTAGACGACTTAGACATTATTGACTCAATCTGGATTGCAATACGATCACTTCATTTTAGTTTTTTGGCGAACCCTATCTATTTGGACGAATGTAGCCTTATTTTATGACGTTCTGCTGGAAAACTAGAGTTTTTGGTTCGGTTTAGACAGGCAATTTCTTAAAGGAAAACCTCTGTACGCACTCATGCGTCCTTTTGTTATAGTTTGTTCTTAGCTTTAGATTTCTCGACTATATTATTACTACGATGGGAGAATACATATTTCTCTGTTAGATTTACAAATCACTGAGAACCAGGTCTTGCACTTTCTCTTGATATTAAATTAAGTTGCTAGATTCGCTATCGTGAAAATCACTGTACAGAGATCTCGCACCCAACAACCAAAACACAAGTCGGCGCCCCTGTTCAAGATCCAAATTGTAAGAAAACGAAAACAATTTTCAATTACAAATTTATTCGCTTATTTGGTTCAGAAACTGAACTGGTATTGGTAATCACATTGACGGCTCTAATTTGGTTCCTTTGAACTTTTACGAAATTTCCAATCGACTTGGCCAACGGATCGTAGACCCAAGGCGAAAAATCGAATGTGTCCAACAGTTGACAATTCGTGACTTCATTGTCAGTTCTTATCTGCTGCATGACGAACGGTTGCGAATGTTCTACGGCATCCGAATTGCGGCATATGATGGACGCCAGTGTTGTGTTGTAAATTTGTTTCAATTGATCTAAACGACGAAATTTGTAATTTGGTTCAGTATCATACTGAATTAGAAGCCAACTCATCAATCTTACCGGCCGAAAAGCGTTGAGGTCCTACAGGCCTTTCATACCAATGTGAATCTCCTTTTTTGATGCGCAAAAATTGATCTGTTATCAAACACGACAAAAGCGGACCGATAATTGCTCCTTCCATTGGCTTCTCACTTAACGCACCGGTATATAAATCGACATCGACCGCATCTCTACAAAGAACCAATTGTACCGTCAATTTACCTTTCGATTATGGCAACGACTTACTTGTAGACCGTTTTCATATTAGCCAATGAATCAGCATCGACTGCATACTGCATTGTGTCCCAGGAATCAACGGTCGGTAGATTGCAATATTTTCGCCATTCATGATAGGCCGGAAGGCCGTGGTCTCGACCCCTTTGGATGTTTAACGACACCAAGTCCAGATTTGCATTTCTCGGCTGTGGCTTTGATGAATTGTTGGCGTTCTTTTGGAATAGTTTGTCTGTTAGTTCAGTGGTGAAATATTGATCGGATTTGGCCAGATTCGTCTGAATGGCACTGGCAATCGCCGAATCTAGTCCACCATTACCCCACAACGAGTATGGATTGAAGAGCATCTTATGTAGTTCAATGTACTCGGTTGAATTTGCGTTGGTCCATTTCATCATACTCTAATTGCAATACAATCAACCGTAGAGAATGACAAAAAATTCTGAAAATTCTGAGAAAAAAACTTCTTACTGGCAATAGTGTGTGAGCAAATCGAAATGCACAAGCGGCAAACACATTCGCAATAGATGCATCAACGGTTGAGTCGTAATGATCGATTCTGGTCTCTGGATCTGTCAAGATGCCAACATTTTTACTGTATTCCCTACCTACGAATGACTGAATAACTGAAACCGTTGCAAACATAAAGACCACCCAACGAAATTACCCAACAGAACCGGCAAAAATTCATTGTACGTTATGTGCTGTAATTGCGCACCGAGAATTCGTTTTGCTTCCTCAAATACGATGTCATTCGTCCATTCCGGGTTTAAGGCACGCAAATTCGTTGCCAAAAAATTATGCTGGCGGGCCCATATTACATGCATCGACGTTAAGTGCAAATTTTCATTTGCTCGTGTGTCGCCCGATTCGAAGCAATATCTCCCCTTCGCATTCATTTCGGCTTCATTGCAACCGTCTGTCGGATCCGTTGACACTGGCAATAATGTTCGATTATCTGGCGTATTGTACATTCGAAGCAGTCCGTTCTCATCTGCACAAAGGAACTTTTTTAATTCAATCTGAAAACGAACAAGCGAACAAATGAATGTAGAGAATTACTTGATCTCAATGATTGGGTTCGTTTGTCCGTTGCCCCATAGACAACTGAACCATCAATGAAGGCAGTTGCTTGATTTAACTGTTCTCGTGGACCGAAATGACCAGTAGGTGCTGGCGCTGAGCGTATGAAATTCATACACGTTACGTTATACTTAATGAAATTCGGATCATCCGGTCCTATTTCTACGGGAAAGCATTCGGGGTGCACAGGTTTTGTCGGATCGCAGCAATCGATTGGAGCACCATCTTGTCCTGCCGAGTTAAAATTTTACTTTGAAAGGAAACATTTCTTTGATGGGTAAAGAAAGGAACCTTGATTCAGTGCGGTAGCTGTGATATCATGATCTAGAAATTGTCCAAATACAGCCAGCATGACCGTAAAATTGGGATCACTCGAATATGAGGGACGATGAATTTTGGTCGAAATTTTTCTGGCCGATGGGAGCGTTCCATTGTCACTGGTGCGACGTGGTGCTGATATTCCATCGGCATAATCTGGTTGCAGTGCTCTGCGAAATGTAGCGGGAATTGTTATCTTAAAGAAATTATTTTCAATGTCTTCTCAGTCATTGCAACATTATTCCTTTTTTTTGTATTTTCATTTATCAGTCAATTACGCTCGTACTGCTAATTAAAATGCATTAAATGTTGTGCTGATTAAATTGCTTCCGACATTGAAAATAACAAAATTGTTGTGCATCATTGAGCTTTGTATGAAATGACGCAAAAGTTGTTTAATTTGAGTCATTATTCAAACATTGCTTGGAGTCGGTACAGTAGACTTCCAAGCTTGTTGTGGTGCGATAAAGCTCACAAACAAAAAGCTTTTGAATCAGAAAAGCTTCATGAAATCACCGCTTCTCATAATACATTGGAGTGCTGAGAAGACACTGTCGTAATAAAGCTTTATAGTACGCATATGAGTATAAAAGATATTCAACTGTTTAAAGAGACATCATGCTAGTTAAGCAACATTTTAGTGAAAACTGTTCGGAAAATTCGGAAACATTTTGAATCAAACAAACCTTCGAAATGGTTGCATGGCTACGCCATAGATTAATGGAAAATCCCTATTGTTACAAGTACCATTTGCATTTCGATACTTTGAATTAAAATCACAGTTAACTTCTAAGTTGGGAGCATCCAATGCGATCAACACCCCGTGACCGATGTTCCACCTATTGGCCGGTTTCTCAACGGAATGCCTATATTCGATTATGTTTTGAAATTCATTTTATCAATTGCATGTCAAATTACGAATTTACTTTGTTGCAATCTCTTTGGTCATGTGATTCTCCACGAATCCTCGCTTGGTCAAAATTCTGGCTTCTAGTGTGGTACTGACAGCCCTTTGATGTCGGTACGACGGTGAATTTATTTCGGGTGACGATGTATTCTCCTCCAATAATTCTCGATCGCCTAGGGCCTTAACACCTACATACTGAGCACTTTTCATTTCTTCGGGTGTCAGTGCAGGTAGTTGCCACTTCGTTGGTGCCTCGTCTGTTGACAAACAAATTTAGATTTTAACTAAACTTCAACGTTTCTGTGCAAAATCTGGCATATGATGGAAACAACAAAGTTGTTACCGGTTAACGGCCAATTCGTTCCCAGCAATATTGTGAAAATTTCCGATTCATTCAGTATTCTGTCTGGATTCACTATGCCATCATCAGTTGCTGCACTAGTCCGTGCTTCAGTTGCTGTGTTAATAGGCGGATCGATATTACTACGATCATCAGACAACGAGTATGTTATAGCAATTATCAATGCCATTACAACAACACATCTACACCAAGGAAATCAATAATTCGAGTTAGAGTTACAGATGCAGTAGTACATGTCTGATCTAATACTCACATGAACGATGTGCAGATACAACATTGAAATCGTTTGATCTGTCGAACTTGAGTTCGCGGATGTCTGCCCGGAAATACATACGACGGACCGGCTCTTGTATCACCGAATAAAGATGTCCGTTCATCAATCATTTTAACGATTCGATTCAATTAATCCAGTGGCAACGACCCGTTTTACATATTCACTCAGAACTGGTAAGAATTCAGAAACAATCGGTTGTGTAACATACCATTCGTTATCTAGCTAAGGTAAGACTAATTACGAGAAACGAGAAGAAACCGAATTGGAAATGATATACGATATGAGGTTGGGTGATAAAACTTGATATGTTTCGAAGTTGGTTTACCTTTGCAGCACAGCAAACAAACAGGGTAACAAGACGGGATCCGTCCTTTACGAAATAACCATTCATACCGTGAACAGTTTGTTAGTTCAACGACTCAATGATAACCATACTTCATTTATGATCACACTGTTTGAATGAAATTTCAAAGGTTTCTTTCATGCATGCAATATGTGTACACAATGTACATAATTCACGTATTATGCGAATGTTTTCGTATTGGACACATTATTCTGTTAAAAAAGTGTAGAATTACAAATAATCGTTGCGATTGAATTCATCTAAGTTATATGTATAATAGCAATGGCAAAATGTCGTTTTTATTATAGCCACAGCTCAGTCAAACACACCCAAGTACTTGGCTTAGGCAAGTCCTTTCTTAGCCACCATGGTAAGATTACTTGAAGAAAGATTTTTGTAGTAATCAGTCTCCAATTGTTATTATTATCAAACTACAAATAAAGACTGGGTTTGTCTTGGTTTATTTGTTTGGCTTGGCACTTTTTTCTTTTAAATTTAATGGTAGCTCAATTACGCATAAATTAAACAAAAAATATTAAAATTAAACATATAAAATATATATTTAAAAAATAGAATGTTTCCACTTAACACGATCTTTTAGAGGTTTTGTTCATTTCAATATAAAAAGTATTTGATTTGGAAATAGTTCAGTGAAAAAAGATGGGGCATGACCCCAGTAAATATTCTACAGCGAAATAAAAGGATTCGAAAATTATGGAACCTTTCGAATTTCTCTTATTTCTTTGACAAAATACAACAAGCAAGGACCGACCTCAAATAATGTTTATTTGAATAAATACTTTAACTTTCTATAGGGGTCAAAAGTGGCTTATTAAAACAATTCGGATGAAATAGTTATTTGTGTATCTGTTTTGGACGATTGTTTTTAGGCAATTTCGCGAGTTGTATCATGCGAAAGTGCCTAAAATCAATTGTCCAAAACAGATACTCAAAAAATTTTTCATGTAAGGGGTCGAAAACCTGAGAAAAATATCGAAACTCCCTCATTTTCGGCCCCGACACATGAAAATTAAATTGACTTCAAGCTCAAAAACATGTCATTTTACAAACAAGAAATTTGGTTTAGGTTTCGAAAGCATGTAGGTTCCAGTGCATGCTGCGAAAATTATTCATTACATGAGGGAACAATTTTGAGATAAGAGAAACCGCACAACAAGCTTCTGTAACTGTTAGTTGAGACAAGTGTAGAGTTTACAAATCCTAGCCGAAGGCGAGGTATGTAACTACATTTGTCGAAACTAACAGTTACCGAAGCAAGTTGCTCATCAACACACGAGTGAGTTTGCGAGTATCTCAAAATTGTTTCCGAATTGAGGAATCATGCCAGCAGCATGCACTGTATTCTATTTTATTGCTTGTCTATGCGAAAATTGATTCTTACATTAAAATGAAAAGTAGAGTTTATGTGAGTATTTTGTTGATTCGAGGCGAAGCCGAGGCCAATAAACACATGTAAACGAGACGAGACTGCCTTTTTATCCCTTGTTATGTAAAATATTACTATTCGACGCATTGTGTGTCTAGGAAGGTAAACTAGTTATTTTCTATTTCTAGTTATTTTTTTTACAATCAAAAAAAATCTTTGTAGTATAAGTTAGGAACAACGTATTTCCTAAACAACGTTGGAAATACGATACGAAGTCATTGTGTAATAGTAAATTTTACACACCTTTGTCCAAAATGTTTATTTTGACGGTTTTGACGTTTTGTACCGCACCGAAGGCGTCCAAATTGTCAAAATAAACATTTTGGATATTTTGTGCTGTAATTTATTAATTTTCGACCGAAGTACACTTGCAAATTTCTCAGCCACTGTATTTTACATTTTAAATGTGTTTTAATGTCAATATCAAATGCCAGCGGTTTGTTTATTGTATTTTCTACTCATACGCGGGCGCATGTGATAATTGACAGCCATATTAAATTAGCTTAGAAATTGATGAAAACTGTGAATTTTATTGATCTGAGGCAAGGCCGATAATTTTCATTTATATCCCAAATTCTGTGATGGATTTTGTTGTCTTGCGGCCAGAAAATGCGTCATTACCGTGTAAACGAAATCATTTTTTTTACTTTTTCTGAGCGCAAGACAACAAAGCACTGTAATGTTTGATTGGGAAATTTTGGTTGAGGCGTTTGGGATATATTACTCGCCTTCGGCTCGAAGTACAATCTTCCCACACACCTCAACAAAAAATGTCCCAGCACCACAAATACAGTTTAGGTTTATCTCACCTGAATTTTCTTTTGGTTAGGTATCACAACGTTTACTGTTGTGAAAACTTTACCAACATAATTTCAAAACTCCAAAAATTTATGAGATCTACGTTTTTGATAGATTTTTTACACACCCCTACTCCCTAACGAGGCGTAAGTAAACGCTGAATGCTAAACGCTGAAATAATAGTAAAAATAAACAAAGCCCACATAAATCAAATCTCGTTTTCAACTGTCTAACAGACATTAGATTTGAAAAAGAGACAAATAATAGAAACTGCTATCGTTAGTGTTATAAAATCCGCACCTTTTTATGCAAATAAAAACATGGCACATTGATAAGAGCTCAAACTTAATTGAACCATCATGAAATGACATAATAATACATTTTGTTGTTGCCACTGGTTGTCGCTGCAATTAGCACAGTGTGAGTTGAAGTTTTACACATAAACAGAAAAAAAAATCCAATTTCTCTTATCAGTTCCATTATGCACAACAGTACATCTGTAGACATATCACACACATCATACAAGCAAATAACAAAAACCCAAAAACGATCGCACCGTAACCGAATGTGTAGATTAAAATTTTAAGCATTTAATACATTCTGTTCGATTTCATTTCCATATTTCTTGTTCAGTCGTTCAGTCGTGAAAGAAGGAGTATAACGTGTCCCCAGACTGACACTATTACGTAAAATTGCAATATTTTTTTTGATTAAAAAGTTGAGTTAAATTTCGAAATAGATTGCAGTTTTATTGGGGTTTTGTTTATAAAATAAAAGTGTTGTGTCCGTGACAAACAGAAAAATGGCAACAGAGAAAACCAGTCTTCTTCACAATAATCTGATTCTACAAGATAAGGTGAAGGAGTCAATGGTGGTGGTTACCATTCCAAAACAGATTTCAGACATAGAGGAAGAGTAAGTGTCGGCGATGGTTTATTTCACAACAATTCATTACCTAACAATTAGCATTGTATTGTATTCAACAAAGTTCTCGGGTTAGATCATGTTCGAAATTAGGATTTCTTTCTTTACAATGATTTGATTTTAATTCATGTTATAATAGCCAAGAAATGAATCAAAAATACTTCAGACCTAATGAATTCCGAAAAATTTCGAATATGTCTGACATTTTTATTTTTTATTTTTCGGGTTCTTTTTAGAGGTTTAATTCTCAAAATAAGCCCTGTAGCAAATTCCAACTCTTGTGCTCATTGATGAAATTCAATTCATTTCATTAAGCTATCACTTTTACTACTTTGTCTCAATGTAAACTTAACAGTTGTCGGTTTAATTCAATTTGGAGTTCTTTAGTTACATACAATCCAATAAACATTGTTGTCAACAAACCAACAAACAAATCGAAATATTTCCATTAACACATACGTGCACACTTGAGATCTGTTTACACATTTTTGTTTTGATTGAAATACTGACATTTTATTTGAAATTTATCAAAATGGCAAAGAGAGACATGGGTACGTTTTACAGTATACCATTCTCTGTTTATGAGTTGATCAATGAGGCTCAACATTTCATAGGCGGAGAGTCACGCACTTTTAGTTTCATAGGTTCACGCAATACGCTGTTGACGCTGTCAAAATACCACCTTATTCCGTTGTTTATAGAAGCATACACTGTTGACTGATTTCAAATTTTTGGTATTGATCAACGCACTTCAAGCGTGAGTGGTGCTCTAAATAGAGTACTGAAACTGAACAGTGTATCGAACAAATATTTGCACTGTAAAAAAATGTAGGTGGATTGTTCATACAAAATAGTTGTCTATTTGGCAGCTGTCATTTGAAGCACTTTTGCTTGAAGTGCGTTGTATCACGGCAGAGTAAAAGTAACCCAGGCAGGAGCGCGCTTGTTTGACTAGGGACCTGAATAATCTAGTAGGCCTATGTTTTTTGCGAATTAAATTTTTCAACTTATGTCAGTGTTCATTTGAGTTCATTTTCATACAAAGGATTAGGTCCCTCATTTGACGTTTCCATAATGAACCGCTCCTGCCAGGGTTACTTTTACTCTGCCGTGGTTGTATTGGTCCGTTAAGACCCCTTTTAGAATTTATTCGTCGTCTGAAATATAACTGACTAGGTCTATCCCTGGGGCCTGGGCTAATTTTCACGCTCACAGACAAAGGACGAAAAAGCAAATGTGTCCATTTGCTAAATGTAACAAAATATTGAACAAAATTCAATGCGTGTAGGACGGAATAATGTATTGAGAGCCCATACATTATTCCGTCCTACAACTTCTAATTTGTAAAAACGGATGATTCATTTGTAGACCATGACCATGCCGGTGGAATTTTCATCCCACTGGGACCATGCAAAGATCCAATATAAGTGTGAAGAGACTTTGCAAATTATTCATAAAACTTCATTTATTATAATCAAGTGGATCCATTAGAAGTTCCACACAAAGAGAAGCATAATCCTAAGCAATACCGGTAAATGATTATCTGTTTCAGGATTCTAAAAGAAAGAGTTGACCTTCTAAAACTTCTAAAAAGATGCTTCATTCGCGAGATTAATGCTTAGTTTCCTCTTACCAAAAAAAGTACTCCGTGTGAGAGACAAAATTGAATTTTTTCAATTTTTCTTTGTTTTTTTGACAGTTTGCTCTCTCACGGCGCTCTAACGGCTCTCTCACGGCGTACTTTTTTTAAGTGGAATGGGCACTTAACTACCGTCTTCGATGTAAATGGCATCACAGACTTGCTAGATAAAATGTTTTGTGTTCGTAAAAGTATATTGTCCAGATCTCGTTTCCAAATCATTTGGTTTGTAGTGAACCTTGATTTCCCACCATCAGAACAGTAGAGAGAATTGTTAGTTCGAATCAAATAACAATCACATGAAGCAACAATTTTGTGGTACGATTTAGCAATTAATTTTTCTGCACTACACCGATTAATGTATAAAACTTGCATACAATCACAACTGTTACATGAATTCTACCATACGTCATCTTGAATTTAATGAAAAATCAAATATGGACCGTTGTTCTTCTTTGGTTGTATAATATTTAAAAAAAATTTTTTTACTACCTACCCGATGCGAAAGTTGACCATTACCTCTCCGAAAAGGATCCTTTACATATTGACTATTTTCTGTTTATTTTTCTATGTGAAAAGCATTTTAGGTAGTAAAGCAGAATTCATTGGATGCTGCTACGTACTTCATTACTTGATTACTTCGGAAACAACTCTTTGATGTCTCTCGTTGTGTTTTTGAGCAACTTACTTTGTTTTTGTGCAACGCACTTGAAGTGCGTTGTTTTATGACATAATTGTTACGTCATGTAATGAATTAATTTCGCTGCATCCAATGTAACTTACTATTGTGCTTGTACAGTTTTACCATGGTAACATACAAGACCATTACACTCGAGCGGTGTGGATCTAAGCTGGTAAAATAACTAAATCAAAATTAGATTGAAATTTGATTGAACAAACGTTTTACTCTAGCACTAGCTATAACCTTGAAAGTGACTATAACCTCCTTTAAAATAAGATTGTTGCTCACTAGTGTGGCTTCAAATTGTAAATATGTAACGACTTTTGATACCACTATCAATCAACTCTTTATGAGTAGATTTTTCGAAGAATTGCATCAGCAATATTTACAATCAACTATCATTCAACCAACTATACACACAGGAGATAAAAAAGGAAATTAAGAAAAGTCTTACGACCAGACAATGCGAATCTTTAACATTGAAATGAGTCGTTATCAATTTTATTGTCTCTTTTCTTATTTATTTTACTTTTTTGTTGTTGTCGGAAGCAAATAATCTCGAAGATGGGGTTTTCTTAAAGGAGTGACGTTTATTGTAGTGGAGTCTTTAAGAAATGACATCACCCAATTTCATTACCGGTAATTGGAATTATTAGATCTCGCACAATCTAGGCAATATGAACTTAGAAATTCTCAAACTTGAAATGTGGCCCAGAAAACCCTTTGTCGAGGATACACCAATTAGATGCAATAATTACTATGTGAACGATATCATACACTCTGGCTACGACGTCCCAAAGTAAAAAATTCAGAGAAAAACTGCTGTGCTGAAATTATGGAGGGTAATGTGGATCAGGTAAGTTTTGGTAATTTTTATGAATTGAAATTCCGAATAATATTACGTAGTAGGAATTAAGAAGTTTGTGTCAGACTTATTATTGAGGACTTTAATTATCAAAATTCCAGATAGTTCCCCAAAAATAATGTTATTCTAATCAAACCTTACCGATTTGACTGTTAGTGTACCCAAGACATTCTGAACTTTCCATTTTTCATTGTGACAAAATCATCATCTACCCTTATCTGACTGAATCTCCTTTTTATCAATTTTTGTTTTTTTTTTGTTTACAGACCCTGGAGCGGTCTTACACGCGATCAACTGATGACATACGTACACGATCCGTACTGGGTAACGCTGCGTAAAGTCATGATGATTGTATTTTGGGTCACATTATTCGCAATGTTCACGTCGGCGATTGTCATAGCAAGTGTTGAACACAATGGAATCTGTGCACCGAAACTGAAAATGCTTAATTTGCAAGGAGCTCCGGCTGACATAGTCACTAAATTATCGATAAGCACCGAAAAAATCGACAAACTTAATGTAACCAATAGCCTTGTCTCTTAGCTTATCGGAAATATTTTTACGTTTTTTTTTCTCGATCACGACAAGTTCAGGGATGTTTTGTGATTTAATTAATTGTATATTAAGCTAATCGACCAAGTATTTAATTTATCGATTCAGGAAGAGCAAATGGAATTTTTGTATAAATAAAATATTTTGTTGTCTTTGCAGTGACTTGTCTTTACTGCTAACGTGTTCAATTTGAAACCGAAAAACGATGAAAATGTATAATTGAATTGATCAGTAGTTTTCCTTTACATAATAACAAAACGAAAAAACAAAAAAACGAAATGTGATATTTGTGTTATTGATTTGGTGTAATAAATTCTTTCACGCAAAATGTCGTTGCTTTTTTCAATTGTTACAAAAAAAAGTCGCTTCGATTCCAAGGACGGAATTGTTCTGAATTCAGTCACTCATTGGTATTGACCCTATATAGTGCCGCTTCAGACAAAAATTTATTACACAATTATACTGACGCTCTATCCAAATTTCCAAGAATTTCGTCTTGTAAGTACCAGCAAATCTGTGTCATATTAGGGGTGTGCGATGGATAAAGGATCGAGACTGTCGTAGTCCGCAAAAAATTGTTATACTATTCTATTAATTAGAGTCCAATGCAACAGAATAAAATAAAATCCGGAAGAAGTTTGTCGGAAAAGTCTTTTTCATACCTAGGACCCGACCACGGACCAAAAGGCTTTTTTAGCGTATTCGATTCCAGACCTCGTCTTCCGCTCTGTCTGGAAACTTCTCACACGCTAAAAAAGACTTTTAGTCCTAGGTACGAAATGTACTATTTCGTGAGTCGTGAAAGTTCGCCGTCTATGAAAAATTCGATTTTCTCAGTTGAGGCATTTTGCCCCAATTTTAGGTCAAACAAACCCTCACGACAGAAACGTTTCTCAGATCATTTTCAAAAACTTTTCTGTTCTAGATCTATTTTTTTAGATGAATTTTTGAATTTTCAAGTTCAAGATCCACTCATTTTTTCATAGTCGGCGAACTTTGACGACTCGCGAAGTAGACTTTTCCGACAAAATTCTTCCGGATTTTATTTTTTTCTGTTGCATTAGACTCCAATTAATAGAATAGGACTAATACAGCTAGCAAAGATCTCAAAGACGTTTTTTGGTAGAGGTCGAAATAGGTGGGAGGCTGAAAACTCGAAAATTTACCTTCTATGATTTGTCGCAAGTTGTATATGAATTTTTCAAAATTTTGAAAATCGATTTTTGACATCTAGGGATGATAACAATTTTTTGTGGACTACGCCAGTCTCGATCCTTTATCCATCGCTCACCCCTAGTGTCATATATTCCAGTATTATGCGTACGGACGGTCACACTTCCACATTAGAAACAACTGTTGGAAGCTTCTAAATTTAAATACACAAACGTTTATTCACATTATTCTATAACGAACATGTTGAATGCGTGTATCAGCTGGGACTATTGCATAAAGGTATAACAAAGATATGAAGGTCATTGTGTTTGCGATAGAAATCAATAATTATCCCTTATGAATTTTAAATGACCCGTAATTGACGACATGAAAATGTTGAGTTACTTGCATCATGGTTGTTGTATGTTAGACAATTACCATCAGTTTGTACCATGTACGTACACATTAACCAATGTCACGGAAATAAACAGACGTCGACCTACGACCATTCAACTCACTCTGGCAGATAATGATAGGGAAATGGTTTATGACAGGGACCGTTCAATGACGGGTAGGGATCAGTTTTTTTACCTCATTGATTAATAAGAGACAAGAAACTTAGAAATCAGACTGAAGTGTATGGTTAGCAAATTTTTAGTTGGCGTGCGAAGAATGAGAAGACTGTTGGAAATTAATTGCTACAAATGATAGCCAATTGAAAGATTTGAATTAAAAATTTGAAAGTTTCCAACTTAAAGTTTGACTATTTTAGCACCACAGAAAATTTCGAATAATTTTATCTTCGAACAACGCACTAGCATTTGCCTGTCCCTTTTCTTTTTCAGGGTGGTGTATTCACATCTGGATGAAGGCCTCCCCAATTTCTTTCCAATTCGAACGGTCCATTGCCACTTGGTGCCATTTATAGGCTCCCTGATCCAATTTTTGTCGGTGGTCTCCAGTTCATGATGGTTTTGGTCCAGCGAAGACTGTTCTTCTCGCAATATTTCCTGCCCAACTCCACTTTAAAGACGCTATTCTTTACATGACATCAACGACTTTTGTCTGTTGTAGTATTTATTGGTTTGTCTTTCTGTCTCTGAGCGTAATTCCAAGCACATTTCTTTCCATGGCTCTTTGTGCTACTCTCAGTTTATTTTCGGATGCTTTTGTAAGCGTTAAAGTCTCTGCTCCATACGGTAGCACTGGAAGGGCACACGAATCGAATACTTTCCGTTTTAGACTATTATTCATTTTGCCTTTGAAAATTAGTCTGAGTAATAGTAAGTCAAACGTATGATCCACTCTCCGATTGCGTTATCTGAAATTCAGACACGCAAAAAGCTAGTTATTTTCTAACCGACGAAAATCCTCTTCTGACCACTAGACGTATATGAAGGAAAATTAAGGGCGTGTCCTGAAAAAGTACCATTCCAAAACATGTTACATACAATGCGTTCTGTTAACCGAGAGTAGAAATAGATAAAAGCATAAAAAATGAAATTTTTTTATTGTAAGCGATCACTCATCCAACTTGACCGATTCAATGTGATCAATTGTGCCGAAATATTCATAAAAGTTCATTTCCAAACATGAATCGAAATTTTGAACAATCTAGATTTTCAGCCTATTTTAAATTTCGGTGGCAGAACCAGTAATTTATACAACCGCGGTGCAAAATACTTTATTAGGCTCTAGATGTGTAATTATGACACGAGGTCGCAGGCCGTATGTGTCATAATACAGATAGTGAGCCTAATAGAGTACTTTGCATCGAGTTGCCACAGAGGCATCTAAAGTTTGCAAATTTTGCATATTATGATGCCGAGTGACAGAAATCATTTATTATCGAGTTGCATACAATGTTTTTGTCGAAAAACCCTGCGAAACTTTTATTTTTCGTCACTGAGTTGGGAAAATAAATGTTTAGGCACCCGATGTTACACTATTTATGCGGCTGAGTGCTAGATACTTTTTTTGACACTAAATAGAATGCAGATATGGTGTCTCATCGTGTATATAACGTTTTTCTTGAAAAAGCCAACGAAACTTTTACTTCTAGTTACTGAGTTGAGAAAAATCATTCATGCAACTCAGCATCATAATGTGCAAAATGTGCATAAATCCTCGTATGAATCTAGGTGCGAAGTACTTTTTCATCGTATGTGATGATATACTGCTTTATCGTATGACCGAACACGAGGCAAACGAAATGGGGGAATAACAATTTCCCCTGAAAACAACATGGGGCAAATGCGATAAAGTCCTTTGCACTCGATGTCATAAATAACCATTTTCCTCCGAGATGCAACAAAAATTATACTTTCCGTCACTAATATGTAAAAAAAATTGATTCGAAGACCGTTTAGATTGTCATATTACGATATACTGTCTAACATTTTGTTTCGGATCTTTGAAGTACCGTCAGGCTCTATCTGAGGGTGTTTTTTTTTTTTTGCAAACCTACAACATTCGTTCAAAATCATCTCAAAATTAACTTGATTTTCGTGTCAAGTAAAAATTTAATTCGGTAAAAATATTGTCAATCTTAAAATTAGTAACCCACTGCCATTGTTCTATTTTCGGTTCAAATAGTGAGTGTATATATATCGAGGTGTATATCCTTGAAACAGGCGGAACACAAAAAAAACCCATCCAAAATATATTAACGTAATTATTTTGAATTAAACTATCTAGTCCGAACAATCTATTTTACTTGACTTCGATATTATTACATCATGACCGAAATGAGAAGCAACACCGAAACCTAATTCATTTTTCGGACATAGATACAAGTAAACCGTAAACGGTCGGTATGGATGGAATCAGGGTTGTTCACAGCTAGAATTTAACTTAAAACAACAAAAATAATACAAACGAAAATTCGATAAATCAATTGATTTTTTTCCCTCCAATAATGTCTCATCGAATTGAGCGCTTGACAATAAACTTGATAAATACTTTCGAAATGGAGGCTTTCCAGTTTAAAATTAAAATTAAAAATTTATGATGGGAATCAGTTGATTGTCACACATGTGGGCTCGTAATACGTTTATCCTTGTCATACTAAACTAAATTTTCTTTAAAGAAATATTAAAAACGGATTTTGTACACATAGTCAAAGGAAGTGGATTGACACAGTTTTTGTAGTATATATTTAAATCGAGTCAATTCATTTGTTCCATTCAAACGTTTCCGAGTTTTAATCGAGCAAACAACAAAAGTAACTGAGAAAAATATTTTTTTAACAAAAAATAGATTCATATCCCGCATCTTAGCGTTGACTGTAGCCGTTGATTGTTATTCAAATTTCAATAGATTTTCGTTATCGTTAAAACCCTGAATTTACTGTGCCCTATTGTATTAGAAAGGCAGATAGTTCATGTTATTTGCGTTTACCTTCATTCATTTATTTATTTGAAGTATAGATAAACGTAGTGCTGCATGTGAACAGTTAAACCTGTGACATTAAAATAATCAAATTTCATTACGATCGAGTTTGTGATACAGAAAAGTCAAAGGGAAGAAAAACTCTTTGAACAGACTCAGTTTGTGACCAATATATATTCTACATTCGAGCGGTGAGACAGCTCTTACACACGATACTAATCTACCAAACACTTTGAGCCAACAATGAAACGATTCTGTGGATTACTAAACTTTTTCCTTCTACTAACGGCTGTACCTGCACATCCAATGATGGGAGATGCGTAAGTATAACCGAAACATATTTTTCCCAATTTATTCCGTTCAACATTCGCCTGTTTGATGAACCGATAAACGAAAAGAAAATTATAATGTCACATCAAAAAGTTGAACCATAAAATGATTCTATTTTGCCGAGTTCAATGCGAGCTGTGTTATATTATGTACGTAGGTTCTAATGCCGTGTCTGGAATTGTTCAGACGTAGCGAAATGGCACTGTTCCGAACCAAGACAAAACTTATTACGGTTTCAATTTCCCTTCTTCTTTCATTAATGCTACACAATGTGTGGTGCACACATCCATTTCGGTCGAAATGTTTGAATGGCTCGGTTTCTTATACATGTATAATCCGATGATGATAACAGAAATATCCTTCTGGATAATACTTTTCTTCAATATACCAGTCCATAATCTGGTCATTGTACTTTGAGCATATCATGCAACCAAATCTTATCATTGTCTTTGTTTTTTGTATTGTCTCATTTTCTTATGCAGGGTCCGATCGGAATGGATGTAGTAAGATGGGATTTAGTTTTTGTATGTGATCCATTCAGAAAAAAATGTTTGTCTCTTTCACGCTGAAGCGTCGATTTTTTATTGAATGGAATTGATGAATTAGCCAAAAATTTGAGATCAAATTTTACAAATCTTTAAAAAGCACAATTTTAGATTTATCCAAGTTTTTAAAGTCATCGATGTTCCCAGTCAATTAAGTTCTTTCCAGTCTTTGATATTTTAGCGTAAAATTTGAATTCGCTGAAGGATTTTTAAATTTTGTGCCAAAATATCATAACCTGGAAACACTTTGTTGACTGGGAACATCGATGTATGTGAATTTTACCCAAATGTTTCGGTTCTTGCCTTTTGTGGAATTTTTCGTACATTTTTCAGATATTTTCACCATTTAGAATTTAGAATTTTTCAGAATTAAAATTCTTTTTTAAAAAAACCTTGCTTTGGATTTTGATGAAAGTAGTGACGTTTTTCTGACATTTTTCTGACAATTTTTTTTCGTAAAATTTGCTTAGGTCAGATTTGTTTAGCTCGGTCCCTCTAGTTTCTCTCTAGAGATATCAGTTATTTTGTAAGTAAAGACGTGCGTCACCTTCAACCTTTAAGGGTTTTTTTTGAGTACACTGAAGTCGTTGTAAGGACTTTTTTATTTTGATGAATTAAAAACTTCTAGGCGTCGCGGAAGCGTAACTCCTTTAATGCCAATGGTCAAAGTTTTTTTTTCATATTCAAAATAACATGCTTCAGATGCGTTCTTTAAGATCGCGGCTGTGCAAATTGTTGTTTTTTTTCCTCGCTCAGAAAATGTTCTATCCAAATTATTCCAAATTTTAGTTTCGTGAGCGTCATAACCTGTTCTTTCACTAGTTAAAACAACAAATGTCGATGGTACTGTGCCGAAACTTATAACTTTCACGACGTTTAAACACTTTAAAACTGTCGACGCCATTCAGCATCTCATTATTTCACTGTGGTATTGGGTGTTTGTTTTTTATGTTCTTATGTTCTTATGTTTTTATGTAAGAAAATTTTGTCCGTGTACAACCGGTTCGAATGGGTCTGAAAAGAAAATTTTGTCCGTGTACATCCGCTTCGAATGGGTCCGGAAAAAAAATTTGTCCGTGTACATCCAGTTCGAATGGGTCCGAAAAGAAAATTTTGTCCGTGTACATCCGGTTCGAATGGGTCTGAAAAGAAAAATTTGTCCGTGTACATCCGGTTCGGATGGGTCTGAAAAGAAAATTTTGTCCGTGTACATCCGGTTCGAATGGGTCTGAAAAGAAAATTTTGTTCGTGTACATCCGGCTCGAATGGGTCCGAAAAGAAAATTTTGTCCGTGTACATCCGGTTCGAATGGGTCCGAAAAGAAAATCTTGTCCGTGTACACTCGGTTTGAATGAGTCCGAAAAGAAAATTTTGTCCGTGTTCACACCCGGCTCGAATTGGTTCTGACTGACCCACAAAATTTTGTCGGTGTACAGCCGGTTTAACTGGGTCAGAAAAAAATTTGGCTGGGTCAGATCCCTTAACTGTCTAAACTTCTCAATTGGTTTTGTTTTAGTAATGATTTATTAATTAAAAAATAAAACTATGCATAGCCGAACATTTTACTCTCTATATCACCGCAATACCTATTCCATCATTTTGTCGATTTATACGACAAAACGAGTTATCATTCAACTAGATTGGTTCAAAATTACGGAAATACATCGGTTTGAAATTGGTCACTTTTCCTATTAAATATACCAAATTGATTGTCTATTTGTCTATCTATCTATACTAGACTAATCCCGTGCCCCTAAGGGCACCCCCACATTTACAACGATCGGGGTCTTCGACCCCTCTGCATTCGAATGGTTTGAGCGGAGCTTCGCTCTCTAACATCAACAGAAAAAAAAGTCAGAAAAGAATGATGTGCCATAAGGCTCACCAAACCAACAACTCTACCGAACGTTCATATCTCAATGTACATAAATTTCGGCTAATATGAACTTTAAAGAAATACCTATACCTTGGTTAGCCCCATGATTTAGAGTGAAGGAAAATAAAAATGTTCTTATTCATGTGGAGTAATTAAAAATGAGATATTAAAGTTTCACTATATTGCAAAGTGGCTTGAATACTTTCGACCTCCTAACAAAATGGCTCTTGGTCGCCATTTTGGATTTTATTTAAAACGATAGAAACCAGTCAAAATGATAATAACAAAGTTGCATATTTGCATATTTGCATATTTTTAAATCTCTGTCAAAACGAAAAACGTCTCGCACGTATTAAAGCTGTATCTCTACCTTGCTACACTTTTTAACAGGGGGCACTAATGATATGCGCATAGAACGTAGGAAATCCCTTCGAAATGAAACCGAATCTTTCTGTGATTTTCTCAATGACGATCTGTGTTTTCTGGTCTTAATAGAAACTTGAGAGAAATCAGAATGTCCCAACAGCCTGCCTGTTTCATTGCTGGTATACATCTGTACCCATGATTCCACGTAATTTATCACAAATTTCATTGTAAACTCTCAAAAATTTTCGTTTTTAGAGATACAACAATATCGACATCATCAGCTGAGATGAGTACTGTTGCAATATCCACAGACGAACAAATAGTTAGTACATCAAAACCTTCTGTGGAGGAAACTGACACTACAATGACCCACGCACCTACGACAACTGTGGCTCAACTGGATTCGGTTACGGATGTGAACACAGTCGCATCCATGGACTCAAGTACAACATTATCCACAATTACTCCATCGATTGCAGGTATGACAAACTTATTCGAAACACCAACTGCATTTGTGACGGACAATAAAATTCAAGAACCTACTACAACAGCCCATTCGACATCCATGCCTGAACTAAGCACAATGGTAGAAGCGGTTGAAACAAGTTCAGTTACTTTATCTGATACAACAACCCATTTGACACCTGCATCTGAGCAGAGCACAATGATGCAAACAGTTGATACAACGAGCCATGTAACACCCGCATCTGAAATGAGCACAATGGTGCAAGCACTTGAGACAAATTCAGTTGTTTCATCTGATACAACCACCCATTTGACACCTGCATCTGAGCAGAGCACAATGGTGCAAGCAGTTGATGGAAATACAGTTGTTCCGCCTGAAACACCATCGGAGACTATAACTACTACATTACCGATGACATTACCTGCCACAACAATGACAATGACTACTTCCAACCAAGATGCGAATGAAATATTGCAGCCAGCAGGCGACCCAGGCTTCTCTGCATCAAACTTAGCATCCTTATTCGGTAATAATAACATGAATCCAGGTGGTGATTTAGCGGTACTGAACAATATTGATGGTCATGCTGACGTTGATAATGTTTTAACAATGTCGTCCAACGAAGAAACAACCCGAATGGCAAGTTCAACTGACTCGAAAATTGATGGCGGCGATAAGCAGACTGCCCCGTCGGCTCCAGTAACGGAACCGCCAAAGCCACAGGAAACAAACGAAATGGGTGATGGTAATAGTGGTTGCCATACCATTTCGGCAAGTTTGGCTGTTTTATCTTTGGCTGTATTCTATCTGATAGTCTAAATTGTTTCATGTCTGTGCTTTTTGTATGTTCGTTAAGTTAAGTTAATTTATTATACCAATGAAGATGAAGTAAGGGAACGTTTTTTTTTCTGAATTATCTCATGAATACTTCAAACCAAGTTACACGCTATCCAGAGCGCTATGAAAAAAGGCACAACAGAGCTTCGGATAGGTCCTGTTATCATTTCTTTATCATGGTAAGTATGACAAACACCATTCTTAAGCCATTTATATTTTTAAGCGAAATAGCAAACAACATTTTCCTTGAAAACTGTCCTTGAAATTCGACGATAAATGTGCGACAGGTATTTTGCAACAATTTTTCGACTCAAAAGACTTTTAGCGTGTAGGAATTTACATACTGTACCTTTTATGCAGAAGGACGATGCGGTATATGAAATTATTGAAACGCAGTACATTTTTAGTCTTAACGTTTAATTGCTTGACATCATTAAATGAACAAAATGGCTCGGCCACTGTATATTACATTTTATAATAGTATTTTTGTTTGTTAGAATTCCATCGTCCACATAATCATTTAAAAGATTTTTCATGTCGTACAATATTTATAATATCAATTTTTAGGAGTTTCTTTTCGTCAGTTTTTGTTAAAAGTTGTTCGGTAGCACCTTCTAGTGTTAAATTCTCATTTGTTCTTCTGTATTGCGTATACATACAACCATGGGTGAAAGAAAATCAATCCCCGCATGTCTAGGAACCTTGAAACTGCTTTATAGGACATATCAAATTTGTACGTAAAGGGATTTGACTGCGCTAAAAAAACCAAGGTGGCAAATGCCTTATTCTTGGAGAATTGTAAACAAATTGGCTCCCTAAGTCCGCCGAAAATACAAAATGAAACGTGTCGAAGGTTAAAGAAACGCAGAGTTGAATTATTCTCATTCTCGGCATTCTCATTTGACACTAAATCTTGTACTTCATTAGTTTGAGCAAACAAAGTGATCATATATTTAATTAGCTAGCGTTCGTCGCTGATTTTTATTGTCGCTGTCGATAGCAATTTCTAACATTAGATTTGCGACGTTTATAATCATTTGCACTCTAACACTTGTTATTTCATTGGACAGTAGCAATGAATGTCAAATGTAAAATTTGAGAAAGATTCAGCCGCGAATCTCACACGTCATAAAAGTTCTTAGGCAAATTGAGATAAGAGTCAATTGATGAGCTACCTCTATATTAACCATGCTTTGATAATATCAGCCGGGTGGGTCTTGTTCCAAGAAAATGTTTTGTTCTTTATGGAAGCTTTCTTGAATGAAAAAAAAAACTGTTCCTACAGTTAATGTCATCCAATCTGTCTAAGCTTGCTTCAGCTGTCTTACCAGCTGGTTCACTCATACATCCACACTATTATGCCTTTCTTTATGAAACTGGCTTGTATGTGTGATACACGACCTATTGCACCACACTTAGACACAAACTCGATTGACATTAACTGTAGGTAAGTTTTTTAAACGTGCTTTTTCTACAAATTCAAGACAATAACCTCTTCAAAACAAGACTGGTTGTCCCACAGTCATTTTTCAATTGAGAAGCTGCAAAATGAGAAGATGTCACTAAATTTGTTAGGGTACCAACAACATATGAACCCCATTTGTTTTATTTATTTTTGAACCATTAACCTTAACCATAAATTTAATTTTTATTTGATTTGCCTAATATTTTCTTGTTTTTATTTTAAATTTATTTTAAAACCGTTTGTCTTTGTTTGATTGTAAACACCACGACACAGTTAATTGGTTTATATTTTCGATTTTCATTTTCTTGTTTTTTGTTTAAATTCTCTAAATTTGAATTAGTTAACAACTCAAATCAATAACAAAATTATATTTACAACAAATATATTCATCATTTTGTTTGACGTTTTTTTCTTTTTACGGGAATATATATTTAAAAATAAGTTTATGTCAAAATTCGATTTATGTTTTTTTCTTTTCTTTTTGTTTATATCATTTTTATCTTTACGTTTACAAATAGGTAATTCTTTTCTTTAATTATAAATTAGTGTTAGAGATTTTTTTCTTTTTTAAACCTAATGATTATTTAAGTATTGGCATTTTATTTCGGTTAGAGAGTTACATTTTAGAGACTTCTTTTTTGTTTGTGTAATGCTGTTTTTTCCGGTTTTTCGCTTGCAAAAAATTCCAACCGGAGTTGGAGACCGTTGTTGTCTCTCATATCGTTTGAATGACGTTGAATGGTTCATATGGTTCGATTGATAGCAGATATTATTTAAGAAAAATAAACCTCCAATCTTCAACAAAAATAATGGCCTGTTTGACTTCGCCAAAGCACTGTCAGTGCGTTGACTTCGCTGATAAATCATGAGAGAATTTTACACACTCAATTGTCAACCGAATGTGAGTCTACATTTCATTTGCTTCTGATGTATTACCATCGTCAAACTCATGCGCGTGACAGTTACATGAAGTATATAACGAGACATGTACGTACACGAGAGTTTGCCCGAGTTGTAGTACATTTCGAGTTATATACTTCATGTAGCTATGTCATATTTTGCTTTCCCCGCGAGAATGTGTTGGTGAAAATGCCAAGTAATATTCATTCCCTACTTATGTGATGTTCATTCCCTGTTATATATCGCCATTACATTATCACCAATACACTCTCCCACGTATAGTAAAACCATATCAGCACGCAAGCACATAAGCGGTGTGATTGTATGAATGTGCCAGCTGAAGTAAACGTAGATACAAATTCGGTTGAATTTAACTGTATTCTTTTATGAACTACACAGTTTTTCGTTCCCTTTTTTTACGCCTTGAGAGACCTTGATAGACCTTGAGAAGACCTAGATAATCAGAATCTTCACATTCCAAACGTGTGCGAATAGTATGTCCTAAAATCTGAAACACTCCACAAATTCAGCGCAATCGATACGAATTTCAATTTTATTAGAAATGTTTTTCGGATACATTTTGGATGGATATTGTTGTTGTTTTTATGCATTTCAACAGCTTCAACATCATAAACAGCACTTCGATGAAATGGAAACATTAAAGACAAAACAATAGTTTTCGCAGAAGTCATTTGACTGATTAGCTTTAATTCGGCAATAAATTTCCATTTATTTCGATCAAAAATTCATTTATTCTACTTTCAGCATGTGTCCTTCCCCTGACTGTTACAATATATTGACGTATCGACCGCATCATTTGTTATTTTATGTTATTTATTTTTTTGTGCGATTTTCCCATAGATTCCTTTCCGAACAGCGTGTGTAAGCTTATCTTGTTGATGAATAAATTTTCGTTTCTATGTTATACAGCTGTTCTATAGGGAAGACTCTGCAGGAAGACGTTCGTCTTTCAGAGCAATACCTGAAAGTACTAAAAGACTGAATAAATTTTATTGTTTTTGAATTGTGTTGAAGTATTTAATGGCTTCGGTGTGGAAGCAATAATTGGATTTCGACAGAGAGGGTATACTGTACATTAAACACATTGACAATTTAAATTAAGAAATTTTAATTTACATTTTAACCCTAATAGCCATAAGTTGAAAATGGGAATGTGTGCTTTTTGTCATTTTTCTTTGTAAATTAAAAATTTGTTTTACAGGGCGTTAAAGTCGGTTCATTGAAAATCACTTAAATTCTGTGAGATCACATCTACTAAAACTGGTTAGTTTAAAATAGATGTATCTTTCAACGGGAAATGTACGAGTAAATCAAATCAAATTGAAATGATTGGACAATGTTTTTCCAGCGAAACAAAATCCTTTGACAGACAGGTGGAATTGTCGACATATAACTTAAGTCTGTCTTCGGTCAAAGCACTGACAGTGCGTTGCTTCGGTCGAAGCATGGGTATTAAATCTTGCAGTTCATCGTTTATTTTTGTCGTTTTTGACTGTAACCGATGGCGTTGGTAAACGTTGGTCTGATTAACCATGTTGTTTCCGACTTCCATTTTTTTCCCTTTAAACCACAATGACAGATATCACAGGGTGTTATATTAGGCGAAGTAAGACACGGACAAGTGATAAAGGTTCAATAAGCGAATCCCCGTAAAAAATTTTAAATTGAAGAAGTTTGAAAAAATAAATGAAAATTAGGGAAACAATATCGATGGAAATTGTGCCTGATTATTGCCAATTGATTTGTTAGATCACACAGTTCACAGTTATAATTCTTGCTTATTTGTAGAAGTATGCATTCGAACAATTTCGAAACTCCAAGCAAAGTCTAATTTTAAAATCAACTTTTTGTTAACGCCCACTCAACTCAACTTTATATTCATGACAACGTCCCATTAATAAAATCAAATTCTCTTCCGACGAATATTTTTGATGCACCGCATCCTTATTGTACATTGTACAAAGAAAAATTGAAATGAAAAAAATCCGTTTTGAAATTTTTTGCAAGCAAAAGTGATAACGAATCACCGACAATTTTTTTTTTTAATTATTTTGTAAATGAAAAAGTGACTACATTCTAACTATTAAAAAAAAGTGTTTTTCCGCTAGTACAAAAAAAAAATGTTTTCTCTTAAAAAATGAGTTTTTTTTGTTTTTCTTTTTAAAATCTAACATCATCTACATTCATTGTTTGCTGTTTGTTGTATTCATTTCAAATAATTTTTTCTTCTTTTTCGGCACATTACAAAATTAGGTAACATCTTACGATTTAAATGTTAATTAAACTTTCATTCGCAACTACATCTCATTAACATAAATGTCCACCGGTCCATCTTGGATGAGATGTGAGAGTGTGTGTCTGTGTATATAACTATATATATATATATAAAACGTAAATATACAGACACTGCAGCATAATAATTTGATTGTTATGCATACCGCTTCAATAACACATATACCTAAATGGTTCTATGTGCATAATACCGTACGGTGATGCATTTAAATTAAAAATGAATAGAGTAAGTGCACTAAATTAAAGCAACGCCACTTATCATGAGAATCATTTTGAGAATAAATAGAAATTTTCACAACATGCTACTGAATCATGAGTAATCCCTCATAAATTTAAGTAATCTCTATAATGCCGACCACACCAATGAGGTCGTCCATAAAGTACGTACACTCAATTTTCAATATTTTTGAAGCCTCCACTCCTTGTCCGCCTTTTTGCAAAACTTGTAACATAGTGTCTTACACTTTATCAGATCCCCTCCATCATTCGTGGTGGACGTCCTTTATGAAAGGTTTCAATGAGTTTCTCGTGCGGAAAACCTTTCAATACCGGCTTGCACAATGTATCTCTGAACTGTTCGCACGGACAAATGTTTTAACATTTGATAATAGACATGAACTTATGTTGAGAAGAAGATTAGGTCGATGTTCATACATGATTTTTCAAAGTATGAAAAAGCGCTGTGTTAATCTTCCCGACGAAATAGCAAATTTTAACTTCGCCCTTATTGGAATTTCCTGCATTTCCTCTTGGTTAACGATTAACGACTCTGCAACGAAATATGCATATTTCACCGCACGTAATAGAAGCCTGAAAGCTTCGGTTATATACACAAAAAAAGTATCATATGCCTGTGTTGGCAAAAGCCGTCGAATACTTTTACACATCAGATTACGAAATTTACACCTTTTATGTGTTCCACACGACATAATACAGAATTTATAGCAATGACGGTCGTTGTACTTTCTGTTTAGCTAAATAATGAACTAAAATCAATTGTACTTATCGTACTTCGCCATCCAGTGAACTAGGTGCGTCATATATGTATATGAAGTTATGTGGAATTCGGCAGTGTTTCAACGGGAATACTGAGAACTCATATTTAAGACTGGTCAATAAATGCAATAACATTGGTGGATAAATCACAACATATACTAGAGCTCATATATATAAGGTGGCGTTGCTCAGTAAAACATAAACTCTTGTATATACAGTTAAAATAGGTGATTTATCAGGAAACGTTACAAGGTACACTATGCCATCGTTCATAAAAGACGTCCGATTTTTTACGAATAGGGACGGGGGAGGTGGAATGAAAGTGTGATATTCCAAGATGATACCATTGGCGTATAGGAAAAAAGCGAAGATGCACAGGATGGACTCTGAAAAACTATAGAAATAAAAAACCGGACGTGTTTTATGAATGACGCCGTATCATAAATATACTCATATCAGAAAACACCTGAGAGTTCAGAGACAATGTCAACACTTTGGCAAAGTTCCGCGATGGTATAGAATTACAGCAAAAATTGCTTAACACATTTAGTGATATTAAATATTTACGATGTTCCTTTATATAAGTTGATCTGATTTATGACATGTCAAGGCATTGTTTTCCTTTGTGTCAAGAATGTCAAGAGTTAAATTAATTAGATGGCGCGGTATGCTAGGTCGAATCATATTTTATGAATATATAGTCGGATATTAATATCACGAAAATCGTACGGTTCGCATGCGATGCTATGAAAGTTTAAATATTTATTTTCAAATCAATGTGTGTAATATACAATGCACTTACAACACTTCAAATCGATACATCTATGTATATATATAGTCATATATAGACGATTCAATTACACTGTGTTTTTCTTCTTATAACTGTTTTGTTTCCCCAAATATATACAAAATATAATATTTATATCATCAACATTTAACTTAAAATTATTTTATTCTTTTTCCTTCAAATTTGTTTTCTTGGTTCACCGTTCTATCCTTTCTTTCGTTCTATCGTCCTGTCATTTAACATTTCAACTAACATTAGTTTTAAATTATCCTAGTGAAGAGTGTGTGTCGAAGAAATTGTATTATAGTTAGAATTATTAGAAGTAAAGTTTGATAAAAAAAAATGTTTTTTTTTTCTTTCTTTTCTTTAAATTAATTTAAAATCCTTTTATAACACCATACGCCTCTAAACTACTAGCAATTAAATAAACAAGCCACAACCCGAACAGAATTGAAGACGTAACGTATTTGATACCCACCGGTCCACCCAGTTCGCCGCCAACTTTTTTATTTCGTCGTAATAATAAAATTGCAATCGCTATAAATGCTCCGGATAAGAACAGAGTCACTGAGAATGCCAAGCTGAAAAGTAAAATTAAACAAATGAAAAAAAAGTTTTAAAGTAAATTACCAATGGTTACAGTCACAGGGAGGATTTCAAAGTCAAACACCAAAGGTTTAACCACTTATACAGAGTATCAGTCAGTTTCTTCTTTTGTCAGAGTAAAATAGTTAGTTACATGCTTGTGGGTCGAAACTTGTTCTTTTCATCGAGTTCCATGAACTTTAGACGGCCTGAACGAGTAAAATCTAGGCATGGGCGATAATGATAATGATTATCGATAATCGATAATTATCAACTTTTTTTTATCGAAAATTATAAAAAAAATATCGATAATCGATAATCATTGATATTTTGATAATTATCAAGGTATCGATAATTCGATATATCGATATTTCGGTCAGAAAATCCGATATTTATCGATATATTCCGATATATCGGTATATTATCATGAATTTTCAGATAAATATCAAAATATCGATATTTTGATAATAATCGAATTTCGATATTTTGATAATTATCGAATTTCGATATTTTGATAATTATCGATAATTACTAAATTATCGATAACGATATGATTAATCGATTATCGATCATTTCTTTTGATTGATAGTTATTATCGATAATTTTGAACATCTCCCATCCCTAGTAAAATCTTCTACAACAGTCGGGACGTAAGATTAAAAAAATGCATGTCGTCCACTTGCTCCTATGCTTAAATAGTGCAATACAAACATAGATTTTGCAACTGACATACAATTCAAGCTTGTGTGAAATGAATCTGAATTTTACATATCTTGTGCGATTTTGTAAGGGTCAGTGGAGCTAAATAGTGAGTCCGTCACTCTACCGATATAAAGCTCCCGGACCAAACCAGCCGCTCTTAACTTATATTCGGATTTGTTTTTAACGAACCTTTTATACTAAAAAGGTAGAGAAGAAATAGTCTTCTTAATGCTATCTGAAATACGTGATGGCACTTCTAAACAACAATTCCTTTCAATTTCGGTATTTTATTATACCATTAGAGAGGTTATGATATAGACCGTTTATGCTAAGATATGAAGGTTGTCGAAAGTCTTACAATTATTTCTTCTTCTCAATGAGATAAGAAAATATCCTTAATCTTCTCGTAGTGCAGAGAATGAGACAGTACGAGGAAATTAGTTAAAGAATAAGAATAAAGATTAAATTGATTGGGGGCGACTTTTCAAAATTCGGATATAATTTCAAAATTGTTTGCTATTCAAAAATTAAACTTACTTTCCGGGATTAACCTCAAATTGTCTGCCGTGATACGCATGATAACACGCTGCTATTGTCCACGCAACGCCAATGCCAAGGAAAACATTAACAGCATTGCTGCCTGTCACATTTCCAACGCTGGCATCGGCATATTTATCTTGAATCGCCGCTACTTTACTAGCAAATGTATCTGAAATTTAAAATAATTTTAGGAAATGAATGGATTGTTTGTCAATAAATCGTAAAACGATAAACCTTTTAACCTTTTCTGAAAACGTAAACACGATGTGGGTATACAGTTGTAGAATTGATGGAAGAATTAAAATAATCGAGACGGTATTTGGCGTAGAGACAATAATTAGTTAAAGTGGATGGAGGTGGGTGGTGTACTTATACTGATGCAACGTCGGTATTATCAATGCATTTTTAAACAGAATATTTCTGCGACTTTATGACTATCATTTCTCTATGTCGTGGGCTTTAATCAGTACCTTTTTCTTGGAAAACACTTTCTCCTTCTTTCTAGAATGCCTCCACATTTTCCTACAATTTTCCCAAATTTTCAAAAAAGGAAGTTTTGGAAAAATGTTGGAATGTGTAGGAAAATTTATGAGAAAATGTTTTCCTGAAAATAGGTCCTGGTACATAAATTAGATCGAAGTTTGATTTAATATGTCAGACAGCATAGTTAATGGCTGTTCGATTCGTTACATTTCGCCTATTCGCTTAGACAGTTCCTTGGATATTAGTACAAAAAAAGTTATTAAGGAAGGTTTTAATCGATAACTTTTTGAAATTATTTCGATTCATTCGGTCGATACCCTTGAGACCTGGGATTATTTTGATTGATTGAAAGATTGAGTTCACGTAAATGATTCCATGAAGAAAATCGCCAAAACAGGAAAAAACAGAGAGGCCGCTTCAACCGAACATATGAAAAGTCTAAATGAAATATTCCAGAAAATTCGATAGTCGTCGTGTAGACAACAGTAGTCGTCCAAAGGCCAAGCTAGTTGTAATTAATCCGTTTCAGGAAAATTTGAATTCTTACAAGCTAGCGATTCCGAACAAAAAGCAACAATATCTTTCTAAATCAGTATTATCAGTATTTGAGGTATACTGTACTATATGTTACGTGTCTACGAAAATACCTTCATTATAATACCATTTCTCCCAACCTACAATTTCTAGATATAAAAAAAACGACATGAAATAAATGCTATCGACGACATTGAATTGAATAGGTCGTCGACCAGTTAGGTATCAATATCGACGTTTAATAATTTGGAATTTGATATTTTAAATAAAACAAATTGTAGCATCATGAACCGACGACAAATATTTTTTTTTTTGGCTCTAAACTGAACAGAAACCTAATTTATTTGCAGAAATATATTATATTATCCTCTCACCTGGTATACTTGTTCCTAGTGCCACGAAACAGATGGCTGTAACTGAATCCTTTATGCCCAAAGTACAACCAAAATGCGAGGCCACATCGCCAATGATAGCGGTTACGACGCCGATGCACAATATGGATACAACGAAGCACAAATATCCGCTGCACATATCTAAAACCAATGAGCATAAAACAATGAGCAAACACAGTTTAAATAATCGCTGGAAAATTATTGATCGCAGCCAATTAAAAATTTAAATTAAATTCTAATTTTAAATCATCAAATTATTCGGTACACACATGTGCAGCTCCTGTTCAAATAATCAACCATTCGATTGTGGTGTGGTTAATAATGTTACAATTGACGCTAATCGAGAAATTTTGCTTTATTATTTACAGTGAACAGAAATCACAATCAACCAATCTGTGTCGATGCCGTACACAAACGTATTGCATGTGTAAACAATTTGTGATAAATGTTCGCCTCTAATTCAGCGAAAAACTAGTGAAATTATATATTTTCCAACAAAGTTATAATTTTAATGGACTCCACGACGTCTCGTTTTTATAGTTAGAAATCACGGACGGAGGACTGCAATTTTTCGGATTAAACTGTTTGTAATTTGTTGTAAAAAAAAATTTCTCCGACTGGAACATAATGTATCGTTGTCACGGATGTGAATCTTTTGAATTTATTTTATAAGTTTTAACTATTCGTAATCACGCAAAGGCGTAAGTGAAAAATCAAAGTTGAATCATCTTAACGAATTGTTTTCACACGAAAGAGATTTGATTAGTCTGCTATTTTAGAAAATAAGTCAATGTCAGGCCCGACTGTGACTATAATCAATTCAGAGCTTGGTAAATTGATTAGACAGGCAGCGACAGCCGACCTTAATTTCTAAAAGCAAACCAAAATATTTTTTTAATTTTTCATCTGATGTATGTCAATCTTCTTTAATTTACGAAAATCGAATTACCGTGGTTGTCAGTACTTTGCGTATTTTGCGACTCTTTAATCAAAATATCAACCACGAACACCTCAAATTGAAATATAATGTTCCTTTTGCATAAATTTGTAGATTGAACGAATTTTGAAAATTGTTGATTCGGATGTAGAGATTGAGTGGATGGAACAAGATCTCTGATCTTGAGACCGAAAATCATCTACAACATCTGTTTGAAAATCGGAAGAATGTGTGCGACGATGTGTGTTTGTCAACAGTTATTTGTTCAATGAGGGAAGAAAAGTTGGAAAGTTCAAGGATGTTTTGACTCGACACAACTTGTTGGAACGTCGAATTTGAGTTTGCCATGAAAATATAGAATGTATCAAGTGTTCTGACGAAAACGATGAATTAGCAAAATCAGCAGAATAAATCAGACAGTGAAACGAGCTAGATGCCCAAACTAAAGTGTTTATTCTCAAATTCACCCCAAAAGCCACAAAGTAAAAGCTAGCTGGTAGCTAGTGGTGTTGAAGAATCAACACAACTGCCACAAGTCACCCGAGAAAATACAATTTACAACTTTTTTATCGAGTTATACGGAACGTCAGATTATAGAGACAACGTTGTCTGCCCTTACACGTATACATGATAATAATTAAAAATTAAGGACCCATCCAAATGGCTGGTTCATGAAGATAATTGTAACATAAAAAGTCCTTTTCGGATTGGTTTAGCGTAATTATGGTTATATTATTGAGCATGAACTACGTTTAATTAGTTCATGAGTTCGTAAGCTTCCACCCATTAATTGGATAATTTGTTAAAAGTTCAAAATATACACCGTAGATCATGTTAACATTCGAAGTGTCTCCTTTCTAGTCAAATGAAATGTTTTAAAACACTGTTCTCACTGCAAAATGACACAATTTTCGGGGAAAAAACAAATGTCTGTTTTTGCATAATCTCATTTCGAAAATGGGTTTTGCATCCATTTTTTTTCTTCTCTCTGTTCCAGTGAAACGTATATTCAACCCATTTGATCGTTTTATCTTTCTGAATAATTAATTTTTTTCCATAAACGCATAGATGGGACAAATATTAAGAAATTTTGTTCGCAGACTCATCTTTTTTTCCGAGTAATTAATCTAACTCATTGTTACCACCCCAAGTAGAATAGCTAAAAGGTAAAATTACACAACTGCTTCACCCATAATTTCTCTTTTAACATAATAATTCTGGATGAAAATAATTATTCTGGTTTTCTTTGTTCAATATTTCCGCTCAACGTATTTTCGCTGCAATATACACAGTCTCGTAACATAGCCGACACGTTTGTTGTACATTAATAACAGTGTCTGCTATAACAACGCGTGGTGCTTAAATGCAACCAGAAAGGCGACAATTTCTTATTATGCATTTTTGAGAGTTGCATCACCGGTAGTATTACCTTATGTTCATCTATATGAAGTGGTGATATAGAATATGTTTCCACAGAAACTGTTAAAAGTACATCAATTTTGAGCGATACGTTCATACTGAAAGCTTTTAAAAGGGATGTAGTACAGCACTTTAAATGTTACCGTTTTCGTCCAGAAGAATTTCTTTGTATTTATTTCAGAAAAAGAAAAAGAAAGCGTAAACGATACTAGCGATGGAACGTTAAAACGACATCGCGAAAAGGTGTAATGTCCCAAAGTGATTTTGCGAGCTAATCCGGTTGACTGGGATAATTTTTTATTTCGTCTATCACATTTTGTTTATTCAACAACTCATTGGAACCATTGTATGAAATGAAGGGTTAACTACACTCTCTTCAAACCGTTTAATGTGTTAACCGTTTTCGCAATAATTTAATGAGCAAAATGCAAATGTAACGTCGTTGGGTAGAAGCTTAATTAAGTTTGATTTCGGGCTAAAATAATACAAACGGCACAATCGTAAGAAGACACTTCACTTCGATTTGCCATTTGATTTGATTATTCACACAAGTTTTGCAGGTGGGACTGGTGTTGTGTATTCATGGAAATGGAAATGCAAAGAGAGAGAGGAAAATAATGTCTCGAGCATGAAATAACGGAATTATACGGAAAATAGGAAAGTCAAAGTTTGATCAATCAGAAGTGGAAATTATTCTTCGTTCAGATTAGATTTGTACGTTTTCTTTTCGCTTAAATAAGTCGAAAATGGAACAATCAATCGAAATTAAGTGAAGTGAATTGTATAGTGATGAAATGGTTTGTGTAGAACATGAATTTAACTTTTTTACCTGTTGGTGGAATAAAAGCAAATATGATTTTCCAGAACAGTGTGAGGAAATGCATTATGTAATCGCCGCAGCTTGGTGATGGCTCATCTTCGTCTTCGCCTCGGCTGTCATTGTCATCGCCTAAAAATAGTATTTACATTAGTTGCTATAAGCACATTGTACGTTTTGATGATATTGGTGCTCTACACAAACTATTATAATCAGGGCTTTTAGAAATTTTAATTCTGAAAAATTGACAAAAAATATGTTCGACTATAATACAGTACGAGCCTGTGTGTGTGCATATCAGTTTATCAGAGGGACTATTTTTGAGGAAAACTTTTTCCAAAACTTTCCTCAATTTTCTCAAACGTTCCCACATTTTCCAAAATTTTCCATTTTTTTTTTAAATTGGGGGAAAAATTCCAATATTATGTAATAGTGCAGTGTGTCAAAAGAAATGCGAACCAGCTCAACCTTGAAAATGTTTCGGTAATACAATACGAATTTGACACACAAAGCGGAATATTAGACACCAAGAGCGTTAAACATGTTATGGCGGCACTGCTAAAAATGCATGATAATCCATTCAAAATTTAAATTTAATCCTTCCGTTCTCATTCTCGTCGCTATTCATTATAGATCTGAAATTCGAAAAATTACCAAGAAAGAGCTATATATTCCGAAATTTTTATTCAATTCGATGTCATAGAACTGTATGTGTACTGTATATACGTACATATATACATCCAATGCTAATATCATTGAATTTAATTCCATGCATCTCAATTTCGGGTTGATCGTTAATTTATATATTCGGAAATTTAGCTGCGCTCTGTATTTTCTTATCCTTTACAAATGCTAAAGTTCTGCTAATGGAAAAGTTGTGCTAGAGACACTGCAAGCGAAAATTATGGTAGAATGCATACGTGCACATTTAATGGCTAAACATTTTGAAATTTAATCCAAAATAATAATTTCCAACTAAAAAAGTTCGTTTTGTTTAAGCAGAACTAAAGTTCAGTGGATTACAGTTTTCTGCAGAATAAGTGTTTGAAATTTGATTAAACGAATTTGTGTTGTCAACGACTCTGGGAGAATTTAGACCTGTCCGATGATATAAAGTTTTTTCACGCTCTCTACGTTCGAAGGCACATTTAGGGTGTTCGATTAAACTTTTGATTTGTAACACAATTTGTTGAGCACAATGCTTTCGTATTTAGAGAAAATGGATTACTAGTGGCAAATGTCGGGGACAATTGAAACGATGAGAACATTGTTTTATGTAAAGTTTTGTACACTTTTTCGACAGCAAATACTCGGAAGAGGGCAATTATCAAAACTTTTAAACCGGAAAAACTTTTCCGACAAAACGAAGGTGAAGATGCATTTAGTTCGAATTTGCAACTTTATTGTAATCTTCTTGTAAGCTTCTGAAGTAACATTTTGTTACATCTATCGGCTTACCACAAGACAGAGACATCCTCACTTTCATTGTAGTTCTGTCGACAAGAACAATACGGAACCAAGCCGTTCATAGATGTGTAATACTCCTTCATTCAGAAATATGATTTTTGGTGTTTTTTTCTTGACTCCCCACACTAAATTTAATTTTTTTTTATCAAGGGGATTCAGAGGGATTGAACGGATTAAAACATACTTCGAGAAAGGAGAACGCACAGGTCCTAGCACTAATACTGAATACACTGAATTATCAAGCTTGGATACTTTAGTGATAAAAACTACCGCTTGAGATTGTTTGAATTGTCTGTTTTAACTCAAGCAACGATAACAAGCACAGCTCTGCTACTAGCATGAACATAAGAAATATTCGTAAGCAAATTCAATCAAAATAAGTACAGATAGGAGCGATGATTTCCTGGTGTGAATAAAAACACACAATACATGCAATCGTACACGCATACATATATGAAAATTTGGAGGCTTTTTGACGTTCCAAAAATGAGTGTTCGTGCTAGAAGCAGTGCTATGTAACAAGTCATCTATCTATCAAGTCATCAGCCCCTGAATAGTTTTTATGTTAATGCTAAGAGCAGTGCTATGGAGAACGGAATTTACGGATGATCCTCGGATTATCAATGAATTTTTCAATCTTTTTTTTAGCTCAGATTGAACCGAATAATTACAATCATTTACCTGGGCTAACTGTCCATGCTTCCATAAACTGTTCTTTCCACGATGATGTGCCGATAAGCAGAGAAGCGTTCGCCCTTTGTACCAGCTTGTCTACAGTGTTCTGAAATGAAACAAAAAAAAATAATTAAATTAATTTCATTAATTTAAAAGTCTTCGCTCGCTCGCTGTCTGACTTTCACTTTAACATGTAATAAAGAATTATCTTTATCAAACAATAAAATGAAAATTGTCCTTAGATATATATGTTTAGAAGAATGGCAACGTTGGCAAAGGTTGTGATGGGAATTAATTAAATTGTATGGAAATGTATTAATATTCAAATTAATATAATAATGAAACCATCAAATTTCTGGGAAATTCAACGGAATGGAACAATTTATGAAACATTTCGCTTTTCGAAATGAATATACCCGTCCGTTTCTGTTTAGTTGGCCGAAATGAGGAAGCTCTACGGAAAATGTGGATCTTTTTGTTATAAGAATAACATGATGATAACGGTAATACAATGAGGCTGACAAAGTTTTTGCACATTTATTTCCGAAATTCGTAAATGTTTTTTCATCTTTACAATCATCTGTATCATAATGACGGTCATGTTTATTATGTAATCATGTGCTGTGCGGTCGTACATCCTTCTTATTTTTGACCCTTTCATGAAAGGCAAATATTTATTATAATGTTTGTTAAATGCCTTTTTAGACGGAAATTTATAGACCGAAAAAAATCATTTTCTCATTTTCATTCCATTCTCATTTAGCGTTTTTTTTTCTTACCGAAAATGTGCTACAGCAGCCACGCTCCAAATAATAATTTTATCGAACATTTGGTATGCGTAATACATAAACCATTCACCAGTGATGGAAAAAAAAATATGTTTGCTTAAAATGGGAACGTCTATTAGCCTAGCCAAACTAAGTTCGTTTTGATAAAAGATTCGTGTGTACATTGAGCGTACAGAAAAAAAATATAACAAAGAGATGAAAAAAAATTAGTCGAAATGAATGGATTTTCAAGAGGAAAATGGCAAAAAGGAAGGCAAAAATGCAAATTCAGTTTTCATAAACTTTGTACCCGAAAAAAATAATATTTATAGTGTACGTGCATGCCAATTTTTCACAATCAATTTCTCAACACATTTCACATTCTGTAAGTGAAATTAGAAGCTTAAAGTTAAATCCTTTATCGACCATCGACAATTTTTCGCCACTGAAACTTGGCTATTTTCAAGTGTTGATCACATTTAGCGATAAAAAGACATTAAATATTACATTTAAGAAAAATGGAGAAAGTGCTGAGCTGGCTCAGCTCTTCGGTTTGTATTTTATGAATTTGTGCACCCCCAACAAAAATATTTACACCACGGCAAAAGTTTAATATCTTCAAAGCTTTTTTGACACATAAATTTGTAAAATAAAAATTTCAAAATCGTAATCTTTAACTACCCAGCAATTTCACCTTATTGTCTGCATCAACAGAATTTAAATAACCAAATTATATCATTGAGTTAATCACGTTTCGTGTAATAAACTTGTAAAAGAAGCCTGAGAAATGTTGAGAATATAACAAATTGCCAATTTATACGAAGTATAACGTTAACCATGGTTATTCGTCTTATTATTATCCAAGGAAAAAGGGTTGAAATACATTTATAACAAATAACTGAACATCTATCTTATAGTGGAAATATTTTCTTTTTATATTCGACTTATATGTTTATGGATATAATGTGTTCATATTCATGTTTTTCCTGTGTTTCCCATTAGGGAAATTGATTTTTTTTTCTTCGAAAATTCAAATTCGTATAAATTGTGATCTTTTATTTAAAATGAATGGCAATTTTCCACCAGAAAAGAATCTATATGAGGAAGGTTGTGGCTAAACCGCATTATTATTTATGGATGTACTTCGGAAATGAAAATTCAAAAATAAAACTCCCAGAAAAATTATTAGCATTAAGTATTAGGGGAAATTTAGGTGCACTTAAAACTGTGTAGTGTTGAAAGATAACAGTTTTCGTATTAGGCTCTGTCCCATCAGTTTGTGAAGTTTCATCTCGGCTCAGAAATGTTAGTGTTCTTGACATACATGTTGCTTTATAATGGAACACTAGCCTGCGAAGACACCTATCACATATTTTTTACGTAGTTGCCGATAATGTTGCATATTTTCTCTTACAGTGACGATATGGAATATTCTGCAATAGTTAAAATTTGCATTGAAGATCGGAGAAATCTTCTGCCATAAAACAACATGCGATTGTAACACACAAGTGTTTGTAAATAAGAACAGTTGTCCCACCTGACACTTTCTTATCGAAAATGTTGGAGATTAACATAGCACATAGAGACAAAGCAATCGTATCTATTTGTAATCTCAGTAACTTTAGTCAAAATTGAGTGCTCGTCACCCTTGTTTCACTCGAACTCATGTCCCAAGATTCCCGGACTCCAACAAAAAATAATAATTTTTTTAAATTATTATATGCACCAACAACAGCTAGTCCCTATTGTACTGTCGTAAATCATAAAAACATAAATCAATAGTTACAATATTGACCAGCTGAACAAACTCAGCTATTGTTACTTATGCCTTAAAAACTACCGTACTGTATTCGCACCTAGCATCTACCATTTTTTTTTTTAAATGTTGAAGTTCCGAGAAATGAAGTGACTGAAAATTTAATTTTCAGCCGAATTGAAATTGAAAATGAAAACCAAAACAACATGACCTCGGTACAATAATGGTGCAATTTTTGTATTGTATCACAGAAAGTGTATAGTTTGGATTAATGTTATTTAGCTGAATATATGATGGCTGTTAAGCTTTCATCCAAAAATCCATAATTCATTTTCTAATGAAGAAAATTTGAAATTCAACTAGAAAATATGTGGAGATTTGGAAGTAATAATTTACTCCAATATTAGGAAGCCTTGAATGCAGACAACACACCTCCACACACCAATAAAATCGACACAAAAAACCTATTCCGCAACGAAACTTTTAAAAGAAAACACTTTTCAAACGAATGTACAAATTCTAAGCCAATGCCATAAGAATCTTATGAGAGTTATCTGCAAATAAGAAAAAGTGGAATACGAATTTTGGAAAAAGAAAAATATGAAAATAATATTGATGGTTTTCAAGTTTTTTTTTGTTTATATTGCCGAAAGTTATGTATGCTTTCATTTCAAGACATCGCAACAACCGTTATATGATGCTGGATGGCTGAATCCCATAGAAAATAAACGATGAAAAAAAACTTTTTATTGATCTCTCGTAATCCAGCTCAATATAATCTTTTTTTAGGATCGTGTTCCCATGTCTTCGTCTCGTTATTTATGTTTCTTTGTCGCATATGATATTGCAAGAGGAAAAAAAAAACGAAACACGGAATAAAATGTGTACCAACAGACAATAAGTATAACTTCTTGGAAACGAATGGAAAAATAACAGTCAAAATGTATATATATATAAGAGGTGAGTTGGTTACAAAAATGATTAAAATTTATTGCGTACTGGATCGTCTAAGTAATGAAACATTTTTCAATTTATTTGCATTAATGTCGTTCGAGTTGGTGATTGATTGCGTGTTACAAATTGAACCGAAGAAACAGCTTTTTCCAGTCAAATGAGTTTCGACCAAAGAATACCGGTTTTCAAAAGGACAATCATCTGTTTTCTAATCTAGAGTAACGACAACAAAGCACCATCACTATTCGCTTAATGAGGTCTTATATAGCCAAATATACGTCAAATCCCATTGAGGAAAAAATGACTTTCAACAAATGAAGTAACAGATTTTAATGATCGCTGCATTCCAAAAGACGGATATCATCTGTTATCGAAAACAACTTTATAAATAAACGACATGCCCTTCCTAATGCGTTCTTACTAATGCGAAATTATTGACTGAAAATAATACACTTCAAATGAAGTAATAGATCCAATCATTAGAAAAATTTAACCGATCAATTCATTTTCATCCCCATTGCAACCGAAACAACTGGAGTAATTGGAAAAATAGGTTTAGATTTCATTAAAAAAGTTGGAAGTAAATTCTAGGAAATTACATTTGAAAAGCACTTAACATCATATTTGATAGAACGAGTAAGCGTGGACATTCAAAAGTTAATATAGTTATAGGAAATTTCCATCCTGGGAACGATAAAGACTTCTAAAAATGTGCATGAAATCTATAACTTATTACACGGCAGAATAAAATAAACCAGGCAGTAGCGGTTCATTTTCGAAACGTCAAATGAGTACCTAATACGCTGAATGAAAATGAGCTTAAATGAACACTGACATAAGTTGAAAAATTGTATTCGCAAAAAATATATGGCTACTAACTATTCAGGTCTCTAGTCAAATCAGCGCTACTGCCTGGTTCTTATAATAGACTCTGTTAAGAAATATTATCTGAACAAAATGTAAATGCCCCTAATAGGTCAAAGTACACAACATAGTACTTTTTTTTTAAATTCGCCGAGTGAATTGGCCAGTAGAGACGCCACTAATACTTCATTCTCTAGCACTAGCACTTACATGTGAAGCCACTTAACTTTTACCACTACAGTGTAAACTTCGTGAGAATAAAGTTGGTACACAATTGTGTACATTAATGTGTACTACACGTGAAAAAAGCGCCATGCACCAAGGGACAATACATTTGGGGAAAATTCTATTACATTTTGTCCCTAGTTTTTAAACATCATTCTCCTATAAATCTAATTTCAAATCCTATGTAAGACCATACAAACCGTTTGTTAAGCCTCAATCTTTTATTGTCTGCTCTGTGGTGTTAAATTAATTAGACAAAAACGATAACATTTTCGGTCGCGATATTTTTTTACCCCATGTTTGCTAAGACTATTTGGTTTGATATCGATTGAAGTTTTTCTAGCTTTTTATTTCGATAGAACCGTAAACAGAACCATTTGTACGATTACAAAAAGAAATGCCGAACATTTCGTTATCAGTAGCAGATGGCGTAAAGATAGTTGGTTAATCCGTATTTTACGATTTACGTTTAGATAATATTTCACAGTTTTTATATATACTTTCTGTTTGCGTAAGTGTGTAGTAAAATATATTTAATTAGATATTCGGAAGGGGAGAACATATCAATTGGTTGGTTAAAATAAAATAAATGGCAATAAACAAACGATAGTTAAGCTAATATCGAGGCTAATATAATGGTAGAATTTTCGATTTACTTTCGAAATGTTTATATACAAACAAAACGAATTCATGTGTTCGTGTCGTCGTTGTATAAAAAAGAAAAGAAAATTTAATAATAGAATCTCACGACTGTTAAGCACACTCGATTCAATTAAAAACGCGATTTTTTTTTTCTTATATTTTGTTCGCCTGATAATAACGATCTTTTGCACAATACCAAATTTTATTGGTAGGTTGAATTATCGTTTGAATGAAATTTCTTTTGGCCACAGCACCTGTCTCAATAACTTAGGCACGAAAATTTATGTAAACATTTATACCATGACATTATATTGTCTGTAAAAATACTCCAGCATTTACGTTCTCTCGACGGCGGGAGTGTTTATATTTGAAATTGTTAATTCAGTGACTAATAAGATAGATGGTTATATAGTGTGAAGAAATGTAGGTGATCCGAAAAAATAATAAAAGAAAAAAAATCAATTTCCGTTAATAAAAATTAAATTTTGGTTGTTGTTATTTCAAATTGAACAATTGGTGGATTTGTAGTCTCCACCAATAGAATCGAAAATATGTTGAAATAGACTGTCGGTAAATTGATAGATTTCTCGGAAATAGGTCAACGCTTGACAATCAACGAAAAGCAAAAATGTGTTTTCTAAGTGAAAGCCCTTTAAGGTGCTTAAGCCACCAGTTCAACCCTTACAGACGGCAAACATATGACCAGTACTATTATCGGGTCTATTACTTCCATTGATCAAAGAATTTATTTTAAATCTAGTACTTCATTTTTTTATAAGATGCATTTTACTATTATAAAGGACCATATAACCCAGAGCTTGTCATTATACTTTTGTCGTCGTTATCGATAACAGATGAACAGCCTTATGTGACAGGAAGGAGTTCCGCGTAATGGTTAGCACGTTTGCTTTCCAATATTCGATTGAGTTGTCAGTGTCGGTGGTTCGAGCCTCAACCAGGCTAGATACAAAAAAATCGGTTGTCAGACGTGTACACAAATACACAGCTGGTTGAATCGACTCATAAAAAATCTAGGATGGTTGTATATGTAGATGTAGAGTAGGGTTGGTCGATTTTTGAATATTTTCCATCCGAGCTTCTGGACCTAGCTGATCCGACTCAGCGAAGTCTAAAGAAAATTTTAGGACAAAAAAAAATATTTTCAAAAATGTGCTATGCTTTGCCCAAGACGATTTTTTGAAAATCTTCTAGTTTTTCGAGGTATCAACACTCAATTCAATCAAACGACAATCGCTCAACGAAACAAATGTTGCCTACAAATTAAACTATTAAATTGGGGATATTATATTCGACCGATAAATTAATTCAAAACTACAGATAAAAAATAATAAATAATCGATAAACAATCGGTACCTTAATAAAAAATAAAAAATAATAAAGTACCGATAGCGAAATTCCCAAGTAACGATAGCGAAATTCCCAAGTACCGATAACTTTTTACCGATAAAACGTACTAAAGTACCGATAAACTGGTCGTTTTATAGATCATTTATCATTTTCTATCGGTACACTCAATACTACCGAGACAACCATAGCGATGATTGCAGTATTCTTACTAATTATGCCATTTGTAAGAGTGTACACTCATATTATAGGTTTTATTTCACTTCAACGAGCCGAAGTACAAAATCTCTCGATGTCACGCTGAAGTGAGTGGAGCAACTAGACTTGGAGTTGCAATAAGTGGCGTAATTATTGGGAGGAACCCTTGTATGTAAGAAATTCCTCATCGCAGATTTAAATTGTCATTTTGAGCAAGAAGAAATTACGTTCCGTCAAATTAAAAGTCTTCTCGAATTTCAGGCTAATAACAGATGTTAGCACAGCATAAAAAGTTTTTTCATTTCTTCTTCAAATTTTTAAATATTTCTTGTGCCACGTGACATTGTACTGACGGAGGAAAAGTAACTGTAGCATCATTGACATTATTCTTTTAATCTTGTAAACTTTATATGAGAACAGACAAAACTAAATTGTTAGGATTGTTCAAGTGGACACAATTTTTAGTGCTGTTCATTCGAGTTTCTTTTTCAAAAAAGGAATAATATGCATTGAGTTATATCATTGCTTTTCTCGCAGAAAATGTCAAACGAAGTCTAGGATCATGAACTGAAATACAAATTTCTTTGGTTTCTCGTTTTTTTCTCGATTTATTTTAAAATAGAAAGACTCTGTTAGGAAGCAGAATAATCGAGTGAGTGAATGTCAGAAGAGTATTTTTGTACATGGAAAAAGTTTTAAAGTTGAAAAAACATTCTTTTTAAAACAGATTGAAAATCAGAGATATCAGAGCAAGCTGAACGAGAAATATTTTCTCTGAAATCGCATCAAAACTTTTTCAAAGCTTTACAAAGTACGTGTTATAAGCGTGGACAACATCAAGCTCAGAACTCGCAAAACCGGAAACCAATTTAAAAAAAAAATAGAATGAGGAAGTTGAGAGCTCCTTTTGTTTTAGGGAATTTTGATTTATCATCCTCTATGCCCAGGTAGATAAAAGCTTTTTGTTGAAAGACCGCATTTCGACGGTGTGTATAAGATAAGCAGAGATTTATATACATTTCCACAGCTTAGTTCACGTTATTTATTGGATGTATCCTAAAGCCACATGTATAAGTGAACTCTACAGTTTTGCAATACGTTGCGAGTGACTTTGTATACGAAATTTATGAGGATGAAGTGCATATTCATTTCGGAAAATATCCAGCCGACTGCTACACATTAGCAAGCATCATCAGATTTTATTTTCTGTCTTGTCTGCGAATGCGGTTGTTAAGTTATGCTAATCTGATTTCGCCTACAAAACTTTGAATGCTGAATGTTTTATATTAGTTTTGGTTTTTATATTACTTTTCTGCCGCAGTTGAACATTCATTTTGTGGAAATATCAGGCAAGACAACACACTTTGGTTTTATGAGATTTTGAATTACAATTTTATGATTTTTTTTAGGCCGAGAGCCCACCTGTTCGAACACTTTTATTTTTTGAACTTTATTAACTGTACATAAGATACAGTCAAAGGCAGTCAATTTTCAGCATAAATTAGCTTCAGCTGTTTTTCAGCTGATCCATACAAACAATCACAACCGTTTATACGTCTTTATACGGTTTTACCACTATCATGCGCGTGCGTGTAGCAGCTTCAACCGTATGAACAAGGAAAACCAGTTTTGATAGTATGTGTGGATCAGCTGAAAAACAGCTGAAGCAAATTTATGCTGAAAATTGACTGCCTTTGACTGTACAGCTTTCACAACATAGAAATAGTATTTTACATTACAAAGGATAAAAAGAGTTTTCGTGTGAAATTTGTTGATCCGAGGCGAAGCCGAGGTCAATAAACACACGAAAACTCTACTTTTCATCTTTTTATCCAGAGCTAAGTAATGGATTTTGCATGCTGAGGGCGTTGAAAGAAGTCCTTGAAACATGAAAAGTACGGTTTTCGACGCATGTAGGTAAAAGTAATTTGTTTTCAAATTTGTACAGATTTGGTTGAATACAATCTGTTTCCTTGCGATGAAATGTAACTGAGATGTACAGGAGGCACTAAATAGGTATTTACGTGCTTGATGTGGACGGCAGACTTCAGGCAATTTCGCGAGTTGTAGCCCTTACCACCTCACTTCGATCTGCCGACAGTTTTCTAGAGAGCCAATGGACTAAAATGGGCACGTGGGCTCTCTGTCTGTTCTACTGTTATTATGCAGTCTACAAAATTGAGTCGGAAATATACATTGTAAGTGCACTCAATTAATTATTAACTATTTTCAGTTTGAAAGTTCAACATTTTTATGGCCTCTACAAACATAGACTGTTGGTTTTTTTTCATCTTCTTCAATTTGTCTGTAAAACTTTCAGCAAAAACAAGCAAATGTAATTTTGAAAAAGAAATGGCGGCATAATGTTGATTGAAAGTAAAGTAGACTCTCGTACCGAAAGTTTAATTTATTTATTTTTTCATGTCGTTATCGTAAATCGTAATTAAATGATGTGAAAACACACCCGTTTTGCGAGCACACGAACATGCATTGTATAACTTGAGATGCTAAACCAAAATTATAAACATGACGATATCAATAAATCTGGTTTCCACCTACCCGCATGGTAGGTCATAAGCTATTTAGGTTTGTAACACAAAATATTCTTAATACATAACTGGGAGCGTCGACTCAGTGAATGACATTTGTATTATTTAATATGAATAAATATCTAGGTTGAATCCAATCTTTACTGCTGTCCTGTACTGATTTTAAAGTTGTATATCGTTGATAGACAGCAGGACAACATTTATTATGCTATCGACCCATCAGTAATAAAGTAATTTTAAAAATGGGTAAGCTCACAGATCATCATACAACCCCATAAATTCAATTGAACCAATAGAAACCAAATTGTAACGAGCTTTAAATCTCATTAGTTGAATAACATGAAAATGTGTAGCTTATTGGTCATACATATATATACATATACAACCATGCATCACTATAATAGTGATGTATATAAGTATACGATACATTATATCTCGTTTAAATAAAAAAAAATTCAACGGTATTGACGACTTTTCGACGCCCAGTTTCGTATTACTCCATGTCTCAGTTCTTCAAACCCCACACCCACACCCAACTACTGGTGACTTCAATTTTCTCAAAGACCAAAAAAATGCAATTTAAAAGATAAATAATCGAAAACGAGTTAGAAATTTGCGTTTCATTTGCATGGAGAATCATACGTAAATACGTACGAATGTCATGCAAATATGTGCAAATGACATGCAAGCAAATTACAGTGATTTTCCGATATTTTCGAGTTACTTGCAAATATTTGCATGTCATTGGCTTATTCGCAGTTTTATTTTTCAATGTTACACATTTGACTGATAAATGCGGCAATTAAAAAGTGGTCACCGTCCAAGCATTTTACGTTGTTCCCAATAGAAATTCCGATTTGTATGCCTGTGAATATCGCACTAAAACTGTCCCAGCTTTTATGTTGACTAGATACTACCACACGAATTAAGTCTTGCAATCTTAAATTAGTTACTAGCAAACTGTAAGCCTTCCACGGAAAAGAACATTTTGCGGCATCCGCTTCAATTTGAAAAAATTCCTATTTCTCGTAATACGAGATCTGACGAAATCCCGTAATACGAAATTCTTCATTACGAACCATTTAGGTTTGTGTCCCGGAATTTCGCAATGAAAAATATCGTACTAGTGTAACACTCGTGAAAAATCTGATTTCTCTACAAAAAAAGAAATCCCATTTCAAAAGCTGCTTCCAAGTCAAATACACCACAACACAAAAGGTAAATGAACACAAAACCATTGCAATAATTTATTGTTTGCTATTCTTTTTGACCATTTCAATAGTTGTCAAACCGAAACCATTTGTCACAATCTAACATAACAAAGACATGACATGGGTAAAAGGATTCCATCTATCATATTTGACAAGACTATATTAGGTTGGGGTTAATGTCTAGTGTATATCCAGAGATTTCTATTAAATTTTGAAATTGATGGAATGATGCAACATGTGTCATAATATACTTACGATATTAACTTTGTTCAGTGTATTGTATGTTAGATGATAAATACGATAAAAAATGGGTAGTTGAATTGATTCTGTCAAATTTGAAAATTCATTGCAGAGTCTTCAACAAATTTACACATTAGACGGTTGGGCAATGAAAATTTAATAAATAAACTTTGTATAGAAGCCGTTACACCGGTTAGATTTTCTTTTCGGCATATCTTTCAAGCCTGGAAAATAGGTTTTCAAAAGCCTTTCGGGACACATTGCGAGATATACAGCTCACAAGTGGTATGATGAAGTTTTCTTAGCCAAGTGGTTGGCTAAAGAATAAATGGCTCTAGACTGGAATGCGTTTCTATATCAATCAAATCAATTGAAAGATCTTGAATATCACGAGATTTTCCATAACGATTTTCAAAAACGTTTTCACTAGCTGTTTACCTCTCATGTTTGAGTGACAATGAATGTCGTTTCTTAAAGAGAAGCTGAGAATAAACAACAATATTGTATAAATCTATTAATTTATTCCTAAGGCTGAATACTCACGGGCAATTTAAATTGTCGATTCAAGTAATTCTCAATGTTCAAAGTTTATAGATTGTCATTCCAGCAAAAATCAGCGATGGCACTTCTGACCTCCAAAATTTAAAAAAGGAATCATTTGTTAACAAATTGAAAATTTCGATCAAGCTGTCCATGAAAATATTGCTCTTACAAAGTGATGTAGACCGACTTGCCGACATGTCAACCAGTGACAGTGCTGAGAAATATTGCTTGAAGTGCGTTGCGATTGGGAAATTTATCAATAGTCAACAGCACTCAAATTATTTTACTCGTAAAACTCTACAGAAATGAGAATGAATCATTTCCACGGGGTGCTACCGTAAGGAAGAAACTTCTACATCGATTTTAAGTGGTAAACATTGGTTTCATTCTACTATACAAGTTTATATGTAATGCTACTACAGATATAAGGCTTCTCTTAGCTGGTCAAATGTGTGTCCAAGTTGTCCTTGTCCTTCGTTGTGAAACCATCAAAGGAATCGAAGTTTTGTGAAGATGCCCTAAACCGATCTATGAACGACTCATGTATTAATCATGAAAGAAAAGACACACAATTGAGAGCTTTATGTGCTGAAAGGTACACTACACTTCGCTATTTTCATTTTATAAAAAAAAAAAATAACGAAACACTCGAACAAATTATTGGTCTCTTGAATTCACAATGTGAAATATTTTATTCGTAAAAATATACTCCACTCATCGACATGTAATTGACTAAACCATTATTATCGCAAAGATATAAGAACCCTTCAGTTGCCGAGCACCTTCTTCTTATTCTTTTTCCATAGTTGAATAGCATTGATTTATGTATTATGTGAAGCTGCTCCGTCGAATGAGATATTTTCTTTTCGTCTTCGTCGATATATTAAAGCTTCCAAGTTATATATATCTTGCGATGCATAATTCATGAGCTTATATATGAGGAAATATATCCTTTTCGTCGGAAATGGTTTCACCAAACATTTTTTAAATCATTAGACTTTAAAAAATAAATTATTTATGCTTTTATTCCAATAACACGAAAGTTAAAGAGAACAGAAAAAAAAAACTTGTAAAATTGGAAATGTAAACAGTATCAAAGTCGAGGTATATAAGTTGTGTTCACAGCGGATGTAATGTGTTGCTCAGGTTGTAACTTTAACCATATATCATTTTGCTGATATTGCATGTTAGATAAAGTTTTTGTTTTCGTTTCGTTGTTTTCGTTTTTGTTTATCGGAAAACGTTTGTAAATTGTGCATTTGTACATACCCAGACCAGTGTTTTGGCATTTAACAATCTAAATGAAATTTCTAACAATTTTTAGTTTCATTGTCGTCTGGATTATAAAAACTTTGTATCTCTGTGTGTATATAACTCTATTGAAGCGGAATTAAATTGAAAACATTTCGTGCGTAAATTTGATTCATCATTTCTTTAGAAGATTTGACGAGGATACAGTCATATTCGTTCAAAAAGGATTAAGTGTTTTGTTTTGCTAGCATTAGACCATTATGAACGCCCACATTTCAGACGATCTAATGTATCATTTTATGTGGTAAAATATACCATACCCAGAAGTTTAGTTATCGCAGAAAGTACGGATGTAACTCAAAATCAGAGGAAAGTGTTGGACCTTGAAAATTGTTTGTTTGTTCCCTCTAGTTGTGTGATCAGGGATTATCCCAAGGATTGTGAGATACTTTAAGTCAATTTTGCCAACTAGTTAGTAAATGGGGTTGTTTTGCGTACTAGATGTGAGATTTCCGATAAGAGCGAAACGAGTTTGGCTTGCACATCGTGTGCGTAAGACAACCACAATTAATAACGCGTTAGCAACAAAATCACCACAAATTAACACAATTTTAGTCATAAGATTCATTATTTTCATGTAAAAACACATTGGCACCCATAACTAGCACCATACTACACATACATGAAGCACATACTGCACTACCTGTAGGGATCTGTTAAGAGGCACTGGTTGTTTGCTGAAAAGCATACATTTGGGCGTTTTTTAAATGCTGGATTTTAATTTTTTTTTAATATTTTCGATTGTAGCAGTTTGACCAGTCCTGAGAAAACTGAGCAGTTTATGAAAATTTCGTTAACTGTTCACGTTTCTCAAAGCCGGCGTAACGACTACAACCAAAACAAATTTTTGTTTAAAGCTACCACATTCATGGTCGTCATTGCGGTCTCACCTAAGTGATAAGAAAGAACTTGCACTCACACGGAAAATATGGTGCAATCTAAATCGGCTGAGGTCAGGTCATGGTAACTGCAATGGTAACTTACATTGGTGAAGACTCGAAACTAGAGATTTGAGAAAGTACTGTTGTATATTGTAGTATGTAACCACCGACAATGGTTGATTATTGGAAACCACAAAAGCTTCGAAAGAAATTCGGTTCCATGAAAATGTTGAAAGGAAAACTGATAAATAATTGCGAATTTTTCATTCGTCTATCTTGTTCGCACGCTTGTTCGAAGAAAAATGGCATTGCTGTTAGTTCTGTTATAAACGGAAACGCTAAGACGACGCTATGCTATACTTAGAGACGCAGAAGATAGTTTCCTCGCTTCAGCGTAATGGTACAGTCTAATAATTATGCAATCAAAGTTAATCGTAGGTCGGGATTAATCAACATTTACGAAAAGACGTTGCATAAAACATGGTATACTGTTTCATAAAACGTTGTACTCGTTGTCGAGTTATTTCATTTATGCTAAAGCGTCAGCACTAGCACTTTACTTTATGTTTTATCTTAATGGAATTCAATAAAGTTCGGGTGTGTGTGTGTGTGTGTGTGTATAACGTTCCTGTTAAAATTAAACGGAATTTGGTGCTGATCCGAGGATTTGTTTTCTTTTGGATGGGAAGTACCGAACACCGCTGGCTCTGCACAGACTGAGCTCTCTCTCTCTCTCTCTCTCGTGTATGTAAATTGTATCAGTTCTACGTATGTTAAAATCAATTTGTCACCAGCCGGGAAATGTATTTGTTTTTCTCAATCAATTTACCTAACAGCACTTTTCTGTACAATACAAATCCCCAACACATTTAACTTTTTATTAACAAAACTCACGTTATATTGCCATTGATGATAATCCCTAGAGGTGGTTGAAACACTACGTCAACTTGATACATGTTTTCTTCTATAAATGGTAACCATACGACAGAGAAATGTGTCAGTTTAGTTTTATTTATGCATACATTTATTTAAGTTAGAATTAAATTTGAAGCTTGTCCTATACACTTCTGAAATTATATGGTCTTACTCTGTTCGTGTGTATATTCTTTTTCGCCATCTCGGTGTGTAGCCCGGTTTCTTAAAGAAATTTATTGTGGGTAAAATGAAAAATGAGAAGTGTACTTATTTCGGCATATTATTTTAGGCAACATGTCACCAAAAATTCTAATAAATTCTTGAGATGTAACAAATTGTACGTCATAAAAACAGCTCTAAGTGCAAATACATTTTTTTCCCTTGCTTGCGTAGAGACAGAACGAATATTTCACCATTTTCCTAATATTTCCAAACGACCAGCAACAATGAAACTAGGTTTAATGAAAGTGAATATTTGATCAGCAGATAAGCTCATTTCACTGTTAGAGGAAAGTCACACACAGCTTCATTCATAATAAAACGATTTGACGGTTTCTTGTTGCAGTACGAACGAGTTGAGTTTGTTGATGATGATTGATATAAATATTTGCTGTGTGTATTTTCAACAGCACCTCGCATATATACAATAATCTTAATCAAATGATTTACGAATTTATATGTTTATAGCTGAAACTTTTAACAAACCGAAAAAGCTTCAACATAAATTCATGATGTAGCTAAGTTGGAAATGTAATTACTGTCTGTATAAGTAACAAATTTCTAGCTAAGTCGAACTTAAACAAAAGCAAACACATATATTGTACAATATGCAATTTAAATCACAAATTGTTGACAACACTTAATGAATATCCATGTTAATACAGGATGTATAACTTTAAAATTGGAGTTAAAAAAAAGAAACAGGAAAAAGGTAATCTTTATCGTGAACTACTGTACAGACGTCGATTGAATAAAAATTATTTTCTCAAAGTGTGGGTTCAATTGCGGTTCAGAGTTGCTTTTTAACATAACACATACCGCTCTGAGTTTGTGTGAATTGTGGAAAAATTTGATCAGAATTGAATTGGTATTTATTTGGACTTAATCGACGTTTTTGTGTAACTGTTCAACTGGAAAACTCAATGCGCGGTACATTAACCGTTCTCACCAGTTACGTATAGTGCTGATATAAAATGAAGACATAAACTCTGCAAAAATGTTTTTTCAAATAAACCTAACTAAATATTACCGATACCGAAAATCTAAAAAATTTTCTTAATTATAATTTATTTAAATAAAGAAAAGAATACAAATTCACATTAATAGTACGATTGTGCTCTGAGCATTAGGGTCGGTCGATTTTTGAAAAATTGCAAGTCGTGCTTCTGGACCCAGCTGATTCAACTCAGCTTAGTCCCCCGATAATTTTAAGATCAACAGTTTTTTTTTAATGTCATATGCTTTGCCCAAGACGATTTTTTAGATAAATTTTGAGTTTCAGAAAGATTCGGTACTCTTAATCATCAGATTGTGTGAATTTTTTTTTCTTTTTTCCTTTTAATATTTAAGTTAAGGTTAAAGGAATACAGCAAAACTAAAAAATATAAAAATTCGATCAAAGCCAAATTTTCCAGAGTAAAAAAAGTTCATGGAAGTCGGTTTTTTCAGATTTTTTTAACTTTGATACTATTAAATCAGGAGTAAATGTAGATGGTTTTGTTGAGAAATTTGGCTCACTTCAAAGGGAAATAAAGAGTGATTCTAGAACACAAAAGTTTTTCACTGTCAGTTACCTAATGTTGGTGAGACTGGCGCAAGTCAATGTTGGTGTGTTAATGAAAAAAAAAAATTGTCTAAAACAATTAGTAAAATATGACTACCACATCAAAACACCATGCGCTGTCTACATATATTGTGTTTACACATGAGTATGACCTTTCCCGTTAGAATTGACGCTGTCGACGCTATGCAAAATGAAAAAAAGTTAATGGTTTGTTCGGACGAAGAAAGAACATCAAAACTTCAACATCTGTGCATAGTAGTTATGGTACTTTGCACATAGTCGGAACCAAACGGTACGAATATTTCTTGAGGTCATCTGCTTTCGGCAAGCACGACTAGAATAAGTGTTGAGAACTGACTAGTATTTTCTTATGTAACGGAATGTTTGGTAAAAATATTGAAGTAATAGATTTTAGAATTCAATTTCTCTTATAATTTCATTTCAACGTCTAAGTTCTAGATTATTCCAGTAACTAGGGTGGTTGTGCTGGGACAATTACCTTTTTTTTCGACTTTGATCAGGTATTATAAAAATATAAGCAGCTATATCGGATTGACTGTATTTTTCTTAACAAAAAAATCTAATTGAGATTCGATGGATCTGCCTAATTGATATATTTGTTTCTAAATTATTTTTAATTACAACTTTTGTGTGCTCGAACACGAAAACCCAATCGTCGGACACTTTGAAATTAGTTAAGAGTTAATTATTACAATGAATAATAAAAGTCGTGTTTGAGTGAAAATTACATTAAATTGAACATTTACAATTCATAAAAACGATTGCACAGTGCAATATAAATAATTTAAAACTAGAAAATCGATGTGTTTTGATCACTTTTCATCCTAATTTTCCTAACATAACTTTTAGCCCTGTGTGGTGATGTTGTTGCATTAATTAAAGAAAGAAAATGTGTCTAGTGAATCGAAAACTACGATGAACCGATGGTAAATACTTCAAATTATTTTTCCAAAATACTAAACCACAATAATTTCTTGTTATTTTGAAGTTAATTTAATTTAACTGTCCAACTGTCCGAGCACTGGTACGTGTCCGAGGATTGGTACAACCACCCTATTACTTATAAAAAATATTGAAGTAAGAGATTTTGTTTTCTTAAACAAGTTTTGAGGCTTTAGCGATAAGAGTTACCGCTTAAGATTGTTTGTGCTGTATGTTTTGACTCATTCAACAAAAACAAGTAGTCTATATTTACGAAAGAAAAACTGTGCCAACTATGATTTCATCAGACTCCGAATGTTTTCTATGTTTGTGCCAGAATCAGTGCTGTATTTCAAAATAACATTTATTTAATCCTAAATTTGTACCTGTACATGACACAAATTCCACCCATGGAGTGGCTTCTATTCTTAACAAAAATTACCCTACTCTATTTATCCAGAACCATTGAAACTGGCCTGATTCAGGAGAATCAGGGGAAAACATTATTTTTTATTCTTATTCGAAAGAAGATAATAAATCTCGTCCAATGCTTGGGTTGACGGCAATGTACCGAGAATAGAAGCTGAATTTTCACGTTGAATCCTTTTTTCCTTTTTATCCTTTAATCGAGAAATTTAAATTTTCGTCATTTCGATTTTGTGATGGATGTCTTTTTCGCATTAGTGCGTTTAAGTGATTCTGACGATTTTTAAAAAAATATTTTTGCATCAAAGTACAAAAAATCGGTTTCGTCTTACGCACACGCCATCGGCTCATATTTCCGATCCCACACCAAAAAACAGCACTTCAATGATTGTATCGAAAGTAGTCATTATTTGTTTCTGTCATTTTATGTTTATTTTATTTACCATTTGTATTAAGCATGCAATGAAAACACTTCAAAAAAAATATATTTTTTTAGAAATAATTCTACGAAGAGCTGAGCTTAGGTTGAGTTTATTGCTATAAAACTCACATCTCTGCATAATCTTCAAACGACAATATTATAATGCGTATTATATTTCTCCTCATTCACTCCTCGCACTCATTCGCAACCGTCGTTATCCTAACCCAAGCATGTATTTCATGACTTCTTTACAAAACCACACCACCGACAAACACCGTGTTCATCGGAACAATCGATGCGAACTTTATTTTTCTATGGCATTTTCGGCTGTTGTCTGTTGTGGATGTGTATCGGCATAATGGTACAGATCGCAGATATAGAAGAGGTGTATTGTTACTTAGTAACACGTAAATGTTTTCATATTTTATGTGTTGACGGCAACAACTGTACATAATGCGAAACATATACAATGTATACTATAAGTAAGTCATCAAGAAAACAAAATCTCAAAAGATGAAAAGCTACACCAGGCGATATTTATCTTCGTTTTTCATTCCTTTTGTGATCTTTATACATAGAATCCACTAGAAGGTATTAGATGTAGATGTATGTTATTTATGATGGAATATATTCTCAATATCGAAGCGTTACCTGATAAAGGAATTGAGAATGTAGCTAAAATTAATAATCCCATGAGGTTTAGGATTGATAAAAGGAAGTAGAAAAAGATATGAAAAATCATTGCGCTGTGTAACGCAATTAGACGGTGTATGTGTAATTAGAAAGGCTGATGTGATGATACATAGGTTCATTTGATCATCATTGAAGAAATTATGCAATCTGTGACAAGTTGTAACAGTAACTACACTAAACTGAATATAAATAGGGCGCTAATTATGTGCTCTTGATTGTATAAACGATGAGTCATTGAATTGTCTGTCCGTATATGTAATAATCTTTTTTGTGACACTGATGGTTTGTTGGTTGTATGTGTATCCAGAGTGCCCCGTCTAGAATCTAGGCCACTAGTTTAGGGGATATTTAACTCAGTAGCTCGTCTGCACAGTGTGCCAGTTCGAAACCGGCTGAATTGGTTTGGGTCTGCAGCAGTTGAGTGATGATTCACAAATTTGACTAATAGTTTTGATCAATATCGTAGATCCTGTCCATCATGATATAAAATGAAATTTAGAACAGACGACCCCTTTTGGAGCTTCTCTAATTTTGCGCTTACTAAGTTTAAGCACAATCCTTGCACGCTAGGAATTAGTGCGGAAAATAGACAATCGCAATCAACTCTTTTACAATCAAACTTTTTTTTATTTTATTTGTGTCTCGTCTCAACGATAGACCACACGAGAAACAAATTATGTATCGAATTGCCCATATATCTTTGATACGATAAATTTTCGCTCGCAACTGAGCGCCATAAAGTAATCACAGCAACAATTACAATCATTTGTTATTTTCTCGTGACGTAGGGACGTATCAACCGATTTTCTGGAGTCATATTCTCCTCCCACTCAGGTGATACTTTTACGAGTGGAACCCAATATTAATCAAACTTGGTTTCGGTTCGTTTTATTGATTACAATGGGTTGCTTTTATTGATTATGTCGATGTTGAATTTCCATAAATTTTTGACTGTACAAACAATTAATTTTTTACTCGACATATTTTTACCCAAACATATTTGAATCATTTGGTTCGGCTTAATTATATTTTCTGCCCTATAAACATTGATCTTTATTCGTTACAATCATATAAATCAATGTCAAAAGCTCCGATAATATTACCATAAACAATAACGTATAGAATCGTCGGTAATTCACTAACATAAACAATGGAAATATTTAATTACTGGTGTTGTGATATGGATATGAATTGTACCGGTATAACATTATTCGAAACATAAATTTTAATTAGATTATGCTAAATACCAAGCACATTGTTATTAATTAATAGCACAGCATTTCATAACGATATTTAAGTATATAGACGGATGCTTTTTTGTTTATTACGAACAAAAACTGAAACAAAACAGAATTGCTCGTCTAATTCAATGCTAAGAAATTACTGGCGCAAAGTATGAAAAAATATTTCAGACAGGTGTACAGGTTTTCTTTTTCGGTATTACGGCTACATTTACGCTACTTTAATAGGGAATCGGGTTACAAATATACTCTAGGCGAATCGAGTGGGTGAAATTTACCGCATCACTAATTTGTGCAATGTTAAATACCTACCCCGACAACATGCTTTTGTGTGCAAATTATGATAAAATTAATTGAAAAAAATATCACTTTATGAAAGGTCAAGAGAAGGAAATTCATTCAATAATCCGCAATTACCTTAAATTCTTTACTCTCTTTAATTCTAAGCTGTGCCCTCGTATTTTCACCGGATTTAGGCCGTCCAAGTAATGCCATTTTGTCGTATTCTGTTAGGTCTTCTGGTGCTTTCGATTCTGCCTCCGTTATCGCATTGGCTAATTCGTCTAGTGATTTGTGAAGAGAAAATTTGTATTAAGTCAATATTCATTGTAAATGAAAATTCTATTGATGGAAAGGAAAACTAAGTCAATACGAAGGATCAAGTAGAACCGTTACCACATAAGAATTAACAGCCAACAAAAACTGCGTTCAAATTTAATACTCGAAGTAGTAGATTTTGCACTTACATAGAAACATAAAAACAATCTAGTCAAAATCTAGTACTTCAGGCCACCTATTGTTGATGTTAGTGATAAAAAAACCAATCAGAAAAACATTCTAACGCAATTTTGTTGATCACAGAGTTCGGTTCGACTTGATAAATGAAATAACAGAAAAAATGCTAAGATGTTAGTCTCAACTGAAATATAAATTGATTAAACTATAAAATAAAGTTAGCTTACTATTAGCGAAAAATAGCGCAAACTCATAATTTTCTAGCACGTCTGTAGTAATCTTTCTAGTAATCTGAATTTTAGACGCAATGGTAACCAATTATTTTGTGTCTCACAAGTTATGTTTAATACAAATTCCATTTAAACTTCAGATTACGTCATGGTACAACCAACGTCATTTTTCAATAAACTACACCCTAGGCCGAGCTAAGCGATTACCAATAACACAGAACATTTAGAATTCGAAAAATTAGGATAAGTCAAAGTCTGTCTGTCACCTTTCCTTTTTTGTTTTGATTTTTGTTGTTCTTGTAATTGAATGCATAACTCGTAAAGCTACGTTTCTACGGTTCATTAATTATGATGAGTAAAACAGGGCCTATTTTTGGGAAATCGATTTTCCACAATTTGCCTTAATTTGCCAAAATTTGCTAAGATTTTCCGAAATTTGCCAAATTTGCTAATGGCAAATTCTAGCAAGTATTGGAAAATTTTGGCAAATTTCGGAAAATTTTAGCTTTAGGAAATCAATTTCTCAAAAATAGGCCCTGGAGTAAAGTCGACGTTGTTTATTTATTGTAAACGTCAAACGAGCCCAACTCATTCTCCTAGTTGGGGTTCTCTTATAATGAACGGCCCAGTATAGGAAAACATAATAATAAAACTAAAGAAGTACAAGATTTGGTATCAAACATTACGCGATACTTAAAACAAAGTGGCCGTTTGTAAAAGACTAAAGCAAAAAAAACGATACCTCAGTATTTGCAACACGTAGACTATGCCTGTAGGTTATTACCCAATTATTTTTTAATTAAATTTACAAATAAAAATTCGTGCCGATTGAATGGATAAACTTTTCGTTTAAAAAAATTCTCTCAAACAAAATCCCAAGGCATCAATTTAGTCTCAAAAGTACACCTTCAATAAAGAAAATAGTTTCCAATTGCGGTTCTGTCATGTCAAAAGAGATAAACAACAGCGAAATGAACTAATTCAGTTAAGACATTCTAATAAATTCAATCAAAAACTAAATGAAAATTAACTGAAAAATATAAAAGTTTGGTACATGATCAGGTCGTAGAAGAACAAAACTCCCTTGAGCACAACAAACTAAGTACATAAAAGCATTTCCCCTTTATATATAAGTAGCATAGAGACGAGAATGTTTTTGTTTATGTTGGGTTGAGGGCAAATTGTGCCGTAAAACGGAGGCCTATCAACTATGTTCACATTGTAGAAAAAGACAACAGAAAAACCTATATCTACACCGTACTCTTGTTAGTACTACGCTTTTCGCTGTACTTGAGAGCATTATATTCTTTCATTGTAGAAAAGTATACATAACATCCTCGAAAAGAGTCGTAAATAAAAATAGCTTAAAAGCGATAATTGACCGGATCAATCAGAAAGCTCGCAAGATGTTTCCTAACGACGTAAGGCCTATTTTTTCCGCTCCCCATTTTTTTTAAACTGCGAAAGTTCTCAATTAAATTTATATCAAAACTGTGCGGTTGTGTCCCAATACCTGAAATGAAAATTGTGATCAGCGCATACCACGGGCCTGACACTTTTCACGCTATTCTTCATTTTTTAAATTCTGCTATTCATAGCGTGTTCAGCCCATGGCGCATACGTTCTCAGAGCCAACATAACGTGCATCTCTGCTACAGAGTTGATGACATTTCTTCTGACACATACATGACATGCGAGCCTGAACAGTTACAGCTATTTTTGTGGATGTATTTCAGGCGTATATACCATATATAATAGATAACCATGGGTATAGGATTAATAAACAACAAAATGGGAAAAGGAGTACTCATGAAAAAGATTCGCAGGCGGTGTGGTTCATTTGAAAAACCAAATAACACTCAGCATCCTATTTATAATATATGATGTGGACCTAAACGGTACCAGCTTTAAATCACAATTTTTTTATTTTGAAGAAAATGTAAATTGCACGACTCATGCACGCAAGAGGAAAGTATACTAAGTACATACACACAATACACTCTCGAACCCTTTTATATTTTCACTTGCAGGAATTGTCATGAATTTTTTATCATCACCTAATAAACAGTTTAATGTCCGCGAGGGTATTGTGTGTCTCGGCTTTCATACCAGTTATGCCGTTAATGCAAAAGGTATTTAAAGTGAAGAAATTTTTTTTAGAGAGATATTTCTTTATGCTTTCGTGCAGATTATGATATTGTTGTTGGAAGCGAAAAATTAATTTCGAAAAAATGGTTTTATTGTGAGAAATGAATTCGTTTAATAGTTTTTTATTACCTACTACTTCATTCTGTAGCACAAAACGGAACAAAGGCGAACAACTGGGTATACTGTTGAAGAGCTATGGATTCATTTTGAATTTCAGGATGTTTTTTTTTTTTGTTGGAATGGAACTTGGACCATCAAGGATGCAACATATAGATAAATGTAAATCGTTGAAAAAAAATTCAAATGAATTTTTCCGCAGGTAAGCATTCAAAGACCAACTTTTCCATTGGAATTTATAATTAATTAATTGATGAATTGATTTTCGCTTAAATACATTACAATCTGTGGGTATGACTGGGTATCAACTCGAACAAGTTTGTATAGGATGTTCTAATTAAATTTTTAATTTGATAACCCAATTAATTTTGGTGAATGGTTGTGCCCATGTACCAAACGGATAAAAAATTGTACATTTGAATGTAACACGTGAAGTTCTCCATTCTTTTTTTCTATGCCAATTTCCAATATATGTTTAAAATAGGGATGTATGTTTGTTATGTATACAGAATTATATTTCGGTAAAAGAAAAAAAATCTATAAATACTGCCGGATTCGGCAAAAAAAAAATGTTACATGGTACATCAGGTCTATTAATAATCGAACAGATTACACAGCTATCGGGATCAGTCCATTTTTCTTTCGTAACTTTTTCTTGTTTGTTATTCTTTTAACTCGCAAATTTGTCATAACTATTAAATGCCACGATTTTTTTTATAGAAATCTAAATCTTATCTAAATGTTTACCCAAATGGTTCAAACCTAACATTGTGTGTCATGGCCCCACAAAGGCTCAGTGTCATGACGCAAGTCGAATAAAATAAAGAAAAATGGAGGCAGACGATATGCGGCCGCAGCACACAGCAAAAGTAGATCATCGCACATTTGTGTGCATTACTACATCAAGAACAACTAAGCCGATTAAAACTGAAAGACATTTTGGAAAAACATTCATCAAGGGTAACACTCGAAAGAGACTCAACGAAAGTTTTCAATAAATTGTAATTTGGCACAAATGGCATTCCAACTGTAAAAGGGTAAAGGGTACATCAAAGGGAATCTAAACTCGAAATGCTTCTAAAATTGTCGTGACGTAAAAGTGCAATATGCAGCGATGTCAATTGTTTTATAGAGTAATAGCATGTGGACTTGCGGTATATTTTTATTGTCAAGAGATTTTCGCCTCACACAAGTCATATACACCTATATATTACGCTACCACTCAATGTGTGTATAATAATCGAAAGTATATTAAGGAACGGTGCTGAGTTTAGGTAAGACGTACAACATATATACACAAATTGGATTGAAATTAGCTTATCCCACAAAATCCAGCAAAAGGTTGCATTTACACAGTACGTTAGGGTAAATGGCATATACTTAGATAAAATGAACTTCCGCATCTATATTTGCATTCAGTAGAGAAATGAATGAAAAAAAATTGAATCGAAAATCGATTCGACACAGTCGCAGGAGGAATTATTTGAATTTTAAATATAGACGAGATACGTGAAAACTACACTGTGAAATATCAATTAGATTGTATGGATTTCGTCGGAGATTAGTCAATTTATATACATTTACCTATAACATCTACTACATGACGTCAGACAAAATTAAAATTTCAATTAAATTCTTTCCATTGCGTTATTGTCACCATTCTGTGCTGTGTCAGTTTGGTACTCGAACTTTCCAGATAATAATTTGCACCGGGGTTGCTCAACGTGTCATTATTATCTACTGTGTCATGCAATCTAAACTAAAAGTTTGATAGAAACCGTTGCATTGTTAGATTCCACTGCAATTAATTAAAGTTTTCCAAACTAATTGTGAGGAAAATAAGAGCCAAATAGAACAAAAATGGGGCGGTATGTATGTACATAGATTGCTGTCACAACAGACGACATTTAATTGATAAAATCTGGTAAAGATGAAGGGAAACGTGAGATTCAGATCTGTATGGACATAACATTTGTGTACCGCGCCAAGACGTTTCACTTAACCATCGGACTCCACATATATGCATAATAATTCTCTCATCTTTGAGCAGGCATTTTGGACACTTCTCTCTCACACACGTTCTTTTATGTTACATTTTTCCGATCAATTTTTATTCGCTCCGACCAAAACAAAAATTGATTGATTGGAATATAAACACAGATGGTGCCATTATGTGGCAATAATGTTAACAAATAAAGCTAAATTGACTTTAACAACAACATTCGGATACATATATTTTATGGGAATTGTTTTATATTAATGTTTCAATCAGCGGTGTCTTGGACACATTTCACGACTCGTTAGTCTACCGGTTATTGATGCAACGTTGCTACACGCATTTTACATAAACGGTAAGAACATTATTGCCTCATAACGATGCAATCTGTTAGTGAGTGTTTGACGAAATATCTTGTACATCTTTTGTTTTTGCTATGCGTATAAGAGAACACTAGCCAGAGCTGATCGCTCATTTTTTGCCGTCGTTGTCGATTACAGACGAATAAATTTCTATAAAAAATACTATTCAGCACACTTAAATTAAGCATTTTCGTGTCTCCTATCACTCTATTTTTCAATTTTATTTCAAATTAATGACAAAAGAGAGCAATCAGATAAACGAAGTAGTCAAAATTACTTAACTAGAAGAATAATTCAAAAATTACACTTCAGGTCTATGTTGTTGGCTCGTTTTCGCTTATTTAATAAAATAGAGTACACACTTGTCACTATCAGTCTCTGCAAGCCTCGACTTCTTCGTGACAAGTGTGTTTTCCATAGGGTCGAAAGTGGCTTATTGCACACCAAGGGTTTAAAAAAATGGTTTTGGTTGCTACACTAGAGGTGGAATCTCGTGCCCATACATTTTCGATTTTACATTTTCAATATTTCCATAAACTAAAAATTGGAAATGGATGCGAACTCGATTTTGGGCACTTTTCGAGTAACAGAAAATTGGAAACGGATGCGAACTCGATTTTGGACTCTTTTCTATAAACTGAAAATTAGAAATGAGTGCGAACTGGATTTTGGACACTTTTTCAAAAACTGAAAATTGGAAACGGGTGTGAGCTCGATTTTGGACACCTTATGACTTTATTCGTTCTCAGGAAATTCATCCTTTTATGAAATGCAAAGAAAAGACATTTTACATGCTACATGCGTCGAAAAACCGTACTTTTCATGTTTCAAGCACTTCTTTCGACGTCCTCAGCATGTAAAATCCATTACATAACTCGAAATGAAAATGAAATGTTTCGTTTTCGTCTGTTTATTGACCTCGGCTACGCCTCGGATCAACAAATTTCACACGAAAACCCTACTTTTCATCTTTTTACCCCTAGTTATGTAAAATACTATTAATCGTTCTAAGAGAATTCATCCTTTTACGAAATGTACTATAAAGGCGTTTTGTTCGTTCTTGGGAAATTCATCCTTTTACGAATGTGTCCAAAATTGAGTTCTCGCCCTTTTCCAATTTTTCTTTAAATTTCTCAGCCCTAAAACGAGACTTTTCATTTTTATCTCGAGTTGTGTAATGGATTTTACATGCTGAGGGCGTCAAAAGTAGTGCTTGAAACATGAAAAGTTTACGGTTTTCGACGCATGTAGCATGTAAACTACATTACAAAACTCGGGATAAAAGTTAAAATGTCTCGTTTCCGTTTGGTTACTGACCTCGGCTTCACCTGGGATCAACAAAAATCACACAAAAACTCTACTTTTCATCTTTTTATCCCTAGTCATATAAAAGTGATAAAAAATAGAAAAGTCCAGTTTTCGTGTGAAGTTTCGGCCCCGCCTCGGATCAACAATCACACGAGACTTTTCAATTTTTATACAGAGTTTTATTTGTTCTGATCTCCCAAACCAATTATTTTGTTTTCCCCAGTGATGTAATTCGCCACTTTCGACACTAGGGAAACAAAAGTATGTAAAATGCTTAATTTTATGTGTGTAAAACAGTAAATTGCAATGCATTGCTTTCGGTTTTGATACCTTTTTTGTTAATTGTATGCCGTGTTCGTTTAGGCGAATTATGTAGACGTGCTTGTAAAATCTACAAAATAAACAATGTTCCGACTCTCCTAATTCAAAAATCCTCAAATGTTTTAATTAAACTAATTTGTACCAAATCTAGCTGTTACAAGCAAACGATTTTAAGCAAAATTCACACAAAAACATAGTATAGCAAATCCAGCAACTACACCAAAAAACAGGAACATAAAAAATTAAGCCATCAAATATAATAAAATGTGACAAACAAACAAAAAAAAACTTTTTGCATTTTTTTGTTTAATTGTTTTGCTTTTTACTTACAAATTAAACCATTCATTTACAACATAAATTTATGCACATTTATAGAAGGAGAACGAAATGATTGTCCGTTTTATTTCAAATTGTTTTATTGTTGGCAAAACAATTAGATAGAACATTCGAAAGCAAGCCGACGACGACATCATTATTTATCGTTTGTTTTCATATTTTTTTTGTTTTTTATTTTATTTTATTTTTCATTGCCATGAATGTCGGTTGTGAAGATGAAGTTAGATTGGAAGCAATAGAATAGAAAGAGAGAGAGAAAAAAATTAATCAATTCATTAGGGACTTCACTTATTTAACTGTTTTACAATTTATTGCAATTCTATCAACAAAAAAAAACTTTAAAAATCCCCATTATTGTATACCGACAAAAGCCACATTTAAAAGCTTAGAGCGTATTTCTGTTAGTCACACACAACGCCTGTTACAGAGGTTTGTTTTAGTGATAGTGCAATTTCTGACTCCAGTTTTATGCGGCAACGTTCTGTTGTTACTCATGTGTATAATATAGTAGTACATGTGTGATACATATATTGTGCAATGTGCATACAGTGACCAGCATTCTGGTGTACGTAAAAGTCTGCTTTTTGGATATCTTAAATTTTAAAATTATTTATGAATGCCATTTTATTACCCGTCCATGTTTTTGTTCATTTATTTTGTTCCGTATCATACGTTACCATACCAAGCGCTCTAAATTTGATCTCATTTTATTTTTATTTTTTTTGGCGAAAAACATAAATTGAAAAACGCGGTCACTGTTCGACAAGGAATAACTCATCGAGACTGCGTGACTTAAAGGCTGTCTATAAATTACGTTCAGGGAAATGACTCAAATATGGCTAGTTGTTAATTCAAAATGGACGAAAATGAAGAGGGGAAGGATATGGTCAGAAGGACAGTAAAACCTGCGTTGGCGGATAAGAAGAATTCTCCCGTTCCATTTGTATTTCAAATTCTGGATAGATGCTCTATTAAGGCGTTAAACGAGTCTAATTTTTAACGGCTACCCAAAAAGACCTTTTTTATCCTTCTTTAGGACTCTTTAAAGGTGGGAGCGAGTTTTGTGAACTTGGACAATTGTGAGGGACGTGAGCTCCAAACTGCACCAAAATCAGTCGCTTAGCTCATCATTTTGTTATTGTCGTGACAGTATTGGACAAAAAACCAGAAGTAATAAAGAGATGTAACTACCAGTTTTATACATCTAGAAGATATGGGCATGAATGATGTCGACATCACATTTAAGTTTTTATTTTAGTTTAAAAGTATATGTCTGTGTGTTTCGTACTGCTGGTTCAAAAGGAAAATGGAGAAACCAGCCAAGCGAAGAAATCCTTTCAGTTTGAATCTTACGACGATATATATACTCGTTAAGTTACAATAAACCGTATATCAGACAGCTAGTTAAAATGTCTTCTAATACACTGCAATTATAAAGTGACCTAACCAAGCGTAATGACAAAATTAACATTTAATCGTGATTATATATACGAACCCAACCCCGTCGTCTAATCGTAAGATTTATGTAAATAATCTCTAAACCGTATCTTTTGTGGAAATTAAAACGAAATTAAACGAAACTCTGATTTACTCACTCGAAATGAAAGGTTCACTTTAACCTGGTAAATTGAATAGAACCATAAACTATTTACGAATTGTTTCTCGTATTGCCTGCATCACAGCAATAAAAATTGTCAAAGCTCGTTATCCTTAAAAGCAAATATAAACACGAAACCGGAACGAAAACGGAAAAACTTAGTTAATGACAAGTGGATGTATAATACTATATAGACGTAGCCAGAATATGAACGTTCAATCAATAATTTTTGCGTGTGCACTTTTTCTGCTGTTGAAAAGCACGAAAAATGTTTGTAACGTTTTGATGAAATGCTGACAATTACTGCACGCGGTACTTTTACGACGAAAAAGTAACAATGTTGTAATTAACTAGTGTGTACGTAGGGTGTGTGACTTATTCTCTGTTGCATCTAATGATGACCAACAATGTTGTTTGTTGTATTGAACATCTATAGTATTGATTGACCAGAACATGGTTCGAACATTTTTACAACTTTTTCTGAGTTTGAAAAACACTATGAAATCGTCGGGCATTGTACGGTAAATTGAATAGTTACAATTGACAGAATGCGACTGCGTAAGAAATTTGAGGGTCAGTTAAAATTGCCAATAAGTTGAGCTACAGGTGACTCCATTGAAATTTAGACTTGAATTTGTCTCAGCTGTTTTCCAGACGGTTCAACTGGTACTACTTGTTTATAATGGTAACTAGTTTGTGACATGCACGCACGTTATAGTGGTAAACCCTTATAAAGACATATATAATATGACAGTTATGTTTCTATTAGTAGATTAGCTGCAACAAAAATGTCTAAATTTCGTTGGCGTCTCCTGTATTTCATTCGCTTGATGCTTCTATCGCAAATATTTTTTTTTTTCAGATGAAGTGAATTGTCTTATTCCATATAAATGGTCTATACTGCTGTTTTTTTTGTAATAAACAGACAACCTGGACAACATCCTGAAAAACTCGGTGATCGTTTTGAGCGAAATAAGACGATTGAAAATATTAAGGTGAAAGCATGGACAACATAGAACATTAATTTTTATTCTGAGTTATAAACAGAATTTTTATCGCTGCACCTCTCACAACTTTTTTCCTAGCAGTTAAAGTTCTCTTTCGGGTTTTTATTGTGAGTATGACATACTACGTAATGGTTTGGAAATTTTTATTTGTCTTGTGTGGTTGTGTCTTTCGCTGGAGCTGCATCTCTCACAAGACTCCAAACCAATACTTATGTAGAGTAAGGTTTTCGACACATGTAGCAAGTAAATTGAAAATTGTAATTTGTCTTGTCGTGATTATATCTGATTGCATTGTATGATTCAGCTTACGATTGTCAATCTGTTTTCGATTAAGTTTTGTGTAGATTATTGTTTTATTTATATGTAATCACAGAAACACACTCCAAGTTGAATTGATCGCTGCATAACTCGACACATCATTTTCGATAAATTTTTGCCATATAATAGAGTTAGAAAAAGTATTTATTGAAAGGCTACAAATAATAAGTGTTTGTTAATCACCTTTATTACGATAACAAGTGTACTTTGCAATTTAACGAGTTCGTTTGAGTTCAAAACAAAAATAAATTTTCCACGAAAATTGTACACCCCAGCGTCAACACACCATTCAAAAAATAATAATTTTCTGTTTCATGAAAACCATGATGGCTGTTGGCTGTGTACATTTTCCACTTTAATATTTTTTCGGTTCTTCATGGAATTTTGTTCGTTTTTCACACGGAACACTTCACATGAAAAGATAAGACGGAATATAAATTATGTTTGAAGTACCCGAAGCAAGTCAAATAACATGACACTCTTGCAGCTTCCCATTAAATTGCATTTCACTGAAAATTGTTAGAACCGAACAGAATATATATCCCGTCTAAATATTTGACTTTAAGTTTACCGTTTACTATAAGAAGCTTTTTATCTCTACCGTAGATAGTTTACGTGATTTTGTGTAAATTAAAAATTGAAAGTTCACGGTGGGGAAAATAAAATTTACATTCATGTGATTTATAGTACATTGATAACACAACCAGCACACATAAAAAAAAACTTTCTATTCGTGAAATGTTTCCAAACGAAAATAAATTGTGTGTGTAAAATTCTAAGTGATTATCACAAAAGCATTTTTTTTTTAAATCTTTCTAATTCTAAATTTTAATCAAGCAAACATAAAATAAATTAATTTACCTCCAACCATTTGAGGTTCGCCAAGATTAACGTATAATAGAACATCTTTTTCGTAACTGCCTTCCTCCAGGACGGTTAGTTCAATAACTTTTCTGCAAAGAGGAGAAAAACAAAATCACAAAGAGAGTTATTAAAAAAGTTGCGTTGTAACATTCAAAAATTTTGTATTTTAATTGAAAAGTATTTCGGAATAACCAAAGTATTTGATTTTCATAATTTTTCTAATTTTTTTTTTTGTTTCTTATTTCGTCTGTGCAAAGTGATACCATACGTCCGTTGTTGTCTTTTTTTGTAATGTTAAGGAAGATAAAAACTTTGCACGAACTATGAATCTTCAAAGTTTATGTATTTTATTATATCGCTCCCTTTGCTCCGTCCTGTTTAAACACACCAAAAATTTTTTTCACATTCTGCATCATGGTAAATGACTAGCAATTTTGTGTTTTAGCATTAAGTTATAATGAATGAATTTCGTAGGAATGAGACATTATCGTTGTTTACGTAGCATAAAAATTATAAATGATGTTGAATCGCTTGTAATAGGGTAAATTAATTAAAAAGGTTGTGTAGCAACAGCTTTTGCATTGTATCAATTTTTCACCTACCCCGAGACATTTTTATCAAAATTAATGCTTCGTAGAGTTCTTTAGGGAATTTAATACAAAAGCCATTTAATAACTAGAGATTTTGCAAAAGAAAAAAAAACTTGAGATTTTACAAGGTCATGCTGATTTTGCTATGGATACGCGCGTTGGCGTTCTGCAATGCGTTCACCACATTTAATGGGGGTGTAATATGATTTGATGTGATTTGATAATATAAAAAAATTTAATACCAGAACAACGCAAATACATTGAGCTTATAATTCCAGTTGAAACTTGAAAATAACAAGCACATGAAGCTTTCGTTAAGCTAACTGGAATTATAGGTCGTTGGTCCGCATCTTGTGGAGACACGTAGCGATGGCTTAGAAAGTAATTTTATGGATCAGTTAAAATTTCTTCGGCTTAAGTAGTCGACACGCTTGCGCAACGTCGTCGGTATTACCATGATTGGAATTGATTGACTGTGATTTACAATGTCACATGACCCGCTTTTCGTATATTTCCAGTGGATTGTCATTTCTAGTTTCGCTAGTTTTGAGCCAAGATTGAAAATGTTCTGTACAAACAAAAATCCAGATGTACCAGATAATAGTCGGTTACAGACTCTCGTTCGATTTGATTTTTACTCTTTCATCCTACTGTTTGTTCAGAGTTGTCGTCAGTAATTTCTTCCCATGTTTTATTTGACTATAACCTGTTTACGACCCATTTATTGATTTAAAACACCGGAAATATTCTGTATTTGTATGCTAATAATTTGAAACAGAATACGATGACCGAACATAAAATGGTTCGTTCATTTCTTGTAGTGTGACACGAAGTTTTTTTTTCGATCATAATGTATACCACGCCTTTCCAAAAGTATCAGATTTCGATGAAAATAATTGTTTCGGGTTTCATAATATCTAAAATCACATTGTTCACCTTTGAGTTTACCAAAGTCTACATAATGAAAAATAAATTGGCGCACAAGTGTATTTGTGTAGGAGCGGACGCCAATAGAAACTTTGAAGTGACTCCAATACACGGGGGATAGACGAAAAAAGTAAATAAAATTCAAAATTCTATTATTCACTCTTCATACATTGAGAAATCATCTATGTATTCGAGGAGTTAATTCTATTAACAATTTATAGAACAGCACTCCCTTCATTTACCTGGAAAAATTTTATTATAAAACAAGCAACGTATAAAACACCATGATAGCGTCGTATTACAGTCGGAATCAACAATACATTGCACATTGTTCAAATGAATATCAAATCTTATCGAATTTTCGAGTACTGAAATGAAAGTAGAAATTGGGTGGGTTGTGTGAATGGAGAAAATTTTTGCAGTATGCAGTGCAGGTTTCGTGTAGTCGAAATTTTAAAATGAAAAATTATTTTCAACAGTTCGGTAATTGAGTTAAGACATGAAGGAAAGTGAAAGACGACTCTCCTTAGCTGAGAAAATTCGAATTACATTTCTTTAAACAATACTACCGTACAACGCATAAAAACCTTAGAGAGGCGAATTTGTGAGAGAAAACAATTTAGACAAACATATTCTTCTTCATTACTTGTAATTACAGTACTAAGACAAAGGTTTAAATGAAAACAAAGAATTTTTGTGCGAGTCAAATTAAGGCATGGAAATATTCGACCACTTGCTTATTTCAATGTAATTAAACGATTTTTGAAAAATTGCCAAAAATCGATTTTGTGGCCGATTTTTGCGATCGATAGCGTTACGGAAAGCTTGAAGCTTTCTCTTCAATTTTGCTGAAGTCGTAGAAGACCCTTCAAAGCTACATCCAGCGATACCGACCCCCATCCTAAACTCTACAAAATGGAAGATTTTTTTTTCGCAAACTATAAGTTAGTTGAAAAGTATACCTGCAGAAGCATATAATAACTTTTTGAGTTATACATGTGTAGATAGGTCACTTCCTATAACCTCAAGCCACTGGACAGTTCCCTAGGTATTCCTAGCTCTAGAACTGTGGAATTTCAGGAGCTTCCGTCTGATTTTTGAGGACTTTTCTAGGACTTCTTACACAACTGATGTGTATATAAGTCAGTTCCTATAAATTCAAGCCACTGGACAGTTCCCTAGGTATTCCAAGATCTAGAATTATGGATTATATTACTTTCCATCTGAATTTTCCTATGTCAATTCCACAGTTCTAGAGCTAGGAATACCTAGGGAACTGTCCAGTTGCTTGAATTTATATGAAATGACTTATATACACCTCAGTTATGTAAGAAGTCTTAGAAAAGTCCTCAAAAACCAGACGGAACTTCCCGAAATTCCACAGTTCTATTTTTTTTCTAATGGCTTTATTTCACTCATATACACATGAAAACAATGAAATCTTGAGGCCGATTACTTGCTAAAACCTCTTAGAATCCAGAAATTCAAGCATCAAACGTTGAACCAATTATTGCTTCGCAAGACGACTTGAATCTTCTACGATCCAAATGATCTAGTTTCTTCGAATGATGAAGTTAAATCTTTGACCATTTGGAGGATCAGCGGAATCGATGATTTTTAATGATAATTCAGGAAAACTTAATTTGGTACAGCATCCAATCATGATTGCTACTCCTTCAGCATTTTTATTTATGCGATTTTACTCAGATGTTATAAATTTAAATTGAATAATATCGCGGAGCAAAATTTTTCACGTCTTTTTTTTTTAAAGGCTACTCTAATTTCTAGAGCTAGGAATACCTAGGGAACTGTCCAGTGGCTTGAATTTATAGGAAGTGACCTATCTACACATGTATAACTCAAAAAGTGATGATATCCTTCTGCAAGTATACTTTTCAAAAAAAACATCTTCCATTTTGTAGAGTCCAGGATGGGGGTCGGTATCGCTGGATGTAGCCTTGAAGCGTCTTCTACGTCTTCAGCAAAATTGAAGAGAAAGCTTCAAGCTTTCCGTAATTTTTGGCAATTTTTCTAAAATCGTTTAATTACACTGAAATACGCAAGTGATCGAATATTTACGGTCGGTAGTGTATTTCGTCACACCCTTAGCGAAAGTTCAATAATAGTACATATAATATGATAGTAGAACCTGTTATTTTTCTCTTGAAAATGGGAATTAATAGCGATTCAATGAAGAAAAAATGGAAAAATCTCAATCCTATGGTAGACATCATACCAAGCAAAATCATACATTAAAATTGTAGCATAAGTGGCATAATGATGGTATGCATCTTTCTAAAACTATGAATAATTCTCAGAGCGCACCCGAATAGCATCTGGTTTAAGATATAATGAATCAGTACATCATTCAAGTACATGAACATTCAGATATAGATGTTGAATGGAGACGATATACAACAAGTAGATATATTCGTGACTCAAAATGCTTTACAAGTTCAAGTAGGAAAGTTGAAGTAGCTGCTGAATTATCAAATTATGCAATTAATCGTATCGTAGTTGTTGCTCCTGTTTCTATTAAAAAGTTTTCATTGTTCGCCATTTAAATTCGAGTCGAGAGTAAGAAGTTTCAAACTTACATTTTAGTTCATGGATACATTTTCTTTTCAGAGAACTATTATGCTTCATATAACATCTTTAAGTTATCCTACCCACGGAATATGATTTTTGTTGTTGTTGTTATTTTATCGAAGAGTATATGATAAACCCAAGTTGTATTTTGAAATGTCATTGAAGAAATACGAAACCCATAAATTTATTTCATTTGAATAATTCATTGTCTTGTTCAATATTACGGTTTTTTTCTCTGTGTTCCTTTCGTTCGGGAAATTTATTTACATATTCATCCAAGATCCTGTACACAAAACATACAAAACTCAATATATTCGGCACAAAAATGACAACGAACCAAAAAAAAAAAAGAAAGGAAAAGAAGCTCCTCCGAAAGCAACGTTACGGAATTTAATTCCGTCTACCGATATATACGAAGTTAAAGCAAGTCAAACGTAAAAACCAATATACAATTTGGGACATCAACAGAAAATATTCGAACCAAATTTACAAAAAAAAGATGTCTGAAGATGTCAGATGATTGTGTTATCGATTTTGTGAAATGTAATTTGTACAAACAATTTTCGGTACCAGAGTTCAAACACACATATATCGAAAATAAGTGTACAGATCACATTTGCCAACAAAAAACAAATTCTTCCGTTTTGGTTTTTTTTAAGCTAAATTGATTTTTTCAAAAAATTTGTAATCCCCGTCAGGTGTATAGTATACTAGGTCTGATACTAGGTCAAGGGTATATAGTCAAAAATTCGTTTACAAAATTTTTCCACCGAAAATTTATTAGAAAAAAATGTAAATTTTCATGTCATGGGGAATTGTGATTTATAGCAAGCACAAAGCAGGGAGCTCTGTTAGTCTCCTCATACTACTGATGTATGCATGTCTTAATCATTTTTGGCGAAAATCTTTCCGTATACTTTCGGTGGGATATTATAATACGCATCGTAAAATATGTGCGTGTGTGTGTGTGTGTGGTGGGTTTGGGAAATGTAAATATGACATACAACATTATGAATGGAACGGCTGTGAACTTCAGTGCTTGATTTGAATGTTTATTACTCAAACAAAACCACCACCGAGAATAATGAAGGTGGTGAATGTACTTTGGCTTTTGAATTTTACAACGCCATAAATACCCCATATAATGGACTAGTCGAGATTCTTATTGTTTTGACGCTGAGCTGAATGAAAACCTGTCAGTAAATGTTTCTTTTATCCGATAAATGGTATTATGCGTAAAGGAAGTTAAAATATAAAACCAAAATTATATTCCGTAAAATGTTTTGGAAAATCTACTTCAAAAACTTTCTCAGATTTTTTTGTTATAACCAACCTGTCTCGAACAGATTTCTTTCCCATAATTGGCAATTAAAATTGGATTTCACTGGTCAGAAAAAAAGCTCTCTGATCTTGGCTGTGATAAATGAACATTAATTTATGCGAATTTTCGATTTTGTTGATACTTTTTTAGCTCATAACTAGAGGGATGAAAAGTTGATAAGTCCAGTTTTTGAGCGACTTTTATTGGTCCGAGCAGAATTGTGTAAAGACAAGCTGAGTGTGTGGAAAGGAGAAAATTAAGGTTTTCCAAGCATGTAGAAAATTCCTCCTATAACGACATTTTAATGCTGTGTAAGTAGACTACTCATTTTGTCATTTTGATCTTGTTAAGCTCATTGACCCGTCTAGTAATGATTCAATGTCAGCAATTACAACACTATTGATGTGTAAATTCTCACCACGGTGTGCCTGAACTAAATTTAATCAACATTTTTTGCCCCTTTGATTTCTCTTCGTATTTCACTTTTTTGGCTCATAACAAACAACTTTTGTTCGAAGAGTAGAGGAGCGCAGCGGGCCCTTTTCGAAATAATGTAAAAAAAATTATGCGTATTTCATCGATTTCCATACATTTTCACGAGGTACCTAGGTACTGAAAGTGGGGAAAATAAATCTCCTCATATATGCAATCTGTTGATTGAATATTGTTTGTGGACACAGATTAAACATTTTTGTGTATGGTGACAGCAATGGAAAATGTATAGATTTCGAAATAACTGCCGTTGAAGTAGACATTTTTCATGTTTTTTTTAACGTTCAGAACATGTTTGAGGCCGGTTTTATACCAAATTTATACATTTCCCATTGGGGTCACCGCACAAAAAAATGTTTAATTTGTGTCCACAAACAATATTCAATCAACAGATTTCACATATGAGGAGATTTATTTTCGCTAATTCCACGTACCTCTTAAAAATGTACGTAAATCGATGAAACACAACTAATTTCTTACATTATTTCGAAAAGCGGCCGCTGCGCCACTCTACCCTTCGAGCAAAAATGGTTTGTTATGACCTAAAAAAGTGGAATACGAATAGAAATCAGAGGTGCAACATTGTTTGATTAAATTTGGTTCAGGCACACCGTGTCACATCATATGAGACCAATTTCCAGCCATCATAAACAATGATGAACTGAACAAATCAACCGAACTTACAACGATATACACATACAGGACAAAATATATCATAGATTTTCAGTCATTTCAGCCGTATGTACGATATTCCAATACAATTCTAACTCCCAATTTTGCCTAGTTTAATAACATAACACACCCATGTCACGCACAAAATAGTTAAAGAGATGTCGTCGGTTTTTCGTTGCTACTTCTGCTTGTGTTATTTCGTCTTCATTTTTTTATATCTTAGAGAATAAGAAAAGAAAGGACTGTATTTGGACATTGTGTTTATACACATATATCAAAACCGATGGTTTTCAGTGATGATGGGCAAAATTAAGGACATAATAATACTACTTTGATATATATATATAAAAGAATACATCTGAGTATGTGCGTACACAATGTATAGATGTGGACATTCCAGGCCGATGTTACTAGCGTCTCAAATTGAGGATCAATATATAAATATACTGAATAAAAAGATACCGTGAAGAAAGACGTGATTTAATACAATTTATGGTATGCTGGAATAGAATAGAATTAATTCGGTTGCGTTTTATATACACGTACTACAGCACATACACATTTCAAGGATACACTTTTCCATGGCTTACATAAATTTTTATTACATTTTTGTATTTTCATAAGAGGATTTTTTTCTTGCTCAAAGACTTTTAATTCTTTTCTGTTTTTTTTTTGCTATTTCAAGGTGGCGCTACAAAATATTTTCCTTGCTTTGTCCGCTCATTCTTCCATATTATACTCTTGTGCTACGAATTTCTTTCCATTTTTCTTTTATTTTTACAGGATAAAGGGAACGGATCAACAAGATTGTTTTATGTGTTTATTCAACTGAAATTTTCATAAATTTAAATGTTTGTTATTGTTGTGGCAGAATGATTTATTTTCGATAAAAGGTTTATGTGTCAAATGGTTTACACTGTCATTAATCACATGATTTAGCGTAGATTTTTCACTTGCAAAGCTAATGGATTTCTTTTTGCGGAAAAGTGACAAAATTAAACGGATTCCGTTGCGGTTTCATTGACAGAGAAAAATGCTTGCGAAAGTGACAAAAAATAACTTATTTAAATAAGCTAAAATCGCTGGAGCATGTTGCTGGTAGAGATAACACAATGTTAACGAATAATATTTTAATGTTCGTCTTGTTAAAGATGATTGAAGTAAACAACTAAACCAAAATCGTGGGGTGATTGACTTCAATTGCCTGTTTGCGACTTTGCCTCTAATTCTGCTCTTCTTATACCAGCAACATTTACGAAATTCTATAAATTTTACCGAATCGTTAAGAGTTTCAAGGAAACGGCGAATTTTTTTCAATTTCCTTCCCCCCAGTTTGGGAAATATATCGCGAGACATTACAACATTTCCTCAATAAATATGTATGAACTGAAAATTCATATACACACACTTACAGTCGTTCGGGAAGCTTATCTCTTTAAATTACATCAACTGCGGTTTTCTTTTACAGCATTTAAATAAAGCAGTAGCTATGGAAATGAATGAGCTATATCCATCGAATAGCGCGTATAAATTAATGTCATACTGAAACGGGAGTTGTTAAATTCTCAAAAACTCTTTCTATAGAAAAGTTGTGTGAATTTTTCGAATTCTTTGTGAATGAAGCTACGCGTTAAATTTTTTATTCCTCGATGGCTCTGTGTTACCGTCGACAAAGTTTATTTTCATTAACAAAAATTGAACTCGCCAGTGCAAAAAAATGGATTTGGGGAAAAAGTTACTTTAAAGAAGCACCACATTCAACATAACGAAGTCACTTTTCGAGTTGATTAAAGCATCGAATTCGTTCGTCGCTTCAAAGTTCGTTTTTCCTATCTTCCATCGACCAAACTTCAAAGTTAATTTCAAAAGACCAAACTTTAATTGAATTAAAAACAATTAATTTTGCGGAAAACATGTTCCATGTTAATCCATGAATGAATTTATTCAATTTACATTTGTATGCGATAATACGCGGCACTTAGCAAACATCTCAACTCCCCGCATTAAAAAAAAAAACAACAAAATATTAGAACAAAACAGAAGTTTAGCAGCCCATTAGAAAAAAACAATTTGATTTATCGTTACTAGGGTGGGTCGATTTTAACAACTTGAAAATCCACACCTAGTGGCATGTGTACCTTGCCAAAACTAGTCAAACTGCATCATTACTTTTTCTTTTCCGAATACTTTTGAGTACCGCACAATAGATTGAATGGGTCTGTCAGGCTTCTTTGAAATTTTCATAGAAATGTTTTTGAAAAAAGCTTTGGAAGGCCTTGTAGAGGCTGAAATAGACGAAAACAAACAAAATCAACTTAATTTTAAAAAATCGGTGCATTCGAAGTGAAAAAATGTACATTTTCTATATAATATTGGGGGTCTGTCAACTTTGAACCACCATAATGTGCAATAAACTTCCTCAAATTTGATTAAATCTTTCTGTTAGAGTTAGAATAGGTAAAAATGATAATGATGTATATTGTCGGAATGTCTCAGTTTGATTATTACCGAAGTAATAGTTCCAGAGGTCTATTTAAAAAAAAATCTTGTTAAAAACGTAATTTTTCGAAGTAGTAGATTCTGACGCTAGAATGAAATATGTTCCTTCGAATCTACTACTACAACAACACTACATAAATGCATTTCAGATTAGTTTGATATTTCCAAAGATCTCTTACACAAGTTGAGCAAACATTGAAAATCATGTCCGACCACGAAATAGAATGGGAACAAAGTGAGCAATCAACGTCTCGCGGAGCGTTATCATCTGAAGGCCGATTTGGCTTTATCAAGTCAAGCATTTTAAGTAAAGAAAGAAAGCCAACAAAATTTGACATCATAAGGAGTCGGGTTACGACGATAAACTTGCTGATGAAAACAAAAGCGAACTGTTGGAGTTTTTTGTTCCTGAGGTTATTCTAATTTGGAAAAAGACACAAGAAAAAGAAAAGAAACAAGAATCGACACGGCTTTAAAATGTTCTATGACGATAGCGAAAAACTTTTTGATATTGATCGCTGTCAATGTGTCAGAAATAGTTGCAAATGCGATGATGGTGATAGAATCCCGATCTATTTCATTTTTGATCAACGTGGTGACCGACAATTACGTTTAACTGAACTTCCTGAGCCAACAACGGAAATTTCTACAGATTTCCTTGCGACAACTGAAACTGAATCGGGAATAACTGGCAATAAATACATTCCAGGAATAGAATCTGTAGAATGTTTTACAATAGAACACGCTCCGAAACGTTTCCCATGCTGTTTCGTGGTCGGACATGATTTTCAATGTTTGCTCAACTCGTTGAGATCGTTGGAAATATCAAACTAATCTGAAATGCATTTATGTAGTGTTGTAGTAGTAGTAGATTCGAAGGAATATATTTCGTTGTAACATCAGTATCTACTACTTCGAAAAATGACGTTTTTAACATGCAATTTTTTTTTATAGATCTCTGGAACTATTACTTCGGTAATAATCAATCTGAGCCATTCCGACAATATACATCATTGTCGTTTTTACCTATTCTAACTCTAACAGAAAGATTTAATTAAATTTGAGGAAGTTTATTGTACATTATATGGTAGTGAGACCCCCAATATTATATGGAAAATGTACATTTTTTCACTTCGAATGCACCGATTTTTTTTAAATTAAGTTGATTTTGTTTGTTTTAGTCTATTTCAGCCTATACAAGGCTTTCCAAAGCTTTTTTCAAAAAAAATTTCTATGAAAATTTCAAAGAAGCCTGACAGACCCATTCAATCTATTGTGCGGTACTCAAAAGTATTCGGAAAAGAAAAAGTAATGATGCAGTTTGACTAGTTTTGGCAAGCTACACATGTCACTAGGTGTGGATTTTCAAGTTGTTAAAATCGACCCACCCTAATCGTTACCTTTTTAAAGTGAAAAGTTTTTGCTCCAATTTTATCCGCAAACCCCAAATTAAAATTGCATGGAAATATGTTTCCGTTTCGTTATTATTTCAGCTTCATCTTTTTATTTGTAATTTTGTTCATTATGGTGCTCTTCATTGTGTTCCAGTTGTTACGTACCACAGATAGTTTTTCGTTTCTTTCTCAGTTTGCCTCCAGAAAATATTTGTTTCGATTGTTTCGCCCCATTTTTGCTCTTTTCTTTAGATTAAGCTACATTTTTGCCGAACCACACCCATCATTAAACAATGAAAAATAGTACAATTGGTTCAAAATACGAGTTGATTCACCTAGGATGCTTGCTTGCTTATGCCCGATTGACCTTGACTGTCCACAAAAATCCACAGAAATATACCCAAGTCAAATTGCTTTTTTTTTGTCTCAATAAAAACTGGGTACACTCGAATTTCGGGTACGATATATACATAGTACCATGCGGGTAGCATTTGAAAAACATTTTAACTTTTCATACTCTTAATCGTAATATCATTTTCGAATAAGGACAATTCATTTCCATCTCCTTTCAATGTAAGCATTCGGCTAATCGCTAACAACTGTGAAAAGGGTCTAGTGTAATGCTTAAATTCCAAACAAATGTTACATTTTATATATCCCCATCGCCTACACCCATATTTATACAATTCACATATTGCAAATGATAAAAGACGCAAATTTTTCATTTAGATTTTTATTTTTTGTTGGACAAGGATACTTATCTGTTAGTAATTTATCGTACGGTTTTAGAAAGTCTAGGACGTGGAAACATTATACATTAGGGTGTGTCGTTTCGAAATTCTACTTACCACAAATAATCATGGCTTCGTTTACAACGGCTCAACTATTAATCAATAAAAAGTTTGTCATTGAAAAATAAACTTGCACCGCCAGTTCCTCTCAAAAATTTCGAATATTTATAGCTTGCATAATGGGACACTGGCAGATATGTAATATACAGATCATCTCGTTAAAGTTTAATTCAATGCGCCATCTACGGGGTCTGTTGGTTCCATACAGAATGAAAACTTTTTGAAAGAATTTGTGAAGATTTTTAGCTGGTTCCATTGTATGAAAGCTTGATTTAATTAGAATAACAGTCACCAGTTGACAGGGACTATTTCAAGAAAAACTAAATTTTTTCCCGAATTTTCCTAATTTTTCCCAAATTAGAAAAATATGAAAAGCTCTGGGCAAAAGTGATTTACGGCAGCAATGGGTTAGGCATAACTGCAAAAATCGACACACCCTAATACATAATACGCCCAAAAAATATTCTAAAGCGGAATAATTTAAATTAGTTGCCTACGGGTATTACGTGATTTGGATCGAGAAGAATATCATTTACGCTAAATGTTGTCCCCACATTAAAGTTAACACTGAACTCGCAAACCACTAGAGTGTTATTCTTTGCAGCAGTCGAAGCACAACGTCAATATTGAGCGTTTTAACCAATTTTCTTAATTTATGTTGTTATTTTCTAGCAGTTCAAAATCCGTGGCAATTACCATTGTATAAGAAATGTTGTTTTTTTGTATCAACTGTTCGCAACATGTGTAGAGCTACAAAGCGTTGATGAATTTCAGTCAAACGATGGAAACAGACTCATCCTACAAACACTCCTTAATTTGTTTTTGCTGCAGACTCCGTCTACAAGATAAGATGCTTACGATGAACGTATTTTAGTTAATGGAAAAATTCTCAGCATAAGCAGTAAGAACAATTCAATTTCTTTACGTAAATTTTAATAGAAAAATGTTGAACTTAAGCAATAACTAAACAAGCGAACTTTATAGACGATTGCCTCGCTGTACTATGAAAAGTACCATCCACTTTTAAATTATTTTTTTTGTGTGTGAGCAATGTGAATCTTGGCGTGAAAGCAAATGTGAAAAATTATGTTCTAGCAATAGAGTGGAGTTTATAAGATATAAATATCTAACACCTTCCGAGAAAGCAGTTATGTGTTTCATTTTCCCCATACTCCTAAACACAATTTTCGTTAACATATGGTATAACATGGCTTAAGCTCTAAAATATACATAGATTACACTGCCGAGAATATTATATGAAAAGTAGGGAAAAATGTTCTTTTGCAGAGCTTATAATATATTGCATATAAATTGAAACAACCTCGAGTTATGCATGTATGTATGCATGTAATACTATCAAACTATACAACACGTACACAATGATATAGAAAAACTATAAATATATTTAAATAACAGCAGCAAGTGGCACAAAGTTTTCAGGAATATTTCAGATAAAATGGTACAGAGTACGCCCTGTAACATGCCATATTATGTATATCAGCCACAGATAAAGCTACGAAGTTGGGGTGCAGAAACTACACTAAAACATGCCGCAGAACTGAAAATGCAGATTTGAAACTTTTGATGGGAAAAAACACAAATTCGGCTCTTGTCTTTATACATATAATATGGTGTGCTGTAGACAGTGGCTGAAGAAGAAAAAAAAACCTATGAAAAGGTAAATTGATCTTTGTGAAAAATTACATTTTCGTGAAAACTGTAATTTTCTTTTAGTTTTACGTTTCATGGTCCAACTCGGATAAGTGAAAAAAACTTTGCATTTATCGAGATTAAAAAAACAACGTTGAGGTTATTGGAAAGCTGCAATGTAAAGGAGGTGAACGTGTTAAATTCGGTCTTTAACTTTTAGCATGTTGTTTCAACACTATAACAAATAATCACCGCCCGGCATCACAAGATGAAACATCAGCTTAAGGGTCTTTTGGAAGAAAAAGAATTAAAATGTTTCGAAGAGGTATATGCAATCGATTCCGAAGGACGGTCGAGATTCAGCGACATTGTGGCTTTTGATACAAAGTTGAAGAAAGCGTATATTATCGACTCGACGATCCGTTATGAGGTGAACGATCATGAACAAGATATGAAAATTGTCAACGAAAAACGTTCGATATATGAAGGATGTATTCCATTTTACAAAGAAAAGTACAAAAACACATACAACTACAGTGACTGGACAGTAAAAGGATTATGGTTCGGAAGTAGAGGAACATTTGGCGAGAGCGTTTTAAAAATTTTCGACCATTTTAGGCTAAACAAATCTAAATTAAAGTCAATGACAGAAGAAATTTTAAGTGCAACAATCCACATCATACATTATCACATTTATAATTAATTTCAAACTAAAACTCTAAATTCAACATATTGTTAGTAATTATAATATCTTTTGATCGATCGATATGCTGTGTAGTAAAGCAACCTAATTTAATTGGGCAGCACATTTATTGTTAAAATAAATTATTCTTCTTATTTTGAGTTGCTAAATGTCCGATCCTAAGAGTAATTATATAATTACTCTAAGGTCCGATCGACACGCAACTTACAGATCTCGGGACATTTGGAATATTTTTAACCTCCGAGTCCGGAACAGGGCTTATTATTCAGAATTAATTCTTAAAAATTCCCAAAATTCTTAAAAAATTTCATAATTTCAGAATTAAAATTCTGAGTAAAAAGTCCTGGTCGGGAATGTTATGTGCATACCGCGAGAGCTATTCGTGGGAAATAGTATGTTACATACCAAGGAAACGTTGTGTTTTCGACCCAGGTGGTATCATCCTGGAGTACCAAAGTCACATTCCGAACAAAACTGAACAACACATTGTAGCAGTACAAAACCAAGTATAAATGCCGCTCCGTATGCATGCATTCTCACAAATGTCGAAAAATAAACAATCCGTATGAATGCTGAAAGCAGTCCGTATGAATGCCGAAAGCAGTCCGTATGAATGCTGAAAGCAGTCCGTATGAATGCCGAAAGCAGTCCGTATGAATGCCGAAAGCAATCCTTATGAATGCATTGTCACAAAACACTAAAAAATTATATTCGCGTGCATACAACGACTTGACACATCTGGGAAATAATAAACATAGGATCGGATCGAAAATGACATAAGCGGGAATGAAAATTGAGTACTAAATTTGGTGAGTGAATGTGACGTTTTTGGTACTCCAGGATGAAAATAACTTATTTCTTCAAATAAGTTCACGTTATTAGGGCGAGTAGATATTCTACACAGTGTGGGTTTTCACGTGGCGACTAGGGAGAAAATGTCAAAGATTTAATTAAATAAGTATTCTCTACTTGTTGCTTCCATGCTAAAGTTATTCGTGTAGCACATTTACCAGATGTTTCTAGTACTCGATTAATATCACATTTCAAACATCTGAAATTCTGTTGCTAAGACTTAAGCGTGGTAATTCGTCGTATCAATTTGCAGTATCATAGAACTAGCTCCTAGCGATTATTTTGGATAAAATGAATCATGTTGTGTCACTTTCGGAATTTATATTACTCAAACACCAATGGCTTCGATTTAGTGTGCTTGACATTTTCAACGCATATCAACCTATGTTGAAATCTATATTGAAATCAGTGATTATCGCAGAAAATTGCTGCGAATAGCCCCGTACTACCCCATATATATTGACAACGTATACAAAAAAAAAGTCAATTCTTATTGTGAACCAACGAACCACTTAGATATCTGATTCAAATTCCATTAGTTATAAACGACACATTGAACCTATAAGCCGCCACTTCGTACGAGACTACGAACTACCATTAACCTACGAAAAAACCTGTAAAACATGTATTACTGTCGACAGTGTTTTTATTTTTAAACGGAAGTGTAAGTCACGTTTGATGTATGCGAATAGAATTATGGTAAATACAAGAGCTATTGATACCGTTATCGCATGGCAGTCAATTCTGTGTATTAATGGAACTTTTTCCGAAAATTAAATCCATTTTATTAACATTATCATTTCGTATAAGTCGGATATTATCTAGAGAATTTCCCCGTTAGCGACATTTTCAAATGATATTTTCGTAATATTCTCAGACATTCCACGTTTTTCATTGGGTCACATGAACGAACATGCCTCATTTAAAGAATATCATGGCATGACAGAAAACATCGCTAAATTTTTATTTAGAAAATCGTTTAAACGAAAACCCTAGCTCGAATGTAAATAAACATTTTGTTTGTATGCATAACGACTGGGGAGGCTATTATCTTTCACATAAAATGTGTAACATAACAAGAGAACAGCACGGATGGGTAAGTTGAAAACTATTTGGCATGATTACTAGGCGTCGATATGAGGACTACATTGAATTAAATTGCAGTTAACAACTTTATAATGTCATTATACAAATTGTTTAGATGAAAAAGAAAAGGAAAAATATTGTCGCACTGTGATAAGGGAAGAGAAATTACTAAGTCAATATTGCTCATTGGATGTACGTGTTATATATACTGCAACACATATGTATAGTACTGGCGCCATATTAAAACATTTTATTTATTGCATATTGCCCAATCCGAGTGTACATTAAGTCCCTGTGTCATGAGTCATATTAAATTACTTATACCTTATTTATGGGCGAATATTAAATTCTCGTACAGAAAATGATATATCATTTGAATAGAGTTTTTAAGCTGATTCAGTGGATTTCGTTCAACATTATATAACGATTGTCGCTGGTTCAAAGAAGCCATGTCGCCATAGAATTCATCAAAAAATTGATTCTACTTTTTGTGATTATTCTTTTTGTTTCATTCTATTTTTAACTTGTCATTTGAATTGTTCAAAAATTCGCTGATATTGCGGTAGTTATCTTTTTTTTATTGATCATTGGAACAAGGCGTACAATGCAGTAGTCAGACAAAAGTTTGTAAGCTGTAACCCTATTGTTACTGTGGTTATTAAAACTTAGGTAAGACTATTTTAGTCACTTTATCAATTACAGTAAGACATATAACAACATGAGTCCCACACAGTCTTTTAGAGACCTCACTAACAGCCGTTTTCTGCCAGTAGAAATCTCAGTCTGGACCATCAGTGTCTCCGAACGACGTCTCGATATATAATAATATTCATAATATATGCAAATGCATTCAGTCTGGCTCGAACTCGTCATACGAGCATGATGGAAAGGGTTTTTGGATTTTCATTTTATGAACGAAATGCATTTGAGTGCATTTTCGTCAGCCAAAGCCCGAAGGGCTTATGGGTAGCCAGGCCAGGCCTGTATTCAGTGTGTACCTCGTTGCAATAACCAAAAATACTGCGACTCTCTACATTATGAGGCTTTAGTGAACTTTAGGACGTTACCAATGTGATATAATCGCTAGAAAAATACCATGTGGAATTTTCCTGGATCATTTTGGTTGAAGTACATGTCTACTGAGCCATTCCGTAAAAAAATATTTTCAACGAAGCTTTACGCAAATGTTTAGTTATAAAAATTGAAAACTTTTTAGTCACGAGAACCAATCGTTTCAATGAGATCTACATCTTCTTGCGAAGGGCTCTGATTTTTTTTTCAACGAACCTGACTGCTACGAAAAAAGGACCTAACTAGTACTTGAAATCGGAGAACTCCTAAACATCTTCATACGAATTGGTCAACTTTTTTGCGAATTAACTCTTAAAACCTCTTGTAGCTGATTTACCTCACAAGCACATACTCACTTAAGGCACCGTATGTACCTTGTCTTTGGATTAAGAAATTTTCTTATGATACAAGTGGTATTTGTGTGCCAGCTTTTCAATTCAACTGGAATAAGGGCTTTGTGAAGCGTTGGCTTCATCTTTTTTTAGTTTTAATTTTGAACACACTTACAACGTGAATGACATGTTCACGCTTTCACTTATATAGAAAAAAAAATTGAAAATTTGAAAAATCAAATTGACATTAACTAGGTCATCTGACCAACTCAAATGAGTTCATTAAAGAACAATCCATTCGGTCAGCTAAATCAATAAAAAAGAGTTCTTTAAAAAAAAATTTCTTTTGTTTTTTTAATTTAAATTGAGGAACAAAGCAACAGAAGAGCAGGTAGCTATTATGTATGTAGGTAACCTACAATTCTAATCTACATATATGCATGTTACGGGTTGTAATCCTATTATATTGAACAACAAAATGCTTCTCGTCGGCTAAATTTTATATGCCATCAAACTCCATTATACAACAACATTTAACTTATAATAATATGAACAATACGGTTTCAATGCTGCACATTCACACATGGACAGAATCTACTTTATGTACGTCGTTGTGTTTAATGTATTCTCCTTACTCATTAAAATTCTATTAGATTAGATTATTTATACAACTTCAATGCTTGTTACTTTCCAAGAATGTGCAAAAGGATTCGCTATATTGTCATTCAAAAATGACAAATCATAAATTTTGAACAGATTTTAATTTAGATATTTTTTGGGGCTAGAAATTTAGTTAAGGTTTAATTTCTCAAAGCTTGTTGTCACTGCAATGGGATTAAGACAATCCCAATGGAGATGAATGCTGAGACAATGCACTGCAACACCCAAATAATTGTTTTTCGATCAACGTTTTAAACCATAGGAATCATGGTCATTTCCAGACAATCATTCCAGGAAGATACCGATCACATTTTGACAATTTCTCAATATATTTTGCTTACAGTGAACGATATCTCAAATGTCTCACTGTCAAATTTTTCTGAGAATTTTATTGTGTCATTGCAAATTCACAATGACATTCTCTGAAAAAAATGACAGTGAGACATTTGAGATGTCGTTCACTGTATGCCAGACGTGATTTTTTTAAATCAATACATACGCTTTGTTGGACTGTAAATTTTGGAGTTTTAATTGTTAATTGCTTCAATTGATTTCAAATTTAACAATTACAATGGCCTCTGCCACATTTATCCGAAATGTGTCTGATTCAAAAAATCATTAAATTTCTCTGGAGATACATGGAATTCCCATAAAAACCATCGGCGAGCTACATTCGAAATTATATTTGTGGCATAATATCTCAACCGAAAATTAAATTTGAATTCATATTCTGGCATAATTTCATAGCATTAATTGCATAGCATAGCATTTATGAGATCTTCACAAGTAGTTAAATTCATTATCATTCATACGTCATAAGGATGATGAGTAGAAAAATTGAAGTGCTAAATTTTGTATGGAATTGCTAGACCACAACAAGTAAAACATTATTATAAAAAAGAGTAATTTCATTGCTTATGTAAATTATATAGAATTTCATTTATTGACTTAATAGACCGAGCGCCTGTTCCTCACTTTTTTCGTTGCGGAGCGCTTATTAGGGTAGGTCTTCATTGATAAATTAATTTGAATTTTCCACAATGTGCGACTCCGTCTTTTTTTCTGTAATGGGTAGTAAAAATATGGCAATGGCATAAGTTTTCATGTGCATGCACTCACGGTCACGGTGTCTCGGTCTATAAACCTGCTCATTATGCACAAGCTCTTAAAACTTTTTTTTAAGTTATGCAACAATCGGGATAAATTCATTTTTTCGGATTGAGTGGTTTTTTTAAACACCGGTGTAGGTTGTGGAATACATATTTAGTTATAACTTATCATTTGCATACGAAATAAACCAATAAAAATGCTCTTTTAACGGCCTTTTGCCATTTTAGAAATTGCATCTAACATGCAAATATTTTACATAATTTTTTTCTTTGGTGCAGTGCATTTCTATTAAGCTTAACAGTAAATTTCAATATTGCTAAACTAAGTGCACCATTACCTGCAAGTAGGGCGTTGGGTAAGCGAATCCGAACGTAATGAAATTTATTAAAATTTAGCGATTTAGCTGCTTCTGGGGGACGTGGAAAAGGTAGTTAAAACATTCTTTTGACGTCAGTGAAGACGGACACTAATTGGGTGTTTGTATACCACAAAATTGCAATTTTACAAACAAAAAATTGTCAATAGGTCCTGTCGCAATTGCTATTTTGTAGACACAAGGTGTAAGATTGCAAGTATGAGTTATTGAAAGAAAATTTTAAGGCTAATGCTACACTTCATCACCGCTTTCAACCTGCTTCTGATAAACTTTTCTGGAGAGATTACAGTGGAACGAAGTAGTTTCTAAATTTACTTTAAAACGAGAGGAAAATAACCGTGTTAAATCTATCAAGGTACAGTCCATTCGCACGTCATTTGTACATATTTGAACATTATCGTAAGTATTTCTATTTTCATTTGTTGTTGGTGTTCCCCCTTGCGTTCATAAATAGTTGACAATCAACAAACGAAATACGGCATATTGTGGCAAGTAGCTTTTTTCAAATTAGCCCTTTCATTTTTAAATATGCTAAGTGTATCGAGTATATCTTCGTATATTCCGTATATCGAGTATAAGTCGCATGAGTTTGACAACCGCCACATTCAGAAAAATGAAATTTTTTACACGATGGATTTCGATCAAACAAAATACCAGTATGTAGCTTGTGATCTCAGGAGTCTGGCAAGGTAATTAGTTTTTCAATCGGACCAATATCGGCTGAACGATAAGACTTTAATACGAAGATTATAATATACGAAGATATACTCGATATACTGGATATACTCAGAATATACGCGATATACTCGATATACTCGATATACTCTGCATATTTAAAAATGAAAGGAAGAGCCCTAAAGAGAACCCATTGTCGTTTTTTCAGGAAACGACATATACTTTTCAAGTTTCAGTTCACTATGGTCACTAGTAGTAAGAAGCAGCGACGATAGATACAGACCATATATATTGCTATTTTCAAGTAAATTTCACTGTCTCGTTGTACTTTTTCTCCCATCATACCTACTGTTTATTTCAAGGCTAGAGAAAAAAAAAAATGTTTTTAATGCAGTGGTGCGAAATAGTTATTTGCATCACTTGGATTGAAACCACGAAATTACAGTTACAGTATACGTGTGAATTCGTATACCGAGAGAATAATTTTTGCATGAGTATGTATGTGTCGTCGAGACGACGAAGTCGCGTGGGATACGAATTCACACACATACTGTGATTGAGTGGTTTCAATCCAGTGATGCACAAAATTTTACACTCGTCACACCATGAAATACACAAACAACAAAACCAAATACAAAGCATTTTTATCACATTGTTACACATCGCTCAAGGTTAAACTTAAATGTATAGAAGACGAAACCGAAAATACGCGATACAAAGACGAACGAGTCGATCGTTCGATGTGCATCACACTACTCGTTGATACGGAGAGTAAGCTCCGCCTTCGTATCAAATTTCTCTCTTTGACTAATAACATAAACAAACTCCACCATTAAGCAAAACATAGTCTGAATCCCTAGACCTGTTTGCAAGGTCTGCTGAGAGAGAACTAAAAAAGTGTGGTTTCCGTTAACTTTTGACGCGTGATATTCAAGGTGTTTTCATGGTTTGTCGAGTGTAAAAGTTTTTTTGCGCTTAAAGACTGAAATTCGACTGATTTCGATCGAAAAGTTCAATGTTTCTGTACTTCTCAGAGAGAGGTATTTGCGGCCAAAGTACTTTCATTTATTTTAACGTCTTTTGTGACTCGGGATAAAGGCTGAATTTTTTGGTACGCATCCTAACGAGGCGGATCCGAAAAATTCAACTTTTCATCACTCGTAACAAAATGTCGAGCAAAATGTACTATTGATGTACTAGTTCGAAAAAACAATCAATAAGTATTCAATAGTAACACGAAAAGATGATGACATGTCCCCGCCAAAGTTTTCTAATTGCAGTTGCCAGAGGTAGAATGTTAGAGCACATACTACTTGCAATCTTCGGGACAGTGCTGAAAGGATCAACACTGCATGGTGTATATCATTTTGATACAGAGACTTCGATTCTGCACTAGTTTAGTAAAAGTTTGTAAGTTCGATTTACACCATTCTCAACTCAACGCGCACAGCAAGTACAGTAACTTACTCATTATCGACAAATATTGTGGTAAAAAAAATCCACTCATATTATTACCCGCACGCATACACACATCCGTTTAATTATTTGGATTTACCACTTATTCCCCACGTTCTTTTTTTAATTATTTTAGTTTTTCGAAATTAAATCAACACATGATTGTTTAATAAAAATTTAAAAATGCATAAATTCGATGCAATTTATTTACTTCTTTTATTATTTTTCATAATGATGAATGGTTGTAATGAGAGCGCACAGCCTACAACAACAAAAAAACCCTCAATCGAAATAGCGTGCGAGAAGACCATTACGCTTTTGACTTTGAATGTAAATTTTGATCGTTAACTATGAAACCGGAAAGCTTTTTCAATATTTTATGTTTAGATATGAAAGGCATAAAATTCATGTGGTATAATAAACGTTAAAAAAATATGCGACCAATAAACCGAACATGAGAAAATAAATGATCGAATGTCGATGGTTCATCAAAATTCAATTTTATAACTCTGATGATCGTTTGGTTCAAATAAAATAAAACGATGCAAAAGTCATTTAAGTGAAAAATGTTTCAAGAGCTTTCTATTTGCATACATACATCAACTTAACCCCGTCTATTGTGTGTCGTACTGCTTTTCGCGTCTTCAATATTGATTGCTGCTCATCGACACTAATAGAGCGGAAAAAATCCTTAAAATTTCCTGCTGCCGTCAGTTCATTTTACGTAATTTTATTATGAGAAATATTGGAATTCCTTTGCGTTTATTGTTACACACACACGATAGGAGTTTGTGTGTGATTTACGACTTTCTTTTCGAAGAATGTGCAGACAAGGGCACGTAATTGTTGAACGTGAATCCCGGCTATAACTAAAACAAATTAAAATTTCAACACCATCAGATCATGGTTGATGGTGATGTGTTTTCTTACGTGAACATGGTATAACTAAATGGATAAAGTAGATGACTTTCTTTATTTCGTTGAAGTTAATACATTAAGTCATTGCGTTGAAATTGGTCGTTCTGGAAAGTGTTACGTTTGCAGAACGAACTGCGGTCACACAAAAAATAAACAGATGGAATATAATGGTTTGTCCTTTCGTTCTAGGTAATGACGAGTGTAGTGAGTAAGATATACTACATACGGCACTTTCTTCAAAAAAAAAATTGTATTAAGGAGTGCTGAAATTATGACTCGACCGGACGAAAAGAAGTCTGTTCCGAATAGGCAAAGTAAAAATTTCGAGGTGGGCTCGTCTTACTGCAACATACTACTATAAAGATTCTAGTATTTTTGTAGACCATAGACTATTGTACGATGTGTTTCTCCCTCGCTTGTGTAAATATTTAAAAAAAAATCCCTTAGATCTAAGTGCAAAAATCGCAACAGATACGCAACATTCAATTTCATTACAACTGAAATCACCTAACAGGAAACTCTGCTCAGACACACTATGAGAAAGCCATTTCTAAAGTGTCACAGTCATTTATATCCCTTTCAGTTCGTGTACATTACCACACAACGAAGATGACACTTCCTTTTACAAACAGCGGAGTTATTACTTTCTTCCTTTATTGTTATTAGTAGCTGACAACTGATATTTATCTAAGAAAATGTCCCTCTCCTATTGCCAGCTATCATAACAAATTAATAATAAATATCAAAACTTGTATCGCTGTTACGGACAAATTATAGCCAGGATTAGATAAAATATTCATTCACACACAAGCAAAACTATTACAGTTTACCATTTGTTTTTGAAAGAAGTTATCAGCGGTGTGTATAGTAACTTTTAACATTATCGAACGACAAACGTTTCTGCACTACTAATGTAATATTGTTACGCATGACCGAATTTTTCCACTAGGTCTATGTATACACATTTACTGGGGAATGTAATGTCAACGATATTTTCTCTTTGTGTTTCTTTTTTGTGCAAAGTTAAAGCTTAAAGTTAAAGATTTGTCGGGTAACTGTAAGCTATACTATAAACTATACTGAGTGTTAAAAGTTACACAGTCCACTAGTATCTCCATCCAAGAACTAACAATGGTCAAATGCAAGACTTCGGCATTGTTTCCTTTTGTTTGAATGTAAATTTGAAAAAGGTTACTTGTAACGTCCATGTCTAGATAGTAAAGTCATTTTTTGTTTCTTATAATTGAATTATACTAACATTTCGAAAGCAAATTTGCGTTACATATAAATAGGTACATCCGCAGCTGATACAAAACATTTCGACAATGTGAAATTTGTGGATACAATGAGCTTCGATGTGTTGTCGCTTCATATTTATTCAAATCTTGAATATATCAACCAAAAATGGGATATATTATATATGCAGCAACATCCGGACATACAAAGTCGTAAGGTTGAGTGTATGTGGATTTTGCCATGTTCCGTAGAATTTATGTTACTTAAAAATATGAGAAAGTCAACCAAAAATTCAATAGGAGTAAATTATTTTTATTTTCTTTGAGGAAATTGTGCTCAGGAAGTTCACGAGGCGAAAAGAAATATAAAAAATCGTTATCTGTAACTTTTCGAAGTGGTTAAATTTTATCTGACAACGGTATTCGACTCGGGCGAAGAAGGCTGAATGAAACACTGTAGTGATTAACGTATTGCTTTTGCAAATAACGCCATAACAAAGCTAATGTGAAAAACTTTTTACATTTATTCAGAAAGGAGAATTGATCTCGCAACGAACATATGAGGGATAGTTCATAAAGTTATTTCCACATTTTTCAGACCGCTCCTCTCTGTCCAACAAAAATGTAGGAAAACTTAAAAAAAATTAGACTTTAAGGCCAGGTTATGCGTCCTGACATATGTGCGCTATATCGGACCATAACCTGGCCTTAAGATGAGCTTGTAACCACGATAAAATCCACATTTTTCAGACCGCTCCTCTCTGTCCAACAAAAATGTAGGAAAACTTAAAAAAAATTAGACTTTAAGATGAGCTTGTAACCACCTCCCCACTTCATTGAGTGACATGTATTTTATGAATGACCCCTGTTTGAATGTTGGTTTGTTTTCAACAATTGAATCGTGCTGTGTGTAGATTCATATTCATTGGTGAGAAATTAAGTCTTTGGATCCAAACTCTTTGTGAAATTTTACTAAAACAATTCGCTTGCAAGCCATGAGTCATAGAGTCGTTTATCTGATTCGATTCTTTTCCTACTCTTTATCCAAAAACCACTTAAATTGTATTGAGATTAAAATTTTAGGTCGTGGAGGGATTACTTTCGATACAATTGGGAACGTAATGGTAACTGTTAATCCTCAAAAGATTTAAGTGTATGACCATATTTCTAGCTGTGAATGCTAGATCTAGTACTTCAAAGTCTAAGAAACATAAATAAATGTGAGTGATGCTCGCTGAATTGTTAACAAGAAAAATGTTTGTAACATGTAGAAGCAGAATCCTATTTTGCTATAAAGCCACCATATGTCATTTAGAATTGAAATTCAATTTGTGTAATTAAACTAAATTTAAAAAAAATTATGAGCTGTTTAAGGATATATTCTTTGAAATATTGTGAATCTCCAGAAATAAACAAGCTGCCAAACAAACAAACAAACAACCTAGTAGAAACACAGTTAATATTGAGCGTTTACATAAATGTTTGTTTTTGGTGACTTTTTGAATTCCTGACGAGCTCTTCACATTCCAATTAAATCGAGACAAAGGCTCGCCTGACGTTATAGACGAACAGGTGTTCCTTCCATCAATGCAGAAGCAAATTTCTTATTCTATTCTAATTTTATAAAATTAAAATACTCAAATAATTGTTTGCAGTATGTGTACAATAGATCGATCAACGTACACAAACCAATCAATCAATTTCGCTAGAATACATAAACTGAACAACCTAATAACCTAATGAATTGAACTTTATGCGGAATTTTCATTTTAATTAAAAAAAAGTTCGATTAGAATGGTATCAAAGACATTCGAAAGAAATTGAAACCAATACGAGTGTAAAAAATGATTTTTTTTTGTGGAAAGTTTGACGCCATTCCTCATCATATTATTCCCTGAAAATTGACAAAATGAATTTTATTTTCTTTTTGAGAATTTTTTGTTGCTTGTAGACGAATTTTTTTCTGAAAACATTTGACTCGTGGCATAGCAAACACATCATAAAAGAAATATTTGCTCTATGTGTTTGATATACTGCAAAATTGAAAGACTTGATCATTCAATGAAAAAAAAAAAAAAAAATCTCGTTTTCATATAAACAGCAAACAGATATACTATTCCAAATAAATACAATTTCCTATGATTATACACAAAGGTCTACTTTTCTTTAAGAGCTTCTGAAAAAAAAAAATATTTAGAACTTTGAATGACATATATTTTAACAAACGATAGGTAGACAATATTACATACACATGTAGAGTCGCGCTGAACCGAGACGTAAGTGGGAAAAAAGTAATTTACTTGAAATGGTTAGGAAGACACAAAGCAACAAGAAGCCAAATGTGGCTGTATATTGTACACAACACAGTATAAATGAATTTTAAATTGACTTATATGAAATGTTTTCTACCTAGATATGATGTATCTTCTGACAATGTTACATAATGTCGGTAGGAAGAAATTGGAATAGTGTATCTGTTTCGACCACAATTTAGTGTGTTTAAAAAATAATAATAAAAGCACCAGGGGTATAATCTCGAAGTTATAGTGTTGTGGAGGTGAAGCGAATTGCCAGGGGACCTGTCCTCTTTTCACTTACCGCGATTTATCCCTTTCTATTAACGATTTAGCTTATAATACTGGCCCCTTAATTTCAATAACAACAACAGAATCCCTTCAATTGTGTTGTTGTTATCGAACGTTTTACATCCACAAATACTGACAAATGTACTTACAGATCTCCATGGAAATTAGTCGAAAACCATTATCAAATAATTTCGAGCAGAAGAACACTCGACAATGGTGTTTATATGATTCTATGTAGATCTTTTTTAAAAGTTTATTTTGCCAATTGGGAAGTTTGTGTCTCTAAGGGAAGTCGAGCGATACAATCACATTAGTCTATGTATGCGATCTATTAAAGTATTCTTCCAATCATTTGACTCGCAAGAAACGGAGTAATCGTGAGAGTCGAGTCCCTTTAGTTTATCCGTAATATTGTAACATTGAGGAACGTTTTTTTTAAAGAAAATCTTTTATTATTACCATTACAGTGTGGAATATGCAAAAACGACCTACGTCGTAGAAATGGAAATGGTTGCCCTTTTGCATGTAATATAATTGGAATTTCTAAGAAAATTCAGTAGATTAATTAAAAGATACGAAAGCTACCGTATTTCTATTGAGAGTTTAGTACCCATGAATAAGTTAATTATATATACGTATCAGCGATCACCATAAATTATTTTTTTTGGCTGAAAATGACATGGTCAGTAGAATGACAAAATATTTAAGGCGAATCGTCTTTGATAACAGTCGACAATTTAATCACTTCAAAAACGTGTTTGCTGTTTATCAACTGATTTGTATTCCAATGTAAATTTTCAAGTTAATTGAGGTAATTTTATCGTAAATACAAAGTCGAAGACTCTTTTTGGAGTTAACGAGAAAAACAGGATTTAAAAAAAAATATTTTGACTTGCTGGCTCTAGTAGATAAGACTCAATATATTTTGTAGGCAGCCCTAAAATTTCTTTACCCGCGAAGGTTAATTTCCTTTTTTCGCACTTTTGGAAAAGGATGTATTGCTGTGAATAGTATCTTACTTACATCGGTTGTTAGAAATAATGTTTTAAGGATCTTGAGTTAAGATGTTTATGCAAATTATTTGTGAGGATTTTACAAATCACTTAAACTGAGCTATACCCTTTTAGAAACAGTTATTCATCTGTTATCGATAACGATTACAAAAACAATCGATGATCTCTAGTTGCATAGCAAAATGAATTTTAAACAAATGAAGTACAAGATTTTACGTGTTACGGCATGTTTCATTTTCATTTACATTGCCTAATCACGTAAAGCATTGTACTTACGAGGTTCCAAGTTGTTATTTGACAAGTGGGGAATACAGTCCTCCCCTTCGAGTCGGGCTGTAACACCCCACTTATCAAATACACAACTTGGAACCTCGGAAGTAATATACTATTAACAATAAAAAACAATGCGTTACTCGGAATAATATAATGATTATCAAAATTATCAAAACAACATATTCGCTGCGCTTTGGCCCTCAATCTTTGCGCTTAATGAAATCGGCAATTTACATGGTATCTGCTGTAATCCACTATTTTCTCAAATATGTAACCCAGTGATCTTATTAGCACACAGTGTTTCATAAGTAAATCCGTAAATCCATAGCACTGTCAAATGCTATGGTAAATCATATCCATCGATAATTTGTTTTACTGAATAAACACTAAAAGACCTAAACGAGTTACAATCTAATTATTTCGGTGCACACACTCATCCCGTCCAAATAACATGGGTATTATCTTTAAATTGTGCATTCATGACGATATGAAAATTTCATGGAAACGTCGAATTTAATTAAAATGGTGCACGCCGATGTAATAAAGTATTCGGAAATTAGAGGTGAACGCTTCTCCCAGCTAGACCGGGTTATAACCGGAACAGATACATAGGAGAATCCATTTACGGTTCGTGTCACATAAGACATTTCATGTGCGGATGGTTGGGTAAAATTCATTTTCCAGCATTAATATTAAACATTATTCCCTTCCTCCTTCATTTTTTTCTGCGTTCAGTACGCACAAAGATCGTATCCAGTCCAAGAAATATATATAAAAATTACAAATTTTCACGTTTACCGTAATTCTTGCTATCTTCAATGATTCTCGCCAGGATAGTTTAAAAAGCACGAAAACCTCTATGCAACGCAACATACTTGAATGTACATTTTCAATCAATTTTCGTGTATATGTGTAGGCTTCGGACGAGAAACGATGAATGTGCAGATTACTCATTATTCTACTCTCACGAGCAAAATTTCTTAATTAAATTGATGTTTTCTTTCAACATGTTTGTTGAATCACTATGGCCAAAACGTGTATTAAAATATGAAACGGTAGAGCGAATCTCTGGTGCGTTTGCGTTACACAAACACCGACAATACGCAACAAAAATAAACACCTAACCTATTCGGTTATAATAGTTTATTATCCAAATCAGAACGCTGTTCTCTCCACCCTAATTAACGATCATTGAATGGAATATATTTTTCACAAACAAAATGAGTGTAGAAAAAGTATGGAAAATATCGTAAAATGTGAAAATGCTCTGGCAAGATAAACATGGGTGTCACATATCCTAAGAAAAGTTTGTTTAACACTATCATTATACTAAGTAATCTTTTATACCCAACACATCTCAATGGAATATTTATTTTCCTTTTTTCTGTGGTTTTCTTTTAAAAAAACTTCCATCCAATAAATTTGATATGTTCACACTAATAATCAGAAAAAAAAGCGAAAACAAGGAACCGAACGAAAAAATTCAATATTTCATTAGAACAAAAATTTATTTATGTTGTTTATTTCTACCCGAACCCGAGCCTGAACCGTACACCAATAATTTACAAACAAAATTATGAAAAAAGAAAAAAAAATTTTTGGATAAAAATTGTTTTTAACTTCTATAGAATGAAACTAAATGCTTAATTATAGAACGACTGTAACATTGGATTTCGGCCAGAAAAATTATATTTTCACATGGGTAGTAAAACTGTTCAGTAATGAACCTGACGAAATTTTGCCGTACTTGTAATATGCAATTATATCTATATGTCCGCGTTGGTCAGTGTGTTACACGAAAATGCTGTTAAAACAAAAAAAAACCTACGACTCAAGAGACACGTATCAAAAAAAAGTGTTCGTTTTTTATGTGTAATTTGTGCACACCAGATACATATAAAAAAAATCGTAATTGGGAAAATCTGGTGTTTATTTTGATTTGAGAGTTTTATTACCGAGAATTTCACTTAATTAACTTTTAAAACATTCAATGTTCAAATTGAATTGAGAGAGAACAGATTTTTATGACAGGCTATAAAATGTTTTGATGAAATGGATTTTTAGCATTTCGCTTTAGAATGGCATTTTAGAAATTTTCTTCCATTTCTTTCTAAATTTTGTGAACGCGATTATCAGGTGTTTTAATATGCTATAGGTGTATTATATGCGATACTTTCGCATGATGAGTTTGTTTTTATTGAACAATGAAATAGATTGATAACTTAGATCGGTTGGGATAAACAAAAAAAAACAATAAAGAATTTCACCGAAGCTTTAATGCTTACTACACTTAAGAATTGATTCTTTTTATAGCCCACTGGGTAAACAGCACACCCAGCAAAGCAGTGTTAATGTGCACCCACAATGACAATGTTATCGTTAATTTTAAGTTTTTTTTTAATAGTCGAGCTTGCGCGTGCTTTAATGGAACTTTAATTACACTTTCCACAACAAACTAGATAAATCTACAAACTTTGTCTCATATCTCGTGGCCCTAAACTGTAGAAGTGGAATAGTTGGTGATTACCGTAATTTATTAAACAGCAAAAACATAGTCCGACTGGAAGGTAATTATATATGAACTGTGAAATCGTCATATCCAATATATAAACAATGTAATGCAATACAAAACCAACAACGATCGCAATATACTAATTTTATATCTCACATCATCTCCCCGTAGAGGGAATAAATACCTTTCTAATGTGGGGCCTGGTGACTGAGAATAATTAGATAAAGATTGATAATTCGAACTTTAATAAGGTTTCGCTTTACAATCCGTTCGTTTTTAGTTGGCATTTCAATTTAATGGAAAATGACACGGAGATTTATTGTCCATCGAGGAATCACGAACCGCAAATAATTCCTTACAGATAACGTTTTCACCACATCCATACTTCAATCAATAAATTGTATCAACAAGAAAATATAAACAAACACATTACCAGTCAACAGTTTATTCTCTTGTGGGATCACACACTACTCTGTGTATATAACTATAACTATAAGAATACTAACCGTTTTACATCAATGGCATTACATTACAGAGGAGAAAAAATGATGAGTAGGATTTGCTAGACGGGCTCTGATCCTTTTTCCAATTTAAAATTCTATTGAGCATTTAAGAAACAGCAACAACAACACACACAAACACATCGAAGTAGCTTTATAATAGAGTAAGGTTTGGTCCTTTCGGTAAATGTTCGATTTTATAGTGAAAGAACCGCAAGCATATAACGATAAGATAATAATCACATAAAGACAATGTTGTTGTGGTTGGTACGAAGCGTCATAAGAACCACTAGTATTGCGATTGTCCTTTTCGGAACAAAAAAGCATTTTACTGTTATTGTTATCGGAATTATCACAAATAGATTCCACAAACGTACCAACACTATTTTCTAGTAAATGATCGAAAAGTAGTTTCTTATCTAATTTTGGTATTATTTTCCCGCAGAGATAGAGGTAAGCAGCGGGTGAATTTATTTGGTAATTTCGCTTCAATTGAGCCAATTGTTCATTGTTCAATTACAACTTAGTAATAAGAAATAGTGAGCTTAATGTCTCACATTAAGCAAGAAAAGCCATCCTGGCTAAATTTGTGACATAATCGTGACTTCGTGACTCTGTGGATAAATAAATTACATTACCACAATTACATTAACATTTCGTTCTCACTCGACCGCCCTACATCTGTCTCTGTTACAATGCCATAAACGGAGAAAATGAATCTTTCATTTAACTGGAGCCATCAGTTTCAGTCTCCTTGTTGTAAAACACTTTATTACCGATCCGAAATCAATACTAAAACTGCTAGATAAACATAAAAGACAAAGAAAACCGTAATATCAAATGCAAAAAACCGAAATCACCTACCTCATCTCGAAACGTAATGGTCTTGTATATATGTATTCGAAACCACAACCGAATGTGAATTTATTAATTTGGTGAGTGTTTGGCATACGATATATTTATTCCTAATTCTTTCAATAAATAAACTTTACCTTAACCGTTACCATAGTCATAGCCAAACGCTCTGTGCAAACAGAAATTGCGTGACGCTTAAGAATGCGAAAAGCATCTGGATATATATCTGAGGTAGTTATATTATATACACATGACATGATTTATGAACGGACAAAATTGAACGGCAAGACAAAATAAGATTGCGAATTTTCAACGGTTTAAGGGAATCAAACGCGTAGCGTAATAAAGTTTCACCTGAAAATGTGAGTCAATAAAATAGTCGACTGTTGAAGTTAAAATTATGTGCAATGCCAAATCACATTTTATCTTAGGACTGACAAGGACATTTTATTTACTGGTCGTTTAACGACATTCAAAAAGCCAATATAATGTACCAGTAAACGTTATGTATGCGTATCTTATCATCTTGTAAACGTCTTTCCACAACCGGAAAGTCTGCGCACGTTGAACATATTTTTCAGTCGTCTTAAAACTGTAATAATATATCTTCATTCATGTTGAAATACCTTTCCATTTTACGTTAATATAATAAAGCATAAGAATTTTTCTTCTTGTTCACTGTTCATTTCGAATTCAAAATGGGTTTGAAGATATGTGTTTTTCCATCTATCAAAAATACTTTACTCCAACAAAACATTTGGTATATTATACATACACGCAGCAGCAGTAGCAGAAAAGTACCAGAAAACCATTGAAGCAACAACGCAGGGCCAAAAAAGAAAATATTCTCTCGCATTTAATATATAAGGCGATAATGTTGAAGAAGCTCAAAAATATTCGTTTCGTAGAATTAACGACGGTCGTTAGGGTAAGGATGAATGGAATCGAAAAGTAATGGTTTAAAAGGTTTTTCATTCAATTTTATTATTTCATCTCGCACACATATATTTATATAAGGTATACGTTTGTTTTATAGGTTTTACGCTTCGCTGTAACTTGTTATTCCTATTGGGCTAGCATCTCAAACCAATCTCAATCCACTGTTAACATAAATAAAATGATTTCAGTGAACTGTGTGTCTGTGTGTGGATACAATAAAGGGGTTGTCAAAATGTATAATTAGTGGAGAGATTCCACAATGAGATGTGCGAAAAATGTAATTTAGTTCAACGGAATATATGTTACCACATGAATGACTGACTGATTTTTCGATTGAAAAATAACTTTTGATATTATTTTGAAATTTGACTTGTTGTTATTGTGATGATTATGTGGCTTTAAAATATTTTATATTTTATATTTATACACAACTCGACTGTTGTTGTTATTTTGAATAAATTATGTAGCGAGGGATCTGTTTAGTATTCCAGAGTGAATACCTGTTGTGTGTAATGAATACTATATCACATTTCAAAATGATGTGCAGGCCTGCGTGATTTCTCAATAAACGGAGCCTTAAAAAATGTTTCAAATTCTTTACTTTTTTGAAAGTCAGTGGTAAAAAACCATTTAATACACAGTCACGTAACGCGACGGTATGTTATATTGTTGTGTGTATATATATTTGTCAATGACCCTGTTCAGAACATGCAGATTTGGTAATGTGGTTTTAGTTTACCATAAACTTAATAATGCAACATTTTTGTAGCAACAGGTTCGGTCACAATTTTTGTTTTTTGTTTCTTTTTGTTCAATTTACATTAGCGCTGACTTTTCCAGCGATGAGCTTATCGGAGCTAATCTAAGCAGAGCTTTAGCGAACTTAAGAAGAAACTGTTTTGTTACCGAGGCAAGTAAATTTTGTTTCTTCCACGGTTGTTGATTTACAAACTTTTTACTTTTCTACTCTAACTGCATCTAGAGTGTTATAGTTAATACATCCTTTACACCTGTTACTTCTGTTGTTTAACTTTCTTTTCTACATGAGGCATGTGATCCAAAATTTTGGGATTCTAGCTAATTTCTCTAGGGTTGATAGTGACTCATTCAGAGCATAAAACGTAAAAATTTGTAGATTTTCCTCAAAGTTAAAATTTTGAACCTTTTTCAGACGGCAAGCGTATCATCAGATCTGTTACTTCATTTGATCTAAATATTTTTAAAAGATTGATTTCAATCTTAGCATTAGTCATAACTTGTCGCTTGTTCCTAAATTCGTAATCGCTAACAGATGACAGCCGTTCGAAATACGTTAAGAAAGTTTAAAAAGAAAGAGAGGAAGAGTTTTGAGCAGAATTTGTATTAGCAACATCAGATATTTTGTAAAGGTTTTGCTTCACTTTTATCCTTTAAATCGCTTCGCTTATGCAATAAAGTATGGTATTGGCATTTAAGAGCGGACAAGGCTTCGGACAAAAACCAAATATTATAGCATCATCTCTTTTAATTGAAATGAAATCGTATTGTGTCTTCAATAACAATAGAAAATCGAACATCGAAGACACCCATCATAGAAATATAGTGAAAACAAAATGGCCTCCGTGATAGAAACAAAATTGTTTTTGGTTAATTTCTTAAAAATAAAAACTTATTTCAAAAAATGGAAAACAAAATTTCGTGGTATTAGACATAAGAAACGGTTTTGATATGTGATTATTCTCGATTTACTGCCGAAAGAATGTACCTAAAGTGGAAAACACATTTTTGTTAAGTAAGGTTCAAATTAACCGTTCGTCCATTTTTTGTTGTATTCCATCTCTTGCATCCTGAGAATTATGTTCCTAAACATGCCCTATTTTTCGTGCAATTTTTGTTCTTGTCCGAAACTAAACCCTTGTACACTCTTAAGGGCAAATCTCGGTAATAATATAAAGTTTGATTTTTTTTTGTTTGTCTCTCTATAGGAGCTCAGACGGAAAGTCCTAGAGATTTGAAACTCAATATACCGACTAATTAGCAAAAGTTAAGTGGAACATTTTTTAATTTTCATGCGTTATTTGACGTGTGTCCTTTTTTTGTCTGTTTACGTCATGGATACGTTTCTTAAACGCGTGAAAATTTTTGATGTGTTAAAATAATTCCGAGCAAAGCCGGATGCTGCAATAGTAGTTTTAATAAAATACGAATTAACAAGAGTTTTCCGGCCAAATACTTAGTATCTTTAAAACAATGTTTCGTAGTCATTTCGAAACTATCTACTCGTCACAACGCCATAATAAATGTGATTCCATAAAATTGAGTTATAAAATCCATAAAGTCATTTAAAAAGTGCATCATTAACGTTTTATCCTGATTGGAAATTGGTAAATGTTTTACAGTTGTCTGAAAAGCACACATTTAATGGTATCTTTATGGTCTGCATTACTTTTTTAATTATTTATTTAAAAGCATGGATATAGGTACGAAAGTGCAACCTGTAAAACTTATGCTTTTATGAAGATGGATTTTATCTGTTTTGATGGAATCATTTCGTTTGTTGATTTTTAAATATCTTTAGTAACTTTATTGCATCAACATTCGTTCATGAACGTTACAATTTTGGTTGATTGATCATTAAGCTTATTGTTTAGAGAATAAACTCTCAACAAACTCTCAGCTACATACAAAGTCTTGGTACAGAGCTTTTTGAAGTAATTTTCCACTCGGAAACAAACTAAAGATGGAAAATCTGCCAAGTGTTGAATTTTTTTAAGGAAGAGAAATGCAAAGCAAAATGAATTCAAAGTACGACGGCCCTGTGCACTACTTGCATCACCTAAACCTCCATTTATAGCATAATTGCACTGAATTAATGAGAATTAAACGGGTAGAGGTCCAACATCGACTTCCATCGACGAACTAGCACATCCATAAAATATACAATCGATAAGAAGACGTTGACACTTGTGCTAAAGTTTTGACAAATTTGCTAGTTCCATCCACACATATAAAACGTTCAACTCTTTCTATCATTTGTATTCCAGCATAAAACGAAATTTCCATAAGTAGATACCCGAGATTTTATTGGCTTAGACTAGGATTTCGGCAATATTTGTCTATGTAAATTCCACCCTCAAACGAAGCCATTCCAAAGTAATGAAACATATACATATATAGAGTTTCTACACTGTTTTTTTTTTTATAAAATGCATTTAAAATTCATTAAAAGCGTTATAGGAAACGTTCACCTTTTCTGTGTCATGTCATCAGCTTGAATAATTTATTAGTTCATGATACTCGATTATGAAAAATTTAACAATATGTCTATGTAACGTGCACCACATTGACTACCAACCGGCATATAACTGCACCCGAAAATTACAGCGAGATGTCCTTCAAAAGCAATTTATGGCAAGAAAACCAATATTTTTGTCAGAAAATCTATGAAATAACATTTTACCTCTTTTCTTCATGTAATATTACAAACAGCGAAGAAACATACTATTGAAAGTGGAAGCGAAATGCCTAACCGACGAATAACATAATAACGTTTTTTTGCTGCTGCTAACGATAGCATGCGAGACATGTGGGCGACTTTGTGTTATAAATGTGTGACTGTTTCGGTTTAGTGGTTGATAACCGCGAGCAATTATGTCGATTTAATGTTATGGAGCTTATACACGTTCATTCAGACAAATTATTTTAACTATGGCCAATGGCTAATTTAATTGACTGAAATTTATTCAGCCGGAATGTGTTCAGTTTTTAAGCAAGTTGATTGTTCATCAAAGAAAAAATAAGCGAAAGCTGCTTCACATAAACAATGTAACACAGTCAATGAGAAAAATGTGCTATAATTATCTCAACACATTCGTGTATTTGGTTTTCTCTGCTGAGTGTACGAATATGATGAGATATGATATAGTAAACAAGAAATTCAACGAAATAATTTATAGATTGTCTCGAATAGCGTTTTGAGATATTTTTGGGCTTATACAGCGGGATGTTAGGTCTATCATTCGCTCAGTAATGTTTATAACAACTACATTCTAGTCCGTAACAGAGACGTTTTTATTAATTTTATTTCTGGAATAATAATTGAAATTTTAGATGTAGGACAAAAAATTGGTAACGTGTTTACGGGGCTAGCATCTTTTTTTGTGGGTTTCTGACGGGTATGCATAATTTAAAAAAAGGTTTTTCGACAAAGAAAAGCAATTGTCGGTTCAGAGCATTTGAGGTTAGAGGTCTAGATAGCTATGGCGCTGTGAACAATGTAGTGGTACTTTTGTGTTTGTTATACTCAATTTTACGTGACCGCAACGTAAAGTTAGTTTTTCGTGAGACTAAAGTTTTGCTGTCCCCTTCGTCATACTACGCAACCCGCAGAAAAGTGAAACTTAATGTGTTGTCTGAGTTAGTAGTTCTTGTGGTTTTTAGATTCGTATATTGGTATATTCCATGTTTATTTAAAGAATGAGAAACGAATAACTTAAATAATAATAATAATTAAATATTTCGGATTCGTCTAGCAAAATCTAGTTCTTCACTAATTTAACTATAATCCAAACTCAAAGGTCTAAACAACTTCCAACATGATGAATATAAAAAATATTGAAAGCTATTGCAATCGACAGGATCGACAAAAACCAATAAAGTTGAGTTCAACAAATGAAGTAATAGTATTTATCGCATACGCGGTGTGATTCCCCGAAAAAATTATTCACCTAGGATATATAAACAAACATTATACTTCTGTAAATTGTCAAAGTGTCATTCGCATATCTTGTTGTCTCGTTTTCGCTTATGCGATAAAAAAGAATATGCACGTATGACAAGCCGTCTCGGCAAGCCTCGACCGCTTTGTCATACGTGCATAATATTTATTTTCGCAATTCCGGCATCCATTTAATGTCGGTTTGAAGGTATTTATTTCACTGTATTCCCGGACACAGCGCAATATGAACTTTTTTTCGCACGCAGTGCGTTATCAACTTTTTTTTCGCACGCAGTGCGATATCAACTTTTTTTTCGCACGCTAAAGAACCTATTACCTTCAACGAAGGCTAAATTTTTATAAATAAAAATCTTGCATGGACCAGAAATCGAACCCCCGACACCAAAAGGTTTTTGAGCACAAAGCAGCGACTATAGCCATTCGGCTATAGAGTCACACAATTATACCGAACGTATTGTTGAAGCGTATATACTAAGCATTGACTACTCGATTTCATTCAACGCGTCTCTTTACATCACATGCAATGTGTATTATAATGCAGCCTTCTTGATCGTTCAAATGAATTTCTGTATACACAAGAATTTTGGAACAAAATGTAGGCGATGTTTTGCATTGGAAAGGTGATTATGGCCCGAAATTGCGAAAAACGTGGTATCTACCACGGTAGGTATGCCGGTATTTTTTCGCACACGACGTCTTGTCGACCTCGGCTTCGCCTCGGGTCGACAATCGACATCTAGTACGAAAAAATACAAAGGATAAAACGATGAAAAGTAAAGTTTTCTTGTGAAATTTGTCGATCCGAGGCGAAGCCGAGGTCAATAAACACACGAAAACGAGACTTTTCATTTTTATCCCGAGCTATGTAATAATGGATTTTACATGCTGAGGGCGTTGAAAGAAGTGCTTGAAACATGAAAAGTACGGTTTTCGACGCATGTAGCAAGTGAAATACTACCACATGACTAGGGATAAAAAGATGAAAAGTAGAGTTTTCGTATGAATTTCGTTGATCCGAGGCGAAGCCAATAAACACACGAGAACGAGACTTATTATGTTTTATCCCGAGTTTTCGACGCATGTAGCATGTAATATATATTACATGCTGAGAGCGACGAAAGACGTGCTTCAAACATGAAAAGTACGGTTTTCGACGCATGTAGCATGTAAAAGATTTTTTTGTTCAACACCAGACAATACTTAAACGAAAGACGAACAGATAATTAGTATGATCGTACAGTAATTGTCAACTAATTTTCTGTTTGAGTTGGTTTCACATGTACATACCATACACCCCCACACTGATTATACGGCTTGTATATTAAACATGTATAAAGACGGGTAAGTTGTATGTGTGTATGGAAATATTAATAAAACAGCTGGAAACACAAATTTGGTAGACTCTAATTATGATCATACTTTCCGTTTCTAAAAGGATAAGACGGATGTATATGACTAAAGACAGTAAAGTGTTACGAGGATCCGATAACCGTCAATCAATATCATCAATATTGTCGGTATTGTTCACTCGTATTTAGAGTTGGAAGATAAATATCCAAACACGATTCAATCTCCTTTTTTCTAACTAACGAAGTATGTAAGCTAGCAAACATTGTTATCAGATTTTCCGCTTTACAAAGAAATTTATACGGGAGCTTTGTCTGACTGCACTGTCTTCGATTTGCTTTATATTTTAATTCCATTTTTCCGTCTCTTCCTGATAACAGTACGGTTAGAATATGGATGTAACATTGCACGATTGACAGAGCTTTATCATGGTGACACAAATCCTACTTAACACACATTAAATATCTTAGCTGTCAGACGTAATATAACGCGTTTGGTGCAAAGAAAATGTTTCTTGGATGAAGCAAAAGATTTAGATATGAAGAAATGTTAGACACCAAAATTGGTGGTATTGTGGTTGATATATACATACCATATAGCATATCTAGTCTCATGCACAATAAATATAAGAAAGACAACTGATTTTAAATTCTACGAATGCAACGGTCTCTGCACAAAATGTATTTTCCGGAATATTTATAGTCGTAGACGATTTAAGAAATGATTCCAAAAATGGCCATAGTTTTCCTTCCAATATAATTCTACTGATTCCCAACAACATTGAACAAGCATGAACACATTAATTTGAAGACAACGGGGAATGTTTTTTAATCACGTTCCTTCTTCGGCCTTTATTAAGTTGTCGTGGTTACTTTTCTGGGAAACGTTTTTAATATGTGCACGGAAAATTTCGTTGGTGCAACCAATTCATGAGAGTAAATGAGTTACCCGAACCAACAAATCGTGCACAGTTTTATTTATGGATTGTAAATACAAGAAGAGATACATATCTATATAACAACGCATTTCTTGAGTATGTGCTACATACATTACCCCTATACTAATAATGTACTATAAATGAACACTATGTCTTCCATTTATTTATCTGGTAGCCAAAAAACATTGTTAATCAGAAAGTTTGCTGGTGGTATGTTACAATCAATCAAAAAGATACAACTTTTGGTTGCACGTGAAAATGTCGCATGTATATGACTCTTTCCTGCTAAGTCATTTGATATTATTTTATCATTGTTGCTATGACCTACTCAATCTTCGCATAACCATCATATTAACAGTACGGTCTGTATATGTATTTCGACGAAAACCTCATTTCTAACCATCTATCATCGATTTATCAATGTATAATTTGTAAAAATATCTCCGTTTGCAAGGTATACTTCGTATACGTAATAATCTAATTTGCTGTTACATAATCAATTGATTTAGTTCACATGTGTGCTGTCGTCCTCATTATAACTGACCATTATACTCCTCAATGTACATTGTACACATTGATATACTTAATAACCGTAGTGACGTAACATTATAGGTTTATTAAGTTTCATTTTGGATCGCATTCAGTCATGGATTAAAGTTTTTTTAGTAATTTAATAACAATGCAAAACGTAAACTTATACGAGGCTACTACGAAACTCGTTTCATAAAAAAAGTAAGAACAAACGACTGACTGAGCTGCCATGAATGGGTACGTCATTTCTAACGAAGATTGATAATTTTTTTAACCAAACAAAATTGAATTTATTATGAGGTTACAATTAATCCCGAAGATAATATGTTACGGTTTCGATACAGAAAACATTGCTCTAAATGAGTGTTTTAACTAATGATGTCACTTTTAATCCTTTTGTGATAAGTTTATGGGTTTAGTTTGAAATATTCCAGTTTGATGTGTGAACATTTCACTGTGTACATGGCAAATCAGCATTATTAATACAGAGATGTCACAGGGATTGCTTCGAACTAAAACAATGTGGGAGGGGAGTCTAAGGTACCGACTTGACTTTGTCAGTAATTAATTATGATTGATTATTGTTGCTGAGCGGTTGCTGTTCGATGAGTATAATTTTCGAAATGATTTTTTTGCCTATGCAAAATAACATTTCAATGGTAAAATTCAACCGCATTATGTCACATGAATAGATTTTTTCAATTTGCCATATCTACAAAATAAATTCAGGGTTAGACTGGGGTAATGGTCTCCCAAATTTTTTGATCGAACCCTAAAAATTATTACAACTCTTTAAAATAAGAATATCCAAACAAGAAAGTAGTCTTACATCCCTAAAAATCAAAAATTTTAGCCAAATGATCACAAAATCGTTGATTTTTCTATAAGTCTATCCCGGCAAAAACTCTTTCAGACCAAAGTTGGGCGCAGTCTACAGTCTATATGTGTGATAACTTCTAAAACAAGTGATATCGCTAGAGGTGACGCTGTCAGCGTCGTTACGCAAAACCCAATTTTAGTTCAAAAAAGCTGGCTTAGTTTTTCTCATTATCTGCCAAATAATTTTTACCAAAAAAAAATTTGACTGGAAACAACCAAAATTTTACCAAAAAAATCTGCGTCGCATGTGGCAGATAAATTTTCTTGCTGGTCTGTTCCTGAACATTTGCCACTTTGCGACGCAGATTTTTTTGGTGAAATTTTGGTCGTTTCCAGTCAAATTTTTTTGGCAGATAATGAGAAAAACTAAGCCAGCTTGTTTGAACTAAAATTGGGTGTAAAATTTAATTTTTGCGTAACGACGCTGACAGCGTCACCTCTAGCGATATCACTTGTTTTAGAAGTTATCACACATATAGACTGTAGACTGCGTCCAACTTTGCTCTGAAAGAGTTTTTGCCGGGATATCAGTCGTTTTAGAAGTTAATACATTTTTAGCCAAACGTGGCCAACGTTTTGTCGTTAAGTTTGTATCATTGAGAAGGTGCCATTGATTCCGAATTGTAATGTAAGCTGTGTAGTGACCGCTATGTTGACTATTCCCTGAAAATTTGACGAAATTCGAAAATTTGACGAAATTTTAAAATTTAACGAAAATCGAAAATTTGAAGAAAATCGAAAATTTGACGAAAATCGAAAATTTGACGAAAATAGAAAATTTGACGAAAATCAAAAATTTGACGAAAATTGAAAATTTGACGAAATTCGAAAATTTGACGAAATTCGAAAATTTGACGAAAATCGAAAATTTGACGAAAATCGAAAATTTGACGAAATTCGAAAATTTGACGAAATTTGAAAATTTGACGAAATTTGACGAAATTCGATAATTTGCCGAAAATCGAAAATTTGACGAAATTCGAAAATTGGACGAAATTCGAAAATTTGACGAAGAAAGTAATTCTCTATCTGCCACCATTCAAGAAATATCTCCAAAACCCCAATTGACCCTCCCATTTCCAACTTTCGACATTTTTCACATATGCCCTTCTGTTCTACTCGTAAAACTCTGAGACTTTGCCGAAGAAAGTAACTCTCTATCTGCCACCATTCAAGAAATACATCTAAAAACATAATTGACCCACCCATTTCCAACTTTCGACATTTTTCACATATGCCAATGTGTTCTACTCGTAAAACTCTGAGACTTTGCCGAAGAAAGTAAATCTCTATCTCTCATAAGCCAAAAAATATTAGTCCTTTCATCCTACGCTCAACCAAATCTGCACCAATTTTTCTAATTATTTTTTTGTTCGATACGTATGTGAATAAATAAAAGTTTTTTTTTCCTTCAAAACTTCATAAGCCACACCCATGCGACGACGGTGTTGGTTCTTCCATAGATACGAAGGACAATTAAATTGTCAGAGAATGACTATTCTATCATTACACTTAGATAACTCGAACGCTAAGCATTCATCACATCCACAACGAATCGATGCTATTAGACATACACAATGTCTAAACAATTTGTAAGGTATGCGAGCCACGACTGCTACTTTCTGAGAGAAGATGAAGTACGTCCGTCACTTCAGTCTTTGCGGTTCAAAAATAGTTGGCACAATGGCGCTGGTACCCAACACTATAGCATGTTACATACGAACAGCTCTAGCGAATCATAATTGCTAATCAAATTACAGTTAATTACACATTACACAAATTAATAACTTGTGGGCCAGTACAACGGAATTAATGGGTTTCCAGAACGAGCCGGAGCCGAGTATTTTTGGGCATTGTGCATTTCAATTTTCATGATCAAAATTCTCAGCGAAAGCGATCATTGTCAATGTCGTTTGAGATGTCAAATCAGTTATCATTTTCATAACGCTAGCCTCAAACGTTAAACAAACTTATATATGAAGTTTTCCTTTTTTGAGGTTAGCCCCTCGGTTAGCTCTGTGAAATTGACAACTTATTCGCAACTTTTTGAGAAAAGAAACCGCTATTTGACACTGATCTATTGAAATCATGTAAAAGATTCATTTTCCAGTTATATGTTAATGCTGAGCTTTTATTGCTGTTTTTTTTCTACATCTTCTAATCTTATCGAGTGTTTGCAATCATGAAAACGGAACTCAGATGGAAACCTACCAGTAAAGAGTAGGTACTTGAAAATGCAATAAATGTTTTTTATTTGCAAAATTTCGTGAAAACTCTTAAAATCAATTTTCCTCTCCAAATTGGCAATAAGTCAAGTAGTTTCATTTTTATTTTCATTTAAAAAATAAATCCTATTACGGTGGTGAAATTATGATTGTTGGATGTGAATGAAATCGTAAAAAATTTCTCACAGATATGATAAAGTATTGTAGAGAGGATAGAGAGAGAGAAAAAAAAAACACTTTCATCTTGCAATTTGACGAATAATAGACATAATCAAACTTGAGATTTTATGAAGAAAGAAAAATTTATGGGAAAAGATTCTTATCAATTTTGATGTAATTCCATAATGAAAAAGTTTTCTGCTCATGCCGTTCGTTTTCTTCGAAATATACGGGAAATAATAAAATCTTTTACATCTATTTTGATAATAAAATATTAAAAAATATGAAAAGAAGCTAGCAGTTAATTCGAACATTTAATATAAGTTCGTTCAGTCAAAAGAAACTCGAGTAAATAATTTTTTTCCTATTCTTTGAGATTTTCTCTTTGAAGCAGCCAAACGAAATGATATTAATTTCTATTTCAACGGATATTGTACTTAGTTTTGAACGTTTTTTTTTCGTTCTTCCATAGATATTGTTATCATTTCGGTGAATGCATATTGAGGTAATTAAGAACACAGACATTTTCGGAAATTGAATTTGTGTCGTCGACGAGACTTTAATTTCATTCCGTATGCCTATTCGATTGTCTCAATCTAAACGCAAACTCTTAAACGTCTTGTAGTTTATTTTAATGTTAGACCTATAACAGCCGGATGAAAGTTAATTGTATGATGAGACAGAATGCGCGAAACACACATTACAGCATAAAATGGTTATCGAAAAAGTCGTTAGGCCTGATAAATTACCCGAATATATTGTAGTGATAACGGTGGCGTTACTATAATGACAATGCTTAAAAGCTTAGAAAATTAGAATATTAATAAATCTATCCAGACCATTTCGCCTAAATGAATTTTCTTCTTCTACGCAGAGAAAATGTGTAATAAAGTGGAGATCAAGATAGTGGCAACACAAATGCGAAAATGTGTAAGCGATAAAACGGGAAAATCTTTTTCTCGGACATAGTGGTCATAAAACATGACAATGGTTCGGGTAAACAACCAAAAAAAGAATCACGCAAAGTTACCAACTTTTCAGACAACCTTCCCTTTTTTACAAGTTTGTTAGTAGCTAGCACTACATTCCATTTTATTCGCTGAGTAATATTTGTTTCCAATCGTTTTCCGTTATGTTTTCTTTAAATTTAAATTTCACGAAAAAATTACATTGAAAATTATGCCGAGCTTTTTCATTATTTCGTTACTCTTGAATGCTTTTCAACTTTTGATTTCATGAAATTCTTGGAAACTTGAACATCCCTCGTCTTTTAAACAGAAACATCGAATAAACAAAGTAAATGCATTTTCCTCGAAGTATTGTTTAAATTTGGATTCTTAGAATAAAGTTTTGGTGTGGATTTTCAAGATATTTCTTAGTTTTCCGTGACAATTGAAAAGTGTATCGAAATCAAAATACAGGCCAGCTAATGTTGGCGGTTGTATAAATGCGAAGAAAATTTATGGAAATGTCGATTCAAAAATTGCTGGTCTAGAGAAATATTTTTAGGGATTGCTAGTGGCATGAACGAAAATAACTTTTGAGGTCCGATTGGATCCGTAGTATCAATCAACTGATGTTACAAAGGCGGACCAATTCTTTTACAATTTCGATTAATAAATCACTACGTTGCCGATTAATTGTTTTCCAACCAATTATCGCCCACATTTAAAGAATATTTTGCATATTTACGTGTTGTTTTTTTCACTTCTAAAAATAATTACTTTTTGATTTGTTTCCTTCAAAATATATATTCCTCAGTTTTTGTTTTTGGAAAGAAGAAAAAAATTGTTTACATTTACTTATTCTGTTTATGCGTAGGGTACGGACCCCAGTATTCGGCATAGTTTAGAATATCGGCCATCTATTGTTTAGAACAATGAAACCCAATGAAACCCATTGTTGTGGCCGATATTCTAAACTATGCCGAATACTGGGGTCCGTACCCTATTTTGTATAAAAAAAGTTAAATGTTTACGTTTCGAATCTCGTTATCTATTAACCTCCTATGTATGCGGCCATTACGTAAATGATTCTTCATTAGCTTATTGAAATGAAATGAAATTTGTGTATGCCATTTTTGTTTTCCTTTGAATTATCGTTCTGCATGGGTATGGCTTCCTAATTGTTTTGTTTATCATTAGTTGTAAATCAGGTGAAAACAGTAGGACACGAACTTTATCGAATTTGTAAAAGTCATAAAGTAACAAAAAAAAAAGGCAACGAAGCAGCTGAGATGAATTACAAGATAAGTTTATATGGAATTGGGTGGATACAGTAATAGACTGATAGACGACTCTGTGAATTACATTCGAACAGGTACGATGTTACCGAATCTCTGCGTTAAAATCGTTGACTGAAATAAATTACATCATTTACGTCACATATGGTGTATACCTTGTACGTACCAGTTACGAGTTCGAAAACCTATTGGCAGTTTTTCGTGCTGATTAAAATTAGGATAGCTGACGTTCTGGAAACTATTTTAGTAATGATTTAAAATCAGGACGACCCATAGGCCCATTGTTTTTCGACGTCGTAACTGCTACACGAGAGGTGTCATTTCGAAATTCTAAGAAAAAAGCATAGTAGAAAATTCCAATCCTTATCCTACAAAATTAAAAGTAAAGACTAATATCAACCGAAATTTTTTCGACGTTTGCTTCAACTGATTCGTCAATAGTTCAGCTAGTATAAGGATGAGTAAGCAATGTATTAGTAATAGTGAGCCAAAGTGCCTATTTTCAAGTTTTTTTTTTTAACTTCGAGAATTTTCAAGAATTTCAGGAATTCAAATTCTTGAAATTTTTCGAAAATTGTTAAACTTTAGAATTTTGAACATATATTCACAAATTTTCATTTGCCCTGGTAGCAAACTTAGACACTTTGGTTGACATTAACTCTACCATAAAATCCGACCACATTCAACGTTCTACGGATGGCAAAACCGGAATGTCATCTGTTATCAATCACGATGATGAGCTATGGATTGGTCGATCTTATATGGCTGGATTTATATTAAAACATTAAAAATAAAACGTTTAACATCAATCGCTTGAAAATTTTAGATCAAAAGAAGTAACAAACTCGATATAATTATACGGGTGATATGCTTGCCATCTGTAAAACGATACCTTTTGAATCAATAGAAATATATTCTCTGAATTTCACGGTGCGGTTTAAAGAGTGGTAAGAGGACTTTCGGTTTTAAAAAAAAATCCCCCAAAAAAATCGAGATAATTTTTGGAAAAACGTGCGTTGACCGATTCATTATTTTCTGTAATGATAGATGTTCAGGCCCAAATGATATCCACACTCCATAGACTTACAAAACTAAAATTATATTTCCGCACCTATTTTAGGTTCAAAAACAAATTCTGACTCACATACCAGAATATGTGTGCGTTGATTCAACAAATTAAACCTGTTCAACTATGACGTTGATGAAAATTCATAAACATTGAAGAGAAAAAGGTCGTAATGTTTGGTAGTTAAAATATGCAATGCATTCATTCAGCCAAAAATAGTCAGTTAATTGTTTAATTTACAATTATTTTCGGTCAGATGATTTAATATCAATCGGTTTATTCAATCGGTGATGTAGGTTTTTCATCAGTTTTTATCAACATTTTTTTCCCGGTTCACTATTTACACGGTTCAACAAGTGTCTCATTACAAGCATAACAACGTTGATTGATGTTAATATAGTCTCATCACCGTCATAACACCTTATAGTTAAATGGTTAAGTAGTTAAAGACGTCAGAGAATCACCGAAACGTTATTGAAGGAGAAAAAATCGAATCCTCCCACTAGCATTTCCAAACAAATAAATCATTAAACTCAAAAGAAGAAACTGTTGTTAACTGAATGTATGTCCATGTTAAACAGCGAAACGAGACATAAAAAATTTGTAAACATTACTGTTTAATGACGTCTGAAATGTTGAAATTACGAGAAAAAAAGATGAATTTGTAATGAGATGATTGGTTTCATTCCACTTTTTTTTGTAGAAAACTAGAATCTATTAATATTTCACTATAGTAGTGAACCGACAGTACTTAATGTCTCTAGACGTTACTCTTTATTGACTAGAGTACTCTTATAAGCAAAACCTTTAAACACATGAAGTAATAGATTTACTGACTACTATCACTAAACGTGTGCCGTATGTAAAAGGTTAGAGCTTCCTCTTGTCTATTTCATGCAGTTCTGCACTCATAACCATTTGCCACAATATATAAAGCTTTGGAAATTTTGATAAAATCAACCCGATAAAAGAGTTATTCAAAAATGCAGGAAGGCATTGTATGATAATATGTCAATTTGCTTTTGATTGAATACCAAAGTTGCAGCAGATATGTTGCAAGTTGGTAAAGAAATCCGGGCTTAACGTTATTATCGATTTTTAAGTCGCTTTATTGTCCATATATGGTAAACGGTCATGCTCTGTGTGCTGAATGCCGAATGGATTTAATGCATGTGGTTGTGCTTACATTCACAATGTGTGGAGCTGGAGCACAGTTATCATTTTGGTTTAAAATAGTGAGGTATCCCAATCGATCGATCATCTGAACAAAGACTTTGTCTTTCCAAATTATTACTTTGATATGATTAACATGGATTTCGACATTGTAGACAATGTAATAATGTGGGAAAGTTCGATGAAGCTAATATGCACAGGATTATAGCTTTATGTGCTTTTATTTGGATTAATGGACGCAAACTATTCTTGGTCAATTTAACTTTGTCAATACGAGATTGAACACTGGCTCCAAGGGCTTCAATGTGTACTGACGAATTTTCGTGCTTATGCACTGAATATTACTAAGTTTGCTGGATGGCACTGACTATGGAATCTCACTGTAGAGCTTTCAATGAAACTTTAATTTTTAAATACTCCTTTCTTTGTGTGGCACTAATAAATCTATTTTCACACCAATCCAATTTCTCAACGATGTTAAGTAACCGTGATATATACTAGGTCTATCCTCGTTAATTTGTCTTAGGTGGTGTAGCAATATGGTGTAAATGTTTCGAACTGTGACCTTATGATATGCATAGTAATATGCTTGTGCGGCCTCCGTCTACGTAGTGTACGGTTCTGACCATATATCTAGGATTGGTTAACCAAATAACCACTTTGAGATATTAAATACTTATTCAGAATCGTCGATTTAATTTCTTCCTAAGTCTAAATGATTCAGGAGTTTTTTTTACAGTGCACGCAATCTCATCACTGAAATTCGAAAGGTTTCACCATGAAAATGTTAACAATCATTCCGGGGTTTTTCGCATGTCATTGGCAACTCTTTAACATTTCATTGCTTGCAATTTAATCGTTTCTTTTTACAAGAACATACAAAACAATTCACCAAACATGTGAGTTCGGTAGACAAACCATTAGAAAATGGAAATGTAAAAATGATGTGGATACAAATATGTTAACATTTGTGACAATGGAGCTGTTGAAAGTGTTGTTGCCTACGTTAAGAAATTAATTTTCTACAGCCAAGGCATAATGAGTTACACAGAAATCTGTTGCGTGTAGCAAGTGCTTAAACGACAATGTCATAAATTTCTTATTAAGACGCGGAATCCTTTTTATTAATAAACCATAAGATAAACCGTTTCATAATGCTTATAACATTGAAGAAACTGTGTAGAGATATGTGGCACTGATAATATTGTGGTTATTTACTGTCGCGGCCTAATTTCCTTCCGAACCCGCTATAATGTAGATTTAAACAACTTTGGTAGCGACATGAAAATACGACTGCTGCTTAAATTATTTAAATTTAGCTCGAACAATTTGTCGATTTAATGGCATATAGCAAATTATGAAACACGCCGTAATTTCAAAACTAAATTATGAAAACCCTTAATAGGATAAATATTTACAGTATGAGCTATGTGTATGAAAGACCGAGAGAGATACGTATACACAAAATTTCCACAACGAAAATATGTACATAAAGAAAACATCATAAACAGGAGGCATAATTGCAAACAAAGTGGCTGCTCATTTATCACTTCTTAATTAATTATGTGGTGGAAAGAAACGTAATACTCGCGAAAAATAAAAAAAAATAAATCTACTCACTCGCTCTCATTGTTATCAAACTCCAGTTCACCCTGCAACGGCTCGTAATCCTTTCCAGCTTTTGCCGTGCCATCTTCGGTCCAATACGGTACGATTACTTTTCCCCTAGCACCAGAATACCGTTGCACTTTAATTTCATAAACACCAACCGATTCCACTAGTTCATGGTCTTTTGAGCTAAATGCAAATATGCCGCCGTGATCGTCCTAATGAGAAAATAAATTTGTTAGCGGATTCGACAAGGTGTTATTGAGATTTTTGTGGTAATCTTTTGTGTCATGCAGATTGTTTCTATAAGAAATCATTCAGAAATACATCTACAGTAACAGATACAGGTCTAACTAGTGTGGGATCATAATTGTCCATCATTTTATTGATAGAAAAATTGGTTAAGCGCAACGGAAGCTCTTAATTTTTGCAAAACCACCAATGGTGGTCCATTATACAATGAATTTTGGACAATATTTGCAAATTAGATTATATAAGAGAACATCTGAGTTTGAGGACCACTGCTACCACATGCACCTATTCATGTGGTAAATTTAAATATTCACAAGGAATTTTGTTGAGATGTTGACTCTCACTGACATGGCGCGATAAGTGCGTCAAGGTTAAAACATTGTACATTCAAAATATGCCCTTCGAGAAATTTGTGAACTGCATGAAAACGATAGATTGGATTTGTTCATTTAATTGTTTTCGAAAGAGTGAGATGTGTGAAAAAATATCATAGCGTGGTCGGTGTATGAGAGAGCTTCCTTGATGAGTTGGAGATCAAACAACTTTAAACAAGGAAGGGAATGTGTACGTTACACCTAAAAATGAAACAACCAATACTTACATCCAAAATCATAACAGTTGCTACTTTTGGTGTTGATAACACAGCTGGCTCAGATACGTTGCTCAGACGTACGTAGAAATGTTCATCCTGCTCGAATACTTCATCGTCAATAACTTCAATTTTGAAGTGCTGCTCATCGACGCCGGGCGGAAACACAAGCGTACCTTTCTTGCCGACATAATCGCTGCCAGCCTCAGCTGATCCATCTTCAGTCTCAATATCAACAGTCATAGTGGAAGACAAATCACCACGACGAACAACGCGCAATTCGAAACATTCGCAACTTTCCATTACTGTGTAATGACCGGGTTCGAAAAACACTCGACAAATGGAGTCGTCTTCAACTTGTTCGACATCAATGCGTTGAAGTTCCGCCTTTACTTCACTTAAATCGCTTTGTGCACGTTCCGATATTTTGCGCATTATGTTGCCGCTGCCCATCATCTTCCTTGTGGCCTGGATTCGGTAGAAAGCTCGTGATTTCGGTCCGTTGTTCATCAGTTGTTCTTGTGCCATAATTTCTAAGTGTTCCAAGTTGCTCTGTGGGAATTTTTTACGTAAGTCCTTTAACGTTGAGATGTACTCTCGACGGGCTTCTTCAAAGTCTTTCACTTCTTCAGTTAAATCAGCATTGTTTTCCATTGTTTTGATTTCATCGTCTTTAAGATGACCATTCATCTCCAAAGCTGACTCAGCTTCAGATTGTACTACTACTCCTCGTCGATTCATTCGATATTCTTTGGAAATGTATTTGTATACGAGAAGCCGTCGTTCGGCAATGTAAGCAGTGAGTACGGTTAATGGGAAGAACAAAAATGTCAGGAAACCTTCCCAGATTTCTACAACTCCTGGTGAAAAATATGCTAAGATCAAATACAGCCAAATGTAAGCAAACACGGACCATGTGGCTGTCACGAAAAATACTCTCAAATGCTTTATCTTTCTGTTCTGACCGGCCGGTATGACGGAAACACAAATTGCAATAATAATAAATAAATTGTATGCAGCCGATCCAACAATTGTTCCGGGCCCCAATTCACCGGCTTTAAAATTCTTTGCTACAATTTCAATGATCGACAATAAAATCTCCGGTGCACTGCTGCCCAATGCCATCAATGTTAAATTGGCAACCGTTTCATTCCACACTCGCACCACAACAATTTGCACTTCACCGTTCGGTTTACGCACTTTCACCTCTTTCTCCTTGGAGGTGATCACTTCAATTGCCGCCATAAATCGATCGGACACAATTGACACGCCGATGAACAAATATGACAAAACCAAAAAGTAGACCGAACCGCGTGCAATACGATCACCAACGGTCAGATGATCTTGTGGAAGCCATACCTCAAGCAGTAGACCCGGCTGGCAATTGGCGCCGTCCGGATTATTTTGTTGCTCTTCGGCACCATTGGGCACGGATCGATTGTTGTTGGTGTTGTCGCTGCGACGACTTTCCGGTGATAGTGGATCGTCGAGCAATGTCGATAATGACGATGATAATATTGATGTGGAATAGTAATCTTCCGTTGAGGATGACGATGGATATGATGAAGTCATTGAAATTACGGTGAGTAAAAATACTCCTACAGTATAAATTGTAATTGATCCCATTGTCGGAGAGACGAATAAACAATTAGGAAATCGATTGTTTTAAGTGGAATTGATTTTTAAATCTTTGCAGTAATTTGTTTTTAGATTAATTTGTAAGTTAATTTATTAAAGACGATAAGAAGTTTTATTATATTTCTTTAAAGTTTTATTTTATGAAGACTTTTATAATTCTTGAGTAAAGATTTTTGTTTGTTTAAATATTTAAATATTTTTTTTTTGTTAAGTTCTTTGATATATTGTTTGTTGTATTGAAGAACTGGTGTAGATATATTAGGTAAAAAGTTTAGTTTATTGGAGTTTTAAAATTGATTTTAAACTTATTGTTTTGATGATAAAAATCGATTAAATATTCGTGTAGATCATACCCCAGGTGGCAGGCCCAAGTTGTTCCATATTTAGTAGCACATATAACGTTTACTTAAAATAGATTTAACGCACGTTTTTTGCGCTGATGTTATTATAGATGACGAAATATGTTGCTGTGAATATAATCTAAACGCACATCGAACATTGACATATACATAAAAATTTGTATTAAAACTTTGGTTGTGTTTTTTCGTCTAGCTTTACAATCAAAAATTTAGATTTTTTTTTTAAAGACAAAGTTAGAAAAGTTTTTGTTTTTTTTTATATAAATACACGAAAGCACAACTATTAGACGAAGGTTAAATGTTTTTGTTTATTATTATTTGTTTGACGAGACAAGTAAATAACACATACACTTTTCCCGGTGGTTATGTTTTAATAGTAAAAAGTGTGGCGGTGGGTTGTTTATAAGTAAATAAGTAAAATGTTTACACCGACAATATATAGCGATAATTCGACTAAGTTCGATAAATATTTTTAACGTAAAAATGCTTCGGTTCGATACAGATCTTTATCGCTGATGTTTTGTTTGAATGCAGTACAGGAAATAGATTCACTGGTCACATCTCTATGACAAACGTTTTCTTTTTCTTTAATGATCCCACGCAGTACTATTGTTCTTTGAAGATAAGCTACTACTAACACTGATCGTTTGATGATTAGCTTTGATTTTCGGATACAAATTATTGACGACAATAACTACTGATTCCATTCCATTAATTGTAAGCATTCATTTTATCAATGGATAATTCGCCGATGTTATAACAAAGCATTTTTTGTTATTGTTGTTGTGTTGACTTTATGCGAAAGAAAGTAGCATATCTAACGTTGTATTATAATAATCGGGGTCAGTTTGAAGCAAAAATTCTTTTTTATCGTCACCAACCTCTCTCGCATTTATTTTTAATTCAATTTCTTATCGATTTATCGATTTTTTATTATAAAAGTCCATCATTTTTGCTTAACCACTTTTCACATATCATTTCTGCTATATATATTTCTGCCAATGCTATTTATATCCATAGCTAATTTTTTTTTGTTTCTTTCTTCTTCTTCTTTTTACGTTTTACTACAAAACTGTCTTATGTTCTTTCGTTTGAAATTATTATTTTTAAACACACGCGACAAAACGAACGAATATTCTCATATCGTTTTGTACCACACGACAAACTTTTATACAAAAGAATTTTCTTTAACGATCAAACAGTGTAACGTTTTCTTGTTTTTTTATTTTATTTATTTTCTTTTTCTATTTTATTCTTTTCTTTCATTTATATTTTGTTAAACAGCTGTTCTTAGGAAATACCAACAAGGAAACATAGCGCAATATGAACAAGAAAAAAAAATGAGAAAATTGTTCTGCGTTGACTGAATTATGCTAAACAATTTTTCGTTTTTATGGTTTCTTTTTGTACAGCACAACCGTATATTTGAAAGAAATAAAAAAACATTACATAGAACACCCCGACACACAATATTAGGAATTCCTATTTTGGATCTTAACACGCAGCTTCTTCGATACCACTTGGGTGTATCCTCCGACAACAACTACTTACTAGGCAAATGTACGAAAAGAAAAATGTCTCGTCTCAGTCAGACCTCGATTCATTGTCAACGTGCCAGCAGAGAGCTTCAGTTGAACACAAAAAAGAATTAAACGAAAAAAATGTTTTTTGTTCATACAAACACTCAGTGGTATAGTATATTGTGATGATGAATATGAAGTTGTGAATATTTTTTTTTATGCTATGCACAAAAGTTAAGCAGAGCTAGACCACCGTAGCATCACTTAATGTATTATTATTTTCTTTCTATATATTTCGCCGACAATCCTCTCACTGGCCTCTCACTCTCTAAACAAAAATTTCTTGTGTCTCTTTTTAATTTAACTCATTCGAAGCTATTTGATAATATTATTAACCACGCACAGGTCACAACAATTATCCATGCATTCATTCATTCATTCGTTGAGATGTTGTCACTTTGTCGATTTACTCGACAGTTTCAATTACGTTTTCATGAGTAACGTAATATGTTTTTTGTATACTCATATGCAAAATATCATATTAAACGACGATTATTTTCGTTATTTGTTGAAAGGGTTTCCACTATATGTCACACACTGAATTTTTATTTTTATTTTTTCTGTCTCATATAATGTACCAATTCACTGGATAAATACACACAGTTCGCATCGGTATCTCCGTGTATGTCGAACAACGTTTCATATAATTATTATGTGTGTGCGTTATTCACAAGTTATCAATTACGATCATATAAACAACAACGACTTTTAGTTAGTTAATTAATGAGTAGACAATAGAGTGTATCAAGTATATAATAGTTTATTGATAAAAATCAGTGAGATGACATTATATGTATATCATAATCATCGCAGAACGCCTCACAATCATGATCAATGAACAAATAAATAAATTTTTTGTCTATTGGTTCCAATGGATGTTCTTTTCCAAATATCAAATAAGAAATTTTCATTTCACTTGAAACCGTTGCCGCTCGTACATCATCATGAGGAATGTTTTTGCTTTCGCTTATTTATTTTCTTTTTTCTCTTTTATTTTTTTGATAAAACGACTTCAAACATAGAGTATATTGGACGAGTTGAAAGAAATTAAAAAAATTGAAAATAAAATATTTTTAGGAAAAGACGCTAATAAAGCGCACACCACACTCCAAACAAGTTATACAGTGTACCGACCGTCGCGATGCGTACTTGTCGACTGAATTTTCCAATTTTCCCAACGATCTGTACAGGCCAGGTTGGAGAAAAGCGCTCATGTGAAAATATATATTCTAAGTTACAAAGTAACAAAAAAGAACAAGAACCGAAAAGAAAGAGGATTTTTTGTTTGCCAATTTTCCAACTCTCAGCTGTGCTATTGCTTTTGCAGTTAACATAAACGATTTGTGAAATTCACTCAATTCTTCTACATAGACGATTTATTTGGGTCCCGTGGTAAAAGCATGCTCAATAGAGAGTTGTTCGAACGGTACACGTTGATATTCTCAGTGTGGGGCTTTTTCGTTGTGCTTATGATGGTGAATTTTCAAATGTTAGTTCATTCGCAATTGCCAATGTGTGCTGTTGGCGTGTGTAGAGGTATTGGGGAGAATGAATTGCAATAACTTCAGAAATTATATGGGAACGGACGGAATGGATGTTTTCACATAATAGTCTAGATTAGATTAGATTAGATTAGATGGGAGGGTGTAAGCCCAGCACCTAAGCCTCAGATGGGCCTGTTGTGCTATTGTACAAGTCTCTTGATCATATGGACTGTGATTTTACATCATATCTCTCCCGACTTAGATTGTTCACAAATCGACCGTGTGTTAACGTCCCATACGTTGTGAATTCTCCAAGCCGTGGGTGGTATGCGAATACCACAACCATCACTAATTGACCTGTACATTTTCCCAAAGATGGCGCTATCAACATTGTCATGTTGTAGCTCTTTCTACTATTGACATTATGTCGATATGGTTTCTTTTATGGAGAAAGCGAATGTTGGGTTTTTTGATATTTCCGACTTTGTTACGGTCACGGCTATTAGTTTTAGGTAATAGCAAGTGTCTAATCACCATAGGCCATGAGTTGCCTCTTCGTATAAATCGCCATGCCACCATGTGACTGAACTCGTTCTGGCGTTGCAGGTTGTAGCGTTTGAATGATTCGTATTTCGTCATATCCCTTGACATCCATACAACGTATCAATCAATAGATCTGTTAAACCTCGCGGTCATTTTGGAGTACAAGATAGTTTCTGTATCTTGGGATTGTACCACAGCAAATTTGTAAAAATTTGCTATGTGGTTTTGGGGTGTCAAATGAGAACCCGAGGCGTTTGTACCTTACCTGCACTAAAATTGACTGCCAGATGCCATACGGCAATGTGTCATTTTCGTACATTAATCGAGCACGTAATTTAGCATTAGCTTCTGGTAGAGTCGATTGTTAATCCGTACACCGACGCCACGAAGCACATGTTAAATAACAAAGGAAATAACACAATTGTTGATATCGCACAATGAGGCGAGAACAACTTTATTGATCAAAGAGAAAATGACCTACGAGAACAACACTTTGACTTCGTTAATAAAACCTTTAAAATAATTTCACCATTTAACCATTACAGCAAAATAAAAACACCAAAGCCGTAAAAGTTGGCACAGAAATTAGACAAAATCGAAAATGAATTCACACACAGCCACACAAAAGAAACACTTTTAGAGAGCAACGCATAAACACGTCCGTTCTCTGTGACTGTGACTGTGCTACTAATAGTCTAGAGAAGAAAAAAATAAATAAATTTCAGAAGCACCGAGCTTACAATGACAAATGAGGTAGAATATACTTTTTCAGTTGATTACAATGCAGTATACCAAATATTTGTGGTAAATGCAATTGCATCATATCTGCGCAAAATTGCATGTTTTTCGATTTAATGTTATCGATAAAATGTGAGATTTTGAGAGAAATACCGACGAATAATAATAATGAGATCTGCATTTTGGAATAAGTATGCGATCGTTGGTAGACTCTGAATCCAGGGCAGGTTTGCAGCATCCATTTTAAATTTATCAGGCGTTAGGCACAAAAATGAGTTAAGTATATAAACGGTTGAGGGAGACCATCAAAGTTAATGTTGAGGACTAAATTGTTTCGAGCAGTAAGTTTCTTAATCCTAAGTTTACAATTGGAGGCTTTTTTTGAGAAATCATTTTCCAAAATTTTTTTATGTTTTTTCAAGTTTTTTTTTTAAATATTCTTGGAAAAGTTTTCCTCGAAAATAGTCCCTGCTAAAAATTCTGTATAATGTATATGAACAACTTGACTGTAATGTCGGTCGGAAACATTTAGGAAAATAAGAGATAACTTTCTTTTATTTACATTGGTGGAAAAATATGATTTCGGTTTGTTTGCTCAAGACTTTCTAAAAACACATGAGTTGTAGTCGTATAACACTAATTTTAACTTTAAAGGAAGCGAAGGAAGGAAATCTTATATTCGTTAGAATCTGTAGATCTCACATCAACTTTTCAATCTTACAAGATTAAACAGGTCATCACAGACAGAACCAAACCTTTGATGTCAAATAAAAGTCGAAACGCTACATCCTTCTATCTTTCATTATCTAGTAATACATCGACGGTTATAAAAATCGTTAAAAACTCACCTTCAAGTTACGGTACTTTCAGACATAACCTCGCTTAAGTTTCGTTCGTTCATTAATTGGTATGCCACGGTTGGGTTAAACAAAACTTAAATAGAGTCGCCATCTCAGACAAATTTTGTAAAATCCATTTTTGGCATTTAATAGAGCATCGAATCCTCTACCAATGTCGCCATTCAAAGAGTTTCAAACTCTCTTCATCTTGGACATATCACGATTTAAAAATGTCGAAATTTCGACTTTAGCAGGCTGTGGCTACGTGGTCAGGTTGTCGAGGGAAGCCATTTTAACACGAATTAGCTTAGAATTAGTCCCTCTAGCCGTTGAGATAACAATCTGTATTCAAATTGACTCGTGGGTCCCGCACGGCCATGAGTGCCGGTTCTCCGAAACGGCTGGATGGATCCGCGAACTGAATGTGGTTACTTATAGTACATGTACATGTCCCTCAATAAAAACATGAAGAAAAATCAGGGGTGGTATGGCGACTCTATTTAAGTTTTGTTCAACCCCACCGTGATGCATTTTTTTAAACTTGAATGGCATCACAAACGTCTTTGAAAATGTTCTATAAGCGACCAAGAAAAAAATTTTAAGAACTGATTTTACAATAACGTCTAATCATTTGTTATCGATGGCAGCGACACAAAATAGGCGCTGATCCAGAAATAATGTGCTATATATAGCTGTTGTATTGTTAAACAAATGTAGTAAAAGGTTGTGTTAAGCACTATGAACTGTCAACAAAATAAGAAACAGATTTAGCAAGTTTACAGCGAAAGAATTATTAGTACAAAAGCATATTCAGTAGAAATTTATGTTTTCCCATCTTTGTTGTCTTCATATGATATAGCCGCCAAACTGGCAAACTGGGAATTGTGCAAAAAAAGACACATAACGCTTTTTAGGAAGTTCTTTCAGAGTAATTCTAATCCTAATTCTATTTCAAACTTAAAGTATCATTATCAGTGTCTTGTTCAAATTAGCTAATTTTAATGCTCTTGTTACTAACAGTTCGTTTCACCATTTCAACAAAATAATGAAGCTGTCGTCTTGTGGTGTCTATGTTTAGATTTACAAGTTACCGGCGGAAACGAAATAATTAAATAATTTAACAAATTGATTTCTAAAATTGTAAAGATAAGCGACATTGTATGTTCATTCGTGTTGTGATTGTATATTGGGTAGTTCATTAAGGAAATAAAGTTGGTCTAACGGATATAGTTACGGAAACACAACTGAATTTTAAATCAGCGCCCCAAGAAATAGCCGCATGAAATTGAATGAAGCTGTAAATCTTTATGCAGTTTATACAATTCATTCTTAGAATCTCCAGTCTCTTGTAAGGCTTTTAAAGGAATTTCATCAACAAAACCGAGGTATACTTGCGAGGTATCGCCATATAACATCGAATCAGATCGTCATTGCGACAGAGCAGCTCAAATGTTATTTCAAGTGTGATATGACCGTCTGAACTCAACATTTGGTATTGTTGAAAATTGAATTTTAGCTGATGTGTTTGAATCTCGCTCCAAAGAATCCCAAATTAACAAGCAACTGGACGGATTGCTGATGCTTCATTTTAAATGTCGCGAAATGTGAATAAATGATGTTCGGGGATGATGAAAATGGTGAAATGTAAGTACGACAAGTTTGAAGATATCGCCTCCAACATAGTAAAATGGCGAAATTACTAGCCGCTGGCTGTATTTCATTACGACAATAGCAAGTTAATTGAGTGCATATTTGTACTTTAAGGTAAAGGCAATTTAATTCGACTTTATATTTGTAATAACGATTTCCATACCGTTCGATCATCGATATGATGTGTAATTTAAGCAACTTGTATTACGTAAGCAGCTCTTTTATGTGAATATATAAATCTCTCTCTTCCTCACAATATAACTGGGTTGCATTCTTCGCTTTTACGGTCAAAGATTTACCAGACCAGCTGTTGCTGTTATCAACACCGTCGAAAAATAAGCCGTTTTCTTATGAAAGTTGTGCCATCCAACGATTCACTTTCAACGTTGATAAATACGGAAATTCATGTTAAGAGAAGTGAAGTCAAAGATTTAATTTCAACGTGTTGAAAATACATAGTTCAAATCAAGTAGTAGATTCCTCATGGCATGCTTACCGTCTCTAAAATATATCTATGTAGAGCTGCCACAAAATGAATGTAAAGTAGAGACTGTATGTACACACTAGTTTTGTGCTATAAAACTAAGACAGAAAAACATTCCGAATGAAAGACCACAAAACTATTCAAACGGTAAGTAAATCAAAGCGATCATCGTTGCATATTGAAAGTTTAGTCAGATTGTAGTCTATGTTACATAATGTCAATGAGCTTAAATGCCTATGTGGCTAAGAAGTTTTAATGTCCATTGATTAATGTTGAACTATATATGGTTGTCTCCTTTAGATGTACCTTCATTGTTAGTCACATTATGCATCTGTTGGCTAAATAAAGGACTTAATTACTTCAAACAGAATTGTAGTAGATATGTTACCACAAACGAGTGGCTAACGACTAAAATATACCCTTATCCAGATCCTATTTTCGAGGAGTCAATTTTTTTAAACTTTTCGAATTTCTAGAAATTTCGTTTTTCGAGAAATTCAAAAAAAAATTTCAAGGAATTCAGAAGTTTTAAGAATTTGGGCCCTGTCCTTGTCTCGTTATATGAAGTTGCTCCTATAGATGTTTGGACTGTTGGTTGGCAAAAAAGATTAATTTATCTGCTAGTTGACGATTAACATAACACGATCCGCTCGGAAACTATTACTTACCTTGGATTAGAGATATTAAATTCTTGTTCTATCGTTGTAAACTAGTAATATCGTCGTCGTTACTAGTGAGAAAAGCTAATAACAGACAACTATCCCTTATCAGAGTCGAACGAAAAAAGAGTGTACGGCGTATGTAATGCAAAAGGGGAAATTGTACCATTTTATTCTGTCAGCATTATTGAGACTAAATTAAAAAATTGTGCTGTTTACGGGCCAACGAGATAGATAAGTGTTCCTAATTCATAGCGCATTCCTATAAAATTAAATAATGTTTAAGAGCTTTCATTTTCAAAACTATTATTTTGTGGCATTAAATTTCTGTAATATTTTTGTGTGAACATTTTTTGTGAGCGGAAAATCATTGACGCAGAAAATGAAATAAAATAAAATAAAATAATGAAAAATGAAATCAAAAGCGAGCGACCCTTCATATGTTATATGCATTTTGCATAGAGTATCCCTTCATGTGAATTAAAAAAAAAATATCGCAATTGTAAAGACAAAATTAAAGACAACAATGTCATATCAACAATATCAAGTGGACCACCAGAGTTAAACGCATGTTGGATCCTAATTTTTGCACAGTGACGATGTTTTCTATATGGAACACATTATAGTTGTTGTTGAACATATTTCATAATTATTGAATGGTGAAAAATGTATAGCTTGTTCTAAATGAATTTGCATAGCAATGCCAAATCAATGAAATCAATGCACATACAGCGATTGAGCACTATTTCGTTTCAATGTTTTTTGTTTTCACTGTTTGGAGAAAAATTTAAGTAACAAATCTTGGAGGTCTTCGTTTGCATTCGGATAGCAATTAGTCTGTTAGTCTGTATCTGGTCCTATCAGTTACATTTAATTCTTAAATGCGAAATTTATATTAATTCAAGCGCTTTATCTCGTTATCTGTTATAGCTGGTCAGTGTGACCGAATGCATGGAATAAACAAATTATATCCGAGCAAGCGTTTCATTGGATTGAAACAAGCAATATAACATCTAGAAGTTAAAAGTTCCTAAAAAAATCTTAAGATTCCTTAACTTGTAAATTCAGAAATCTAGGAACTTAAAGGAATTTTTTTTAAGATTTTTTTGTTGGAATTTTTAAGTTTTCAATTTCTACAAATAGGCACTGTTTGCATATAATGTCTATTATACGTCTGCTACTGTCTGTGAGACGAAAACTGAAAACACTTGAACTTCATTGTGCAATTTTCTTATCTCAATTGTTTCAGTCTTGACATGATTGATCAGACATGTACAACCACTTATAGCGACCAAAAAGCGTGTCATTTACATCTACCTACTGTCGTCGCCTTTCATATGATTAAATATCTTTTTCAAGAACTCAAAATTGACGGGTCCTGAGCTTTACTTTAAGATGTAGTTATGCTCACTGAGTATTGCTCAGCCTTAGAAAATAGCGTCACTTGTAAATCGAAAGAAAACCGTATCTCTACAGTGAAAAATTGTATTTCGAAATAAAATGTTCTTGGTACTTGTAAATGACGAAATAAAATAAACTGTCGAGATAATTAAATTTAAGATTTTTTTATTAACACGTAATTGTATTACAGCTCTAACCGACATATTAGAAATGCGTGAACAAAATCGGGTGGTCTATAATTTTTTTTTCTTGTTGTTGTTGTCTTTGCTTCATTATAATAATACATAATAATAAAATATATCCATACAATTATAATTATAGAGTTTTTTTTGTTATTATTCTTTTTAGTGTTTTTTATTTAATTTATTTATTTCATTATTATATCGCATAGCGCATCAAACGGTTCCCACAATTATAGCAACAAAGAAAGAGAAGAAATTATGGAAACAGGGAAAATTAATTTAGCAAAACAATGGGTAGAAAATGGAAAAGCAATTAATAATGAATAAATTATTGCTGGGGGCTGTGGAGAGAAGTAATTGAACAATTTGCAACATAAAAAATTATTATCAAAAAAAAAACGAAAATTGATAAAGCGATTTTCGTAATCATTAAATTCATTTTTTTTTGTTATATCAAAAAAACATTTGATCAAATGAATGATGTATTTTATTATTATTTATTCTTCTCAATAATCAATATATTTACATTTATATAGTGTTTTTATATTAATCATTTTTTCATGTATTATTACTTGTAGTTTTGGGTTAATTATTTTTTTTTTTTTTCAAAAACCATATTTTTCAATAAAATAATAATCATTTTTAAGACCGAATTACAGTTTCACATAACGTCACAAGTTGTTGTTATGTACCCAATTTGTTTCAAATTGAATCTCCATTTTCGAAAAACAAATCTTCAATGTTTTCATGTCGATATCGATGGACCATATATAACAGTTAATAACCGATTTACGGTTCAACATCAACAAAGAAAAAAAAAAGAAAAAGGCAAACACCCAACACTGTCACCACCTACACCAAAAAAAAGATATCCCTAAGAACATCCATAATTTCAGTAAAGTTTCAGTTAACTTATCTTTCCATATCAAAAATTCCTCGGACCTTGACAATGAAGCACCAAACTGTGACATTATGTGATTCAATTCAAAGATCTCAAAACAAAAATCAGGGGGAAAATGGGCGAACAAAATGGTACAATTGCTATGTCATACTCAAAGTAGGCGCAAATAGGGCCGGGGGGCTGGAAACTATATTTATATATTGGGGGAGGCAGCTTGTTTTCTACGATCTTTTTTTTTTCTTGTTTAAATGGCGAATGCTGAGAGAATTTAAACACATGATGGTATAAACACAGAGCTGGAATATCGGGTGCTTAGCACTTATTTAAAGGGCTCTATGTAGAACAGCCTTCTATTCGTAGTTTTTGTGTGTGTCTGTTTTGTTTGTTAATTAGTTTTTTTTTATCTTCTTCCTCTTCTTCATTTCTTCTAGTTAAAACTAAAGAATAAATCGAGAAAAAAATGTTTAATTAAAAGTAAGCAATTTTTTCTGTTCACTTTTTCATAATTATTTTCTTTTTTTTTGTTTTGTTTAAGGATAGTACAGGGTGATAACACATTACCTACTAACTAACCTATCAGCTAATTATACAATATCTGAATTTGAATATATTCATCAAATATAACATCGTTTTGCTTTGTAATTTAATCATTCTGGTTTTTTTTGTTATTTTTTTTATTAAATTTATAATTTAAAGATCTATTTATTTCGTTAAACGGACTAAAAAAATTGCCGAATGGCCATGGTGGTCATAAAATAATTTTTTTTATCAATAAAACATAACGGAATAGCAAAAACAAAAACCAAAAAACTATTTGGAATAAGTTATGTGGGAAAGTTGAATTTTCGACGAGAATTTATTTTTTAGGATTTTCTTTTTGAACGTTTCGTTTAACTATAAAAAAAACAACAACAAAGATTTCATCATAAGATCTATGTTTTATTAATAATTGCATGCGATTTCCAAGTGCGCATAGTTGTTCTTCACAGAGAACGAGAATATTTTTATATCGAAATATATCGAAAATTAAAACAATTCGATATAAAATGAAAACTAAAAATCGTTTCATTACGAAGAACAAAAACAAAAAAAGAAATAATCAATTGCAATCACCTCGTTCCCATTCTGTGAAAAACAACTTTGCGGTAGTCGCAGACGAAAATTGCTGAAACATAAATGTTATGATTGAAAGTATATACCACAAAATTGAAATTCTTTTTTTTTGGGTTGCCATTTATGACCATTTTCGATATGAGAGAGAAAACAAAAACAAAATAAAATGTTTATTTTTTTTGTTTTCGCTTTTATTTTTCTCTCTCTTTTCTCTTTAAAAAACAAAACGATATTGATTATCGTGCTGTCGAACAGTTTAGAAATTGAAGAAATTTGTTGAAACAAAAAAAAGAATATTTGATGTCCAAATCATGGCCAAGGTTTTAATATTTTTTTAGTTTTTTTTTTCTTTCATTTTTTTAATTAGTTAATTAAATTTTTTTTGTTTTTTTTTTTTTGAAATTTATTTATTTTTATCTTGCAAATACATTAGCTTAGGTCCTAGGCCTATTTTTTTCTTCATTTTTTCATTATATTTAATTTTTTATTTTTATTTTTTTTTCTTTTATTTACTTTGCTATTATATTTTCAAATGGCTGTTTTAAAGCCTTTTTCTTATCAACATCATCACTATTTTTTATGTTTTTTTCATCTTCTTAATAATTAAATCGGCTACTAAAATTGTTTTCTTCATTTTTTTTAATAAAAATTGTTGATTTTACTTTTTTATTTTTATTTGAAACAAAAATATATATTTTAATTTGTAAGTTGTATTTTTTTTGTTTAATTTATATATTTTTTTATTCAAATTTTTTCTTTGTTTTTTATTGAAAGATATTTTTAACGAGAATTTTAATTAAATAAAATTTTTGTATTTCCTTTTTCAAATTGGATTTTTATTAGTTTTTTTTGTAATACTGTGTTTTGTGTGTAACGTTTTGTTTTGAAGAAAATAAAGAGGCAGTTTTTCTTATATTTCATTTAGATTTAAACGGTCGAATTTTGCGATTACTTTTCTTTTTGTTTTCACATCATAAAATTTTTGGTTTTTTTTGGTAATTCAGTAAATAGTTTCTTCCATAGTTTTCTTGTGGGTAGTCAATCAAAAATAAATAAAAAACTGTTTGTCATTTTGTTTTCTTTGTCCTATTATTCTTTGAAGGGGGGTTCGTGGTGGCGGTTGTTGGTGTTGGAGCGACGTACCTTTTGTAAGAATTGAGTTGTGATGACGTGTAAAGATGCGTACAAAATCGATATCGATTTTTAAAAAAAATCTTTTAATATTCGAAGGGTTTCCTTTTATCTCACATGGTTTTTTCTTTCTTTTATTTGTCATTGATTTGAACGAGTGTGTAACATTTTATTTATTTTTTAATCAATCTGTTTTGTCCCTATTTTTCCCTTATATAAATTTTATTTTCTTTTTCTTTCGTTCCCTATTTTAGCAAACGTTTAGAATTGTGTGTTCTAGCAACATCTTAAAATGACAACTTGAAGCAGACACTTACAAGCAAAGCAGATGTTGGAGTGGGGTTGAGGAGCCGGGATAATTAAGAAAATGGCATCAGAAACCATAATTAAAATTTTCTTTTTCTTTGAAAATAACAGAACTTATTAGAAGAGGGAAACTTATTTTTTATATTTGATGTTATGGTTGGTGTTAAATCATCAAGAAACTTTTATTTTTATTTTTGGCAGCTCTATAAGAGCCATATACATTTTTCATGAGATTTGGAAAGAAACATTTTTTTTGTATGTTTGTTTTGTCTTGATTATTATTATTGGTTTTTTAACGAATTTAATAATAAAAAGGAATAAAGAAACAAATGTTTAACAACGAATTTCAATGCACTTTACGTAGTAGTTTTTTTTTTGGTTAGTTTGTGAATAGATATTTTACCATTTATTTTATAAGCCTTCACCACAATTTAATTTTCAATAAAATAAAAAAAACAAAAAATAAAATCGCATACAAATTTCTTTTAGTTTACCAAGTGAATGGTTACGGTTTTCATTTTCTTTTCTAAATCCAACAAAACGATCCACAAAACGATCCGAAGAACGTAAAAGAGAACATTTTTACATTATGAAGATGTGTTCGACGAATGAGATTGTTTGTCCCGAGGGGTTTTCCATTATTTTTGTTTTTATAAGGGGAGGGGGAAATAGAGTTTGAATTTTGGTTTCGGTTTTAATGTTTTACCTTTTGAGAGATGCTTGAAATCGATTCAAGAAGCACTACTTACCAATCAAGAAGGTCTAATTGTATGTCATAAAAATTGGTAGTTAAAAATATTTTTTTTAGTTTTTCTTTGTTTGTTTGTTTTGGTCGTGTAGTAAATTTTCACAATCTTTTTTGCTTTAATTTTTTTTTCTTTTTTTTAATCTGCGAAAACAAAAGAAAGAAAAAAACAACTGAAAAACTGAAGATAAAAATCACAAATTCAATTTAATTAATTAAAATTCAAATTTTATAAATTTCTTATTTTCAAATATTTATAATTCAAAGATTTTTTTTATTTATTCTTTTCCTTTTTTTGAGTGTGTTTATAATATGTCAGTGATCCTCACTTCCATTTTGTGTGTAGAATTTGTTTTTTTTCTAAATTTTTATTTTTCTTAAATTTTAAAATCCATAACATAAAAATTTTCTCTGTTGTGAATAGTTCCCAATTTTCACAAATTTAAATTTTATGAAAAAAAAATAATAAAGAAACAAAACGAAATGGAAAAAAGAAGTTATGCCGAAAACGGAAAAATAAAAAAAAACGGAAGAGAGCAACCAAACATTTTCTTTTCTATATAAATGAAATATCCTTTGTTTTTAAAATTCATTTTTAAATTTTTGTTTCATAATTTTATTGTTTTATTTATCATCTTTTTTACTTATTTCCATTTTTTTTTAAATTAACTTAATCTTTAAAGAGGCAATCGCATTTGTTTTAAATTTAATGTTTTTTTACAGACACAATAATTTTTTTTTGCTTATTTTCTTTTATTCATTTTTAACAAAACAACAGTCAGGCAGTATTGTGAGACGCGTTGCTTTCATATTTTTTTGTTATCTATAATATTCTTGCATTTCATTTGTTTTTTTAATTATACTTTTCATCATTTTTTTTACTTCAATTTTGTATGAATATTTAATAAATATACTAAAGTTAAAATAATTTTTCTACAAAAATTATTAATTAATGAAAATTAACATAAGTATTATATAATTATGCAAACGAATCGTATTTTCTTATTGATTTCTTTTTTGTTTAAATTTATTTAAATGAAAAATGAATAAAAAAAATTATCTGACTTGGAAACAAATTAGGATTGCCAATAATATAATTTTCATAATTTTATAAAATCTCGTGTGAAATATCAATCAATCCCGAATAGATGGAATAAACCAGTGATTGGGTTAGTTAGTTCGTAACCTCCGATGAATCAGTTGAATGAATCAATAAATTCAAATTATTTTTATGCAAAAGAGGTTTTTTTCTAGTCGGTTGATTGATTTCGTAGTTATGGGTTGCATAATCTGTTAGAATTAACGACTAATCACGTGCGAGACTTTGCATAATATTTTGAAAATTAAATTAAATTGGCCGTCCGGTTTTTTTTTTGTTGTTTTAAATATGGGAATTGAGAGTTTACGTTTTTTTATTGGAGTTCAAAATTCTGGGATTTTTTTTTCGAATAAAATTAGAGATTTTTTCTTTTTTATTTCAACAACATTTTTTTTTCTTCACTTAACAACCATGACATATAGACATACAGGTAAGGGATGAAATTACTTTCATAATTTTTTTTTTGTTATTTTGTAATTTATATCTTTTTTGATTTACACTGCAAGAACGTTTAAAAATTTTCATTTTCTTTTTTATTTTAAATTTAAATTTTGACAAATATATTGTGTAATTTGTTGTATCTATCATAATTCAAATTTTATATTTTTTTTCTTCTTTGTTTTATTTACTTCTTTTAATTCTTCTGTTTTTTAAACCAAAAAAATCTTTCTGAAGGAATTTAAAAAAAAATTTCTTTAAAAAAAAAACAAAAAACAAAAATTAAACGAGGATTGTTATTTAACTATAATAAATATTTCTTGGAAATGAGGACGGGGACCACACTTTAGGGGTTGTTATAGTAATACAATAAAAAAAACGCAAACATTGAATCGTTTAATAATATGTTTCTTGTTCCAACCAGCCTCCTGGATTGCGACGTAAGTAGAATCTACGAACTTCATCATAGATAAAGATAGACAACATGAATGGAAGAGCGGGCAACCACCAAACGAATCTGTTACGGACGGAATAACGAACAATCGGTTAATATCGTTGCGTGTGGACACAATCGACAAGTGAAACTTACTTTAGTGGGTACATTCGTAGACCCTTATCCATTCCCGGGCAATATGACAAGAATGCTGCCAGAGCAGTTTCAAATACTAAGCCAAAGTTCAATGCCCAATTTCGCATGCCTTGGTGGACAATCGAATTACGACGGGTTTTACATACAATCAAATCAGCCCATTGTACAACGACAATGGAAACGAAGAATGCGGTATGGCAAGTGTATTCCAGTGTTTTACGATCACGGTATGTCTAAAAAAAATATTATTCGATTTAGAGACTAAGTCAAACATTGACGGAATGATTGCGAAAATATATCGGCGACTCTATTTGGATATCTGACGATATTACCTCTACCATCAAACTTTTATATCGGAAATTCAAAAATTGAGAGGTTATGTTTTTAGCGTTCAGTAGCAACTTAAGAGATCAAGCCTTTCATGTGAGATAGATCTTGTGCATATAACTCACCCATTCTTGTCCATACGAATCAGTTAAATCGTTAACAGCTTTCGAATCCCATGTTTCACGAATACCAAACAATTTCGTAGGTAAAAATCCATTTTCTGCCATAATAACGAAGTAGACGAAGAAACCAGCAGCTGCTTGAATCATACCAATTTGTCCATAAGCCATTGAAATCAGTCTAAATGTAGAATGGGGAATGGGGAAATATTTTCAATTAGAATGGTCATTCATTCCATAACAAATTACTTGATTTCTATGTCGAACAATTACCCAAAAATAGTTTGCTTTGTAATTGTTTTATTCCTTACATTTGACTACTTTCATTTAGGAGCTCTAGAAGCTGTTGGTGATTTGTTAAAGAAGCTCAATATTTTTTTCATATGCAGTTATTACTCAGTGAATATATACATTTAAGAAGTAGAAGCTGATTCGCGAATGTTGTCTATTATCATTCCGCTTAATTGATCTAAAATTCAACAGCGTTCTAGTTTCAATTCTAAAACTTCCCGGATGAATTATTCAACGCATTTCAATCGATCAACACACTGATGGTTCACATTTAATAAATTTGCTTAACACAAAAAATAAAAAGAAATTTCGCATCCAGAAGATGTGTGCTTCGCAAATTAGCGAAAGAGTCAAATTGAAATCAAAATTGTTGACAATTATCCGGGTGCTACAAAGCAATTTGGTTTTTATTCGGGTAATAAAACAATTAAAAAAAACGGAAACATTTTCCATCTATTTTTGAGTAATCGAATTGATCTAAGGTCCTATACAATAGCCAGGTCAAGCAGACAGTCATTTTTTCACCAGGACAGTATAGCAAAAATTCGAGTTGGTTAAGTCAATTTACAGAAAACAATAAATTAGTGTTGGCAATGACAACAGAATCAATGTTACAATGGACGGCAGCAACACTACGAACTGTAATGTTTGCACTTACTGTCTCGTTAGATCTACGTCTGATCAACCCGATTCAATATATAAGACCTTTTCGAATTATCTATCTAAGGATTAGTTTCCTTTCCCTTAAATTCTATAATCGTACTTATAATTGTATTGTTAACACAAAACATGCAAAAGCGGTGCTAGTTAAAGCGGCAATTAAATTAAATATTATGTACAGTCACATTCAATAAGCAAGTTCTTATAAACAAAAGAAAAAAAATATTTACACAGAGAATTCATATTATTCGTCCTTTTTTATATTTACATTTATTGTTTTTAAGAATGTTGGATTAAATTTATAATAATACTCACAATTTGCAGTATCGATTTACTATTTATCAAGCAAAACCATATATATTTTTGGGCGTAGTTTTGCGTGAACATTAATAAATATTTATGAATGTTTCATGAAAATTATATAGATATTTATAAAGCCCGGATGAGGTCAAGTGGGGTGTAAATTTTATGTATTGTTTGTAGGCATTATTCACACACGAATTTTCTTGTTTGCGTAGTGATTTTGGTTTTCTACAATTTTTTTTTCTCTTAATTTTCTTTTTTGCTTTACAAAACAAAGCTTCCAACTTGTGTTTGTCTAAGGCAAAACACAAAATTATTTGCATCAACGGTAATATTCAGACAGCAGACTAGTTTTTATTTTGTGATTTTTGTTTTAAAACTTTTTCTAGTTAGAATACGAGACAGCGTTTTTTTGTAAAATTAAATAATGAAACTCATTTGATCAATATGCATGCGATACATCTAAAGCAGTCTAACTAAAAAAAAAAAACAGAAACAGAAACAGTCGCCCCTAACTCTATCCACTAACTAAATTTTTGTATTTGCTCATAAAAATCTGATTTATTTTTCTATCAAAATGATTTAAACTTTTAAAAACAATTTTTAACTTAAATAAACAGAAAACAGAAGATAAAAGTTAATTGAATTTGTATAGTATGGACTAGCAGAAAAAGAAGAAACAGTGAAAAAAAATCAACGTGACAGGATAGAATCTACACGAATTTTTAATATGAAAATTAGATTACCATTATAGACATTAGGTACAGAAACTATTTTAAAAAAAATCTTTGTTTACATTGGAAACCTATTTATAAAATGTATTTTTGTAATATTTGTTTGATTGTTTGATATATTTTTCTGTATTTATAACGAAGATATTTGTTGTTCATTTGAACATAATTACCCGATGCGGAAAAATCCTACAAAAAAAAAACCGAGATTCATTTTTGTAAAATTGTATGTTTCCTTCTGCTAGTCCCTTCCATTTCTATTCGGCTTAAATAAAACCAAGACCGAAACCAAAAAAAAAAAAAAATTCCAACGAAAAAATAAATTGAAAAAAATAAACTTTCCCTTCTCCAATTTCTCTTTTCAAATAAAATTTCATTACAAAGCAGAAAATATTTCAAGATCTAAACCATTGCGAACGGTGACCGGGCCTATTTATAATTTGTCACAACTCAGTGACGAAGAGCAGAACTATTGTTGCCATTGTAGTAAAGAAACCCGTTGTTCATGCAACACAGTGATAAATGCCTTTTAGGCCAAAACGATATGTATGCGGCCTTATGTGTGACTGTTACACGGTAACTAAAAGGGCATTTATCACTCGGTGGCACAGATATAACTATATTTTTCAATCATAGTGGAAAATTATATCCAAAACTGCAACATCAATCCCTCGACAGCGGTACTCGTTTCGGTATGCGAGCTAGCCTAATTAAATGGAAATGTTTTTAATGTGCAATGTACCACTGTACACTGTGTAAAAAAAAGACTCAAATTGATGTTGAATTTTAAGTTAGAGTGCATTTGGTACGAGATCCATTATGAATAATTCATGATTCATAAATGGAAAATGGAAATTTATTTTTATTCAAAAGAAATAAAAGTGGTGAATGGTTAACTAGTTTCTGCACTAAAAATCACAGCCACTAGCTGTATGATTTAACGAATCGGAACATGTTTGGTTCACATGTTCGTTTTGTCGGACAGAAAATGTTTGAGTTCGGGGAGTTCGGGTGTACACCACCAAAATTACTTCTCCTTTTGACAATATCAGAACCTGGGTTTAATTAAACGGCTTCATTTGCGTGTTCCACTTTCACATCCGATCGTCCCTACATTACCATACAGTCTCGAACATAAATTCATGATTTTTTTTTTTCAAAAATATCGTTGATTCAATTCATAAAATAACATTCGGATGTTTACCATCCGTAATGACAAAACTACTGCTGTTAAACCGCCCACTGTTAAATGGACAAACAAATTATTGCGCTTAAAGTACAACGGATTTCACAAACATAAAAAAAACTTAATTGGAATTATGGTATCACAGCGTGCATTTATCTGTTTAAATAAATTATTTTGAAATATTTTCTGTTTTGTAACAAACATTGTCAGGAACGCTTAAACAATGCAACACTTAAAATTTTTGTTCATTATTTTTTTTTTGGTGGTGGTGAAAATATTATATCCATCCGAACCGATTAAACAGACAATATAAAAATTAGTGAATAAACAAAAAGAACATCCAATCCAATTAATAAACTGGACATTAAAAGCACATTTAGAATTTCGATACAACATAAATTTTGTATTTTGGGAATTAAAATCAAAAAATTGAATTGTCAAAAACAATAAACACAAAAAATGAAACACGGAACAAATGTCCAATTAAAAAACATTTAAATTAAAAAAATAAAATAAAACGAAAAACAGATCATCAATAATAAATCAACTGAACGAAATTAAATATAAATTTAACAAGGGGGGCAACGTGAAACGATAAACCACTGAAAATGATTTCATTTACATAATATTTCGAGTTGTTACGACTACGGATGAATATTGAATGCAGCGTCGGACTGCGTTCACATTTTTTTTTGTTCGTAAATTTTCTTTTTAGCATTGAATGCCGCAAAAGGAAATCATTTTCAATCAATTTGTTGCTTTTCATTTTTTTTTTTAATTCTCTAACAACTACCATCTCAGGTCTCGTAGGTTAATTGTCTGACCTGCGATTGACCAAGTTGTCGCGATACGGATCTCTGGGTTGACGTTTCATAATGTCACTCTCCGGAGCCTCGTAGGCCAACGAAATGGCTGGCACCTTTGATAATTCATTGAATAGAATAGAAATCAAAAAAATACAATTACGATTGTAGGATTTGAGACTATTTGATTGATTTGATTTTTTAGTTTTTCTTTTCTTTATTTTTGGAGATGTTTTTATAAAAAAAATGTTTTTCGGCATTTTTCTTTGTTGATTTTTTAATTTATTAATTTTACGATTTTAATTTTTAATTGGTTAAGTAATATTGTATTTTTGGTGTATTCATTTTTCCATAAACAACTAAATACAATAATTAAAGAGAAATACATCACATAATTCTAGCTAAAATATTATCTAAAATAATCGGTTAACGAGTTTTTTTTTTTGTTTTTGTTTCTTGTGGAATAGGATGACACGTTTGTTTAAATGCACTTCAATTAAAACAGTCAACAGTTTTCTATTAGTCACAAGATAATCTATAGAAGAGGATGAGATTCATTTATAGCTGTTGTTTGTCATTAAAGAATGCTATAGATAAGAAGAATTATTTTGTTGTTGTTGTTTCTTTTTGTATATTTAAAATTAAAGTTAAAAGTTAAAATATTTATCTCAAGCAAATCTATTCTAAATTCTATGTCTATTGCAGTTCATTTCTGTATTATATTTGAAAACTAAAAAAACCATTCGAGTGTGTCCTTTTTTTTGGTGTAAATTTGTTAGTAGTAAAATATTTCAATGGAGTTTGATTCTGTTTGTTTGGTAGTACAGGTGGAGTGGATAGTAGTAAAATCTGAATTTTAACTGAAGAGAATATTTCTGTATTGATTTTTCGAATTTGATGTTAAAGATCAAGAGGTGTTCGTAGTATTATAATGTGTTTTGAAGAGTGTTCACAATTTTGGGGCAGTGTCATTTTTATTGTTAAAGAGAATGAAAATTAAAAAGTAAATTTCAAAGATGAAAATGAACGGAAATTAGATTATGATTAAAAACAAACTTGAATTTTGTTTCTAGAAACAAAACAACACACAAGTAGAGACACAATGAGATTCATATAAAAAAATGTACAAAAAATATATTTCTAAATTACACAGTTTACTGCGGGCATAGACCTCATAATATACAGAACGAAAGATAAAGAAATTATTTACAATTTAGGATTGCAAATCGTAGTAATCAAATAATTGAAAGTTCTGTTATCACGAAAGAGAAATTTAAACCAAACGTCTACCGACAGAGGGCGATCATTAATCAAGCAATACTGTTCCAAGGCTTTTTTCAGGACTTCGAAACAAATAACAGAAAAATTAACATCATTTAGTCAGCGCGTATTTTTCAACCCTCAGTTTATATTACTCTCAAACTGCCCGTTTGATGATTTTTTTTTTGAATCATAAATATTAATTGACTTCATTGCTATGCAAGGAAAGTAACGAGAATTTCATGAATTTGTTGCTGTTGTTCTTTTTACCATTCCCCGAAGGCAGCTCCAATTAACGTTGACGTTGCATACTAAATATTTATGCATGAGCAATATTTTATTCAACATTTTTGTATATAATATGAAGCCAGAGAACCTTCGATACATCAAGGTTTAAAATTAGATTTGCGTTTTTAGTGAATAAAGAGTTGAAATATTGTTTTCTTTCACCGTTGTAAATTTGAAATCGGGGTGGATAGCTAAAAGGAGAACTGTGTTCGTATGCAGACATTGTGCTTAATGGTTAAGATTTTAATATTTTAATGGACTTGAGGTAATTCCAATCGAGAAGATTACATTACGCTGCTAATGCTTTTGGAAACGAATTTATATGCAAAACAAATTCGGCACAATACACGCTGACTCAGAAAAATTGAAGTGTTAAGAAAAGTAGTTCTATCTACAGCAGTAACTTCTTGACTGTCATTAAAGAAAAAAAAAATGAGAAATGGAAAAGAAAACTTTTTTTCGGAAGTGAAAATTGTTTTCCGTTTGGTTTTCCTCTTCTTTTTTTTCTTTGGATAACCGCTAAGAAGTGTAAACGATACAAAATTAGAAAAATAAATTGATGTCACTGACAACGACTTTCATAAAAACTAGTCTGAATCGACGGTGTTTAGAAAAAATTTGAATTTTATTCGAGAGATAAACGACTTTTGTGGGATCTGTAAAAAGCAACTTACCTTACGAGTAGACGATATTATTGTGAAATGAAAAAGGTACACAGATCGTGTGCATATGCAAGAAAAAACAACCCCAAATCGGGAATAACGGAAACATTTTTGTTTTCTTTTTTTTTTTGTAGAATGCTGATTGCCACATCATCCAATGCATCACATGATCTGTGTCCTCTGTTCAATTTCTATAAATTGTTTCATTGGTTTTGTGAATTAATTAATTGAGTAGAAATATTTAATGAAGGTAAGTAAATTAATGAAAATCAGAGTAGAGTGTATACAAAAGCAACGATAAAAAAATGATTTCATAGAATCGTGTTTCTGTATTATATTATTAGGAAAAAATAAATTTGAAAAAGAAAAACTAATGTGCAAATAAGTATATTGTGTTCCATTATGAAATAGATTCCAGTTCTTGGTCAAAGTGATCAAAATAAATCTTTATTTGGAAAATGACTAAAAATTTCAGTTAACAGTACGGTGGTTTATGAAATGTGTATAACGTCTAATTATTGCCAATGAAAACAAAAAGTAAATTTAATTCAATTGAATCAACTAAATAAATCCAAAAAGGAAAACTAAATACATAGAGATATATTTTTACACACACGCACACACCACAGGACAGACAACAAAATAAATAGGAAGAATTATTGAAAAATAAAAATAAAATTGTTTATAGTTACAAAACTCAGACAAATTAAATAAAAAAATTCAATACGCCTCGGATACAATAGGATGCTGGTTTAACGAAAAATCGCTAAAGAGAAACCAAATTCTGATATCAAGATCCTATTTATCGCCAAGACAATAAGAAAAAAATAAAAAATAAATTAATTATCGAAAGCTTACACCAGCACAAGACAACGTTGAGTTTGATGAATTTAATTAAAAAAAAAATTGTTGTAAGAAAGTACGAAAGGGACGATATAGTAATTATTGTTGCTTTGATTTTGTCCGGTTAAACACAGACAGGTAAGTTTTTGTTTTGCTTAATTTTTTTTTTGTTTCTTGACATTATCGTTTACCTTTCGTTAACCAATTTGTCACTAAATGGATTCCTTGGTTGTCGCTTCATAATGTCTGATTCGGCTGTTTCGTATGCTAGTGAAATGGCTGGGACCTATTTGCAACAACAACACATCACGCTTACGTTTTAATCAAAAAAATTTGTTCAACAAGCGATGAAGAATTTAGAGGACAAAATTTAAAAAAAAATGTTTAAAACATAAACTGAATTGTTTTTCTCAATTACTGCGGAATTGGTGGGAGGAGATGATTATTACAAAATCAAAATAAGTAAATTAAAAAAAAATTTATCGGGACGGGACACATAATAACTGAAAAAAGAACGAAAGATCAGTTGATGGACTTTCCAATGTTTCGATAACAACAAGTATACCGGTTCGTTATGTCAATGTCATAATTAGTTATTTGCACGACTAGAACTATTTTTTTGACCTTTGTGGCATTTGTAGCCATAGAGGCTAACGAAATATTTTCATGGGAAGTCGTGAAAAATATTTCTTTAATCTCAGACACAAAATTCCTCCACTTTACTTTCAATTCAATAGTCGAGAACATATGCAGCAAATTAGAGTGATACAAAACGTTCTTTGCACGTTCGACATTGACGAATGCTCTGAATGTTCTAAATTTCATTACTTTAAGTAGATGAATCAATCAATCATCATCATTCCTGACTGACTATGGGCATATTCGTTACAGTATATGCAGTGACATTTCGAACCAGATTATGAAGCGAATTACTGGGGATGGTGTTTTTAGTGTATGAAACAGAATGGACCGTGTACCTTAAACAATCCAAATTTGCAGATTCAGGCTGCCATCATTTTCATTGTTCAATTAAAAAATAGGTCGCTTAAAAAATGATTATTTGGTGTAAGTATGGGCTATCTTCCTCTCGGAAATAAGGTGACGAAAAGTCACCCAAAAGTCAGCATTTTTGTTTCAATGCCGTGTAACAAAACAAAAACAATATAGCGAAGGAATACTGTTTTCAGGCAATAGGTCCATTCGATAAACATAATAATTAACACTGTAAAGCATTTAAGTGAATATAACAATTCGGTGTATTACATGAAAATACACACACTGAACAAACGATTTTGTGTGAAGGACATTGAATATAAATTTTTTATGATTAAAATGGACTACGGGTGAATGAATGTGAAAAACGAAAATGGTGTCGAAGAGAAGTTTTTCTTTGTTGGTTTTCCTTTTCTTTTTTATCTTGAGAAGTGAAAAGTGTATGAGTGTACGGTGTCAGTAAATTTAGTTTGTTTTTGTCGTTTGAAATTTGAATTAAAAAAAAAAAGTTTGTGAGTGTTTCATACGGTTGTGTCATGTGGTTATGGGTTAAATATTAGACTTAATTCTATAAAAATAAATTTTGTTTTTAAAATTTTCGTTTTGCATTTTTTTCTGTTTCTCTTTCTCATCACAAATAAAACACATTTGTAGATTTATACACTCTCCTTCATCTCTCGTCCGCATATTATTTGTGTCACAGGACATGAAGCTTTTTGTTAAAAAATTTGTTCTTTGTACAAAAACTTTGTAATTAGAAAGGAAGAAAAAAACATTTAAACTAAATTTTGTTTGGTTAGTTTAGATATATTGCGGTGACACAACAACACGTTGACCGAAGCTTGACAGATTGTTAGTAGTAAATAGAAAGTTTTTGTTGGTCTAAAATTTAAAAATAACAAAACCCAAAACAAAACAAGAAATTATTTTGTATAAAGAACTGACAAACTGTGCGATAGACTATGAAATATGAAGCCAATTGCAGTTTCTGCTTTGTTTGATTAAGTATATTCGCACATTTTGTCATTTTATATACGAAAATAAACAAAAACAAAATTATTCGAAAAACACAAATCTCTGACTGAATAATATGTTGTTGGTTAGTTAGTACGTGCTACATTTGATAGGCTTGTTTGTACAGTAACTGTTAGTAAATTTTGTGTTAATACTTAACGTATAAAAAGAACATAAAAAACAAAACGGAAACCAAAAACCCCATAAAACATGAATGAACATTACAGTTCAAACACAGAAAACAAAATTTTAATTTACAAGTAAAAAATAAAATAAAGAAAAAAAATAATCAAAATGAGCACCTGGAATTTACTAATTTATCTTGGAATGGATTTCGGGGTGGTCGTTTCATAATGTCAGATTCGGCAGTTTCATAAGCCAATGAAATAGCTGGTACCTAAATGTTTTCATTAAATAAAAAAGAAATTAAAATAGGAGAAAATTAAGGAACAAAAATTAAATTTTAAAACGAAAATAATTTGATTTGTTTGGTTGATGTATCGGTCGAGCGATATTCCAAAATTGATTTGTATGTTTTGTCACAGACCAAAAAGAAATGTGGTAAAATGTTCATTATTCTTAAAATAAAAACTAATTTTCGTTGCAAAAAGTCTGCCCAAAATAATAACGAAAAAAATTCAATGAAATGTTAGCGTTTTACTTCTGGCTCATCATTATACTGTACCGTGTACCTGGCGATTCTTTTTTTTATTTTAAATTCATCTAATCTACTTACTAATACATTTTCATCGAGACGTAGTTAATTTGACGACAATTGTGGTTCTGATTTCAAATCATTTTTACTGGACATTTTGCGTCTATCAATTCTGAGAACATTTATTTTTATCGGCAAATATATTGTCAGTTTATCTACGTCAATCGAACATATTCAACGTCAGTAGGTCAGATTCCAATAATTCAGACGAGCTTTGTGGCCAGAAATGCGACCCGAATTATTTATAATTGCATTTAGGTAATGTGATCAACATCCAGGAATTTCAATTTGGCTTTACCTGATTGCAATTTAATTTGTATTCCTACAGGTGTTTAGTGCGGTTTAATGTTACAAATAATTCAATCACCCGGAAACAGGGACTATTTTCATTTATCTTTGCCATATTCTCTTGAATTTTCCCACATTTTCCTTAATTTCCCCAAAAAATATTTTTGGTAAAATTTGAAAATAATGTAGGAAAATTCGCGAAAATATGGAAAAATTAGAAAACAGTAGAGAATTTAAATGACAGCGTTGTTACTAACAACTTGTTAGTCGACATCAGTGGCCTTCCCTTCCGCATGTTTCTGATAACATAGGTGGTTTATATCCACTACCGCATTTTTTCAATTATTGAACGATTGAAGAGAAAAAAATGACCTGTATCTGGGCCTTCAATTACAGCAATCCGATATAAATTAAGTGCCGTTGAATATGTTTTTTATTTGTTTGCTTTTTTGTTGATTCTTAAAACTAAGGCTAGCAGAATAAATAAGTTCAAATGAAAAGTATTGATACTCTAAAATTTATATCTAACCGCTAATGAGAGAGGGTAAAAAAGAGAATTAAATTGATTTGAAATAATCGAAAGACACGATCAATGCAAATTTGGTGCAAAAGAAATTTCTTGTTGATAAATAAATAAAAACCAAAAATTCCTAGCTGTTCATATACGTTAGTAATACAATATTCTGAATGAAATCAAAATAATAAAAAATCATTTTCCTGTAGAAGTGTAAAATAAACGAAAGTCTAGCTAAATTTAATTCTAAAACAAAATTCGATTTTTTTTTTATACAAATTAATCCAACAAAAGTTTTATGTTGAATTAAACAAAAAATACGCACGCAGCATAGCAATTACAGAGAGAAAAATAGTTCTGAATTATCTTTCAATCGTTGGAGAAAAAAATCATTTGATCGATCATTTGATGGGGATGGTGAACTCTATTTTACATTACATCAAATTTTGTTCACAAATGTTCGAATTTCTTGTTCGGAAAAAACCGATTTTCAAGTACTTGCATCGAAAATTAGAAAAAAAAAAACACCAAGCCATCAATGCCGTATTCAAATTGAGATTTTTTTCGTTGTTGATTGTTTAATCGTTATCATTTACTGATAGGAAAACGCAGCTATCGCGTTTACCTCTCGTTGACGAGATTATCTGAGTACGGATTACGGGGTCGCCGTTTCATAATATCTGACTCGGCCATTTCATATGCAAGTGATATAGCTGGTACCTAAATGAAATCCGCCAGAACTTCTGTTAATTTCGCTATGTCATTTTTACAAAGATTTTATTTTGTTAAAGAAATTTTGGTTTTTTTCATTTCGTTTCATGTTTGGTCAAAATGTTTTGTTCAAACTTGGTTGGATCGCTATTTCCTATATAAAATTACACAATTTTTTAATCCTATCATCCGCTTCCCGGGTACTTCATCCATTAATTAATCATCATCATTTCGGCAAATAGTTTCAAATACAAAAAACAAATTAAAAAATTTCGCCTTTTCATCACAGATTGATGGAACAGAAAATCATATAATGGAAAGAAATTTGATTGATTAAAAGCGTTACTCACCATGTCCGTTCCCAAATCGATACACAAAATTGTTACGGTTCCCAATGGCAATGGAATATCGCACAAGATAAATGCCAAGAATGGTGAGATTTCGGGAATGTTCGATGTCAGTGTGTATGCAATGGATTTCTTAAGATTGTCGAAAATCAAGCGACCTTCCTCGACACCAGTAACAATAGAAGCGAAATTATCGTCGAGTAAAATCATGTCAGCAGCCTAGAATTCAAAGACAATTAATTCATTCCCGATTTTCCTGTCGCGTCAATGCTACGAATAATCGTACCTGTTTGGATACATCTGAGCCAGCAATACCCATAGCAACACCAATGTCAGCCTTCTTCAAAGCAGGTGAATCATTGACACCATCACCAGTTACAGCTACAATAGCACCCATACGTTGGCAACCCTCAACAATGATCAACTTCTGTTGCGGTGATGTACGAGCGAATACGATTTCGGTGTGATAGCGCAAAATTTCGTCCAATTGGTCGGTGGATACGTCACGTAATTCAGCGCCATGTACAACGGCAGCCTTGGCCTCACGTGGATTAACTTCGGACACGGGAATATTCAATCTTTGTGCAATGTCTTCAACGGTTTCGTTGCCTTCGGAGATGATACCGACCGATTTAGCGATAGCTTTAGCAGTGATTGGATGATCGCCGGTAACCATGATGACCTTAATACCAGCTGAACGGCATTTGGCTACTGCATCGGGTACAGCTGCACGTGGAGGATCAATCATAGACATTAAGCCCACGAAACGGAGATTGTCAGTTGGGAAATTGGGGTCATCTGTGTTGAATTTAAAGCCATTTGGAAATTTGTCGGATGGCAACATGAAGTCGCAGAAACCAAGTACACGCTCACCGAGACCGCCCAATTCGAGATATGCATTGTTGAATGCTTCCTTCATTTCTTCGTCTAAAACTTTCTCTTTGCCATTGATGAAGATCGATCCGCAACGTTCTAAGATTCGTTCGGGTGCACCTTTCATTGCCAACAGATAACGAGGATCGCTAGCATCATCGGTTTCATGGATCGAAATTTGATATTTGTTGGTTGAGTTGAATGGAATTTCAGCCACTTTCTTGTTGCGTTTACGGATGCTCATTACATCGCCGAGAGCAAGTTCCATACATTTGAGCAGAGCAGCTTCTGAAGCATCACCACTAACTTCTTTCTTTAAAATTGGTACACCTTCCTGACCACCTTTGAATTCGGCTCGGTTACACAAAGTAGCGATGCGAGACAATGCCTTGAATCCAGGACTTGTACGGTCATATTGAACACCAGATTGATCTTCAGTGGTATCGGCTTCAATGATTTGATTATCAAACCACATATGAGCAACGGTCATTCGGTTCTGGGTCAATGTTCCAGTCTTATCCGAGCAAATTGTTGATGTAGATCCTAATGTTTCTACAGCTTCCAAATTCTTGACCAAACAATTCTTCGATGCCATACGCTTAGCAGTTAATGTCAAGCACACAGTTACAGTGGCCAAAAGACCTTCAGGTACATTAGCGACAATAATACCAATCAAGAAAATTACGGCGTCCAACCAATGGTATCCCAAGATGAAGGCAATCACGAAGAATGTCACGCCCAAGAATACAGCGACACCGGTAATCAGATGAATGAAATGATGGATTTCCTTAGCAATTGGTGTTTCTCCAGTATCCAGACCAGATGCAAGACCGGCAATACGTCCCATGACAGTGTGATCACCGCAAGAGATAACAACACCCTTAGCAGTACCTTCAACAGCGTTGGTAGAGAAAAATGCAAGATTTTTCGTTTCCAATGGATTGTCATGAGTGAATTCATGTCCTCGGGATTGCGGTTCTGATTCACCGGTTAGAGATGAGTTATCGACCTGCAAATTATTGAATTTGTTTAGAGAGTGCAATATGAAAGAGATGAAAATCGTGAAGTGTTCTGCCCTTTTATACGCTGAATCAAACATTCTAACTTCCGTTATATAATTATCAGCGCATGCCTGCTACCATTTCTTCATTGCGATAAAAATATAAAATGAGATTTGTTTCATAAGAAACGCCTGTCCAACCTAACCTTGATATTAGCGCAGTATATATTCGTTTTTGCGACATCATCTAAATCATTCAGTCATTAAATCCGAATGATATATAGCATGTAACAGTGAGTGCTAAATACATTTTCGAAAAAAAAAATTCATGTTAAGTTCCTGCCTTCACCTAATCTCCCATAATCTCTCCGAAAGATAAGTTGAAACCAGACATTATTTTCCATTCGACAATAACGTGGATTTGTTGACAATTGAAAATTTATTTTTAGATAAAACGAAAGTATTTTACGCTTTCAGTTCGAAGGAGATGAGTCTCCCCGTATTATTTAAATCAAACTACAGTTGATACTGCGAGTTGTTCGATTTAAAACAATTCGCTTGCGTTCCGACCGGTGAAACATTGCATTTTCAGTCAATTCTCCAACTTTTTCATTAGTATAATTGACATTCTGAATGCCATCAATTCAAGTGTTTTACTGCACGCGGACAATTTGAGCATAAAACTACTTTATATGTCGAGGATTTTACTGAAGAGTCTTTTGAACGCGATAATAAATCCAACGTGATGTACTAGCCATTTTTACGATGTCATATAAGTGTTATGTGGTTCACAAAATTACCACAAAGTAACTCGAAAACTTTTTTTTTTTGTTTTATTCGAACATAACATAAACTCTGAGTATAATTTAGTGTATCATGCCAATAAAGAAGCAATTTTTATGTTGAGTGGCTGCAAACGAATTCGGTTGCTATACGCCTTTGAAGCGACTGCTTGGACAAATAATGAATATTCAACCGAAATTTGCACGCCTCTTATTCCAGAATATTTATCTCCATTAACGGACACTTGGAAGGCCAAAAATTCCAAAGAAATTAATTCCTTAACTCAATCAAATCTGGCCGTATTTTATTTTCTCCACACACAAATGCTTAATATCAGTTTCAATAACGCTATACTCTACTAACCCCAATTATCTAAATTATTCCACACAAAACGTACTGTGTGTAAATAACAACAATCTCAATTGCAAAAATTGTTCATAAATTATTGTTTGTGGTTGACGTTGATTTTATGTTGATAGAGAATTGTTGGAGGTCTATTATTTGACGGTGTTTTACATTTTAATAATTTCACTTATTCTACTAGCTCGGGCACTCGAAGAGCAACCGATATGTTCGAGTGGAACGATGTTTGTTTTCAATCAAAAACACGATTTTTGTACTTATGTACATATTCAATGTCCCCATACTTATGTCGGGAACAAACAGTCCCATCTATTGGATTCAACGTTCAATCTTACCTTGAAATTTCTTGCTTCAATTATACGAATGTCAGCTGGTATTCTGTCACCAAATTTGACCTCAACAACATCGCCAAGAACTAAATCTTCAGCACGAAGCGTAAGTTTTTCGCCTTCTCGAATAACAGTAGCAAATTGCGGCACCATGTTTTTAAAGGACTCCATAATTTTGGAGCTTTTTGATTCCTATAATGGGAGACAGTTTTTGACTACTCTGTATCGTCCAATGTAAGTCTTCTTCAACCTTACCTGATAATATGAGAAAATACCAGTAACTATAACTACAGCTGAAAGTACAATACCCAAATACAAGTTATCGTCGGCCGGTTCTTCGCTAGTACTTGCTTGAATGGAATACGCAACAAAACATAGAACAGCACCGATCCACAACAACATCGCAAAGCCACCAAACAGATTCTTACAAAATTTAATCCATTCGGGTGTTTGCTTTGGAGGGGTTAGGGCATTGGGCCCGTCTCTTTCTAAATTTTCTTTGGCCTTTGCATGACTGAGACCCTGTTGGATTATTGTGTTAACATTGATCGCAATACGGCGAATGAAATTTTTTTCTTACATTTTCTGGATGTGTCTGAAATCTCTGATATAATTCCTCGGCTGTAATTTTATGATAATCGATGTCTAATTCTTGTTTTAGATCATCTAAATTTTCCTTTTTCGCAGCCTTCGCCATTTTGCGCCGGGACTATTAACGAGAAAGATAAAATGTTAGTTTTGGTTGTCGTTTACGAGCTAAAAATAATTTGTCATTGTTTCGTTTACTTCAAAGAACTTGTCGGCTTTTAGGACGGGAAATCATTGTATCGGCAGTCTTACGAAAGATTTTTTGTAAACAGTAGATTGGGGAAACATCTACCATTCAATGCAATTTCGACTGTTGCAGACGAAATCAAATCAATTTTCTTTGATCAAGTATCCTGACCGGCAAATCTGAAGTAATTTACCGTGTGGCTTTGAAAAAGTAGCTTGAGAGTGGCTCATTGATAATTAAGTTAAGTAATGAAAACAGGAATTGTAGCGAGATATTTCGTCTGTTTCACTCGCAGTTCAAATATTTTTTATTTTTTATTTTCAAAAGTTGAATATTCCATAACTAAAAGAATCGTGTAATTCCATTGATGCTATCGACGCTGACAAAATGTAATTTATCTGACCAATTCTAAGAAGTAAACACACAATGACCGATGTTGACTTAGTCACACTATGAATTTGTGCAGAAAATTTGGTCGGAGAATGCTAATCTATGTCGTCATTTGAGCAAAGATTAAAATCGTTTTCAATATATGTTAATGAGTAACCGAAACAAGTTTCGCCACGTGAACAACAACAACAATAAAAATTAAAACAATCTTAAACCAGATAAAAAAAATTCTACAAAATCAACTAACTAACATGCTAAAAAATTACCTTTAACCAGTATAACTCTTTCGTACACGAATCCATTCCATTTTTGATTTCTTATTATTATTAAGCAAATAAAAAACTTATTCGAAAAAAAGTAACATAAAAAAGAGAAGAAGGGAAGGGAACAAAAAAAAACAATAAATTATCACTCCAAACAAAACATTGAAATCAAAACAATGGCCACACTTTACCGTGCATGAACCACAAAATAACTCAGCAGAAGTTTTAATGTTACTACCGGCTAATTCTGGATATAGTACGAAATCACAGACGTGCGCTATTCTATCTGTAAAATTGTTGTTAAATATGCGATTGATTGATTGAATTTTTTTTTTTGGTCATTACCATTAATGATGCTTTATGAGGCCAAACATTAGAGTCAATTCGACTCAAAATCTGGATTAATCCAATTCTTTTTATCATTGTACGAAAATTGTTTTAGTAAATGATAATCGATACGAAGATGACATGTAAATGTATATCTCGATAAAAGTAGACAAGTAATAACAAAAAACCAGCTATTGATTTTTGAAATATTAAATTTCCAATTGGGTACATGGATAGAATTAATCATTAAATTTTCTGGTATTTATCTTGGGTATTATTCATAATATACGAAGTCACTTGACATCTGGTTGATATTGGTTGTGAGATGGATTTGTACTACCTTGTTTAGGCGCCACATTTTGTTTGTGCATTTTCAGTGTCATTCATAAGAGAAGACCATAACGATCTTCGGCAATTTTGAGAGTTCTCTCCTCCCGTCCGCACATTTCAATTACCACAATTTGGTGAGACTTAATCCCTTTTTTTGTGCGGACGTCTTTTATGGATTGTTAAAATTCCAATCAAATCGGTCGAAATGAGATTGTTGAAAATACGAAAATTCTTACTTAGACTTTGCTTTTACTCAAATAACCCTGTCCGGGGTTGAGGAGTGGACAAAATATAATAATTAAATCTTCACTCCGACTACAATTTCTTTCTTCACATGAAACTTGAACTGACATTCTATATTAATAATCTGCATTTAGAAATTAACTCCAAAGGATTCTCCTCTTGAATTTCACAAACCCACCAATATACACAGCTAAATTAGTCTTTGCTAAACCCATAAAAAATTCTAAACAATGCCTGAGCATCGAATACTTATGTTACGAATACAACCAGTGAATATCATAAGCGCGGTTAATTAAATTACGTCCACGATTACAACGTGGATCAATAGACTCAGCAAATTGTAAAACCAAACCAAAAAAAAACCAAAACAAAAGGGGAAAAATGGTGAAAAAATTACCTTAAACATTCCATCGGCAGTTCTATTATCATCTTGAAGAGGGACAACAGTAGCGCCCCTGTAGGAGTCCCTTCTTCCATGCTAGATTAAAAACAAAAATAAGCCATAACAAAACAAACAAACAAAAATTGATGAGATTTGATGATTCAACCAAACAAAAAAAACTGAAAAATTCTTGACAAATCAAATGCATTTTTAAATTCTCAAAAAAAGTAAAATAAAAAAAAATCAGTAAACAAAAATGCAGAGTCGAGGTGTTTTACAAAATATGATCAGTTTAAGAGTAATTTAACACTTCATTCTAAACACTACAAAAGCCTTTCTTTAACTCGATACCAATTAAATATTTTTTTTTTAGGAAAATTCCAAAGTTCAATCGCGGTATACTTTGATGTTCCCGCATCCAGTTATTGTATTAGTCATGGAATTCGAATATAATTTAGATTTTCATATGGTCGACATTTCGTCGCCATTATTCCATACCATTCGACCGTTAATTAAAAACATTTTACGGTATGTACTCAGCCCGAAACATATACGGCAAAACAATAAAGCCGATTTGGAAAGGGATTTCGATAAATTATTCGATATTTCCAGTGCAATTGAACTCTGTCGTAACCAACAGGGGTGTGTAACTTAGAGCAAATTTTATTGTTGATTTTTATACCAGCCCTGTTCGAATGTCGTTCAAACTGAACGACCCGTTTTTTTTTATTTTTCCAGAAATCCAAATTTAGGCATCATCGACTTCGGTTATAAAATGCAATTGTCGATATTCTATGGTATTACATGGTATCTAAATGGTACTTTATAACAATTTCAATGCCGAAGTTCCCAACTGCAATATTTATTTCAATAAAAGGATCGCTGATCGATTTATATTTATAAACGAAAAATCCGCGTAGTAACAATTTATGTTTCGTTCAGACTTATTGCCCGCGTTTCGAATAGGTAGAATACATTATTTTTTTTACATTTTGAGTATATTGTAGCAGCGAAGTACATACCACTAACCAATAATTATGTTGCAACTGTATACCGTTGAAAATTTCCTATTCTTTTTCACACGCAAGCAAATCAACGAAAATTGGATTTATTTTTAGAGATTTTCATTTATAATGTCGTCATTAGAACAGTGTTGAACTTAAGTAAACACGTCATTAATTATTTAGCGTATGTGTTTAACATTGAGCATTTGATATAGTTAACTTATACATTGAATATTCCATCATTTATTCAGGTTGTGCTCAGTATAATATTATGATTAACAACGGCAATTTCGTCCTTCGACATTACATCTATGAGTTGTGTATCGTGGAAAACGATATTATCACCCTTGTTGGCAGGCGAGAAACAAGTAACACTATTCCTTTTTCTGTTGTTTTCCATGAAGCGGTTATTTACGTAACAAGTAGAGAACATTGCTTTTTCATCGATGTGTGTGAAATTTTCAACTCGAGCTGAATTTATAAAAGAGATTGCGGAGACAATCTAACTGTATGAAGCAGAAGACGAAAAAAAAAATCGATACGGAGTGAATTTACTTAATTATCTTGGATCAGAATAAATAGATTTGTTCCAGCCTAATGCCTCTCAAGAAATTTGTAAACCGAAGAGTGTGTATAACTCGACAACAATTTTTCTTTACTTAAAAAGAATGAAAAACATCTTTTAAACACGTATTTCATCTCCGTTAAATCTCTAATCTTTAACCACCCGGGAAATTTTTGCTCTATATAGCAGCAGCAACAACAACAACCAACGTTATCTCATGATATTTCCAGCCCATATTCTAGAATTAATCATTCAAATGAAAACCGAATCAAATGGTTTTGTTTTCTCTGCCACTTTTGTTTGAAAACAATGGCTAGTCTTGGAGCTCTTTATTAAATTACATATTTTTCCTGTTCATATAGATGAAGAGAGAGGCGAAAAAAAATATTACATTTTCTTTTACCGAATCAATAAAAACACCCATTGGAATGTCATGATAGTAATTGTATTCAATGTAATATATGTAGTGGGAACGTATAAGGGTATAGATGGGTAACATACAATGTACAACATTTGTTATAAGATTCAATCGATTTTCTGTCGTCCGTACGATGCTAAGACATGCGCAATGGAACCCGGAAAAATATTGCTGAGACCATGTTGTAGCTAAGTGCAGTAATATACTAACGGGAACGGGAAAATACGGTTAAAGAAAAACAGGGACAGTGAAATGCACTATGAGGTTTTTTTTGCTGCTGCTGAACCGTAGGGTGTTTTTCAGTTATGTAAGCTCTGGTATTTCAGATAATTTTGTGATTGTTTATTAGATTACCATGGGAACATATACGTCAGTGGGCGATGAAAAGTTGGAAAATTTGCATTAACTTTACAGGGTTGCATGTATCCGACATTAACTTCGTCAATATTACACGAGATATGTACAGTATGTGTGTCGTACATTATTGTAAAACAGAAAAAGTAGAACAAAATAAAAACCATGGCATTTTATGCGGCTCGTGGCATAAATACACAGCTTTTCGTAATAAAACACTTAGCAATTAATTGAAATTTATTTGATGATCATGTAAATCAATTAAAGCGCTCAAGTGTGGTGTTAATTTCATTTTCGTACAGTTTAATATTGTTTGAAGAGAAACTGAGATTATGTAATCACATTATACTGGTTGTTGTGTATACGTATCTATACAGCAGATTTCTGTTAGAACATTAGTGGGACAAATAAATTGAATTGCGGGGAAAAATTGTAAGATTATTGAGACCCCGACCCCGAAAGGAGTCAAACTGGAGAATGGAATTCACTAATTTTTCTCTTCGAATTTAGTATTTAGTACAAGAAGCATTGCAAATTTTCATAACAGCCCAGACATGTGTATTTGTACATGTCCCCCACATTCGCGAATAGCACACGCATTGAGAGTACAACTCATTTGAGGAAAACGATTTGTTATATTTGAATCACAAAAATATATAATAAAACCGAATGCTGTAACTGTTGACAATGAAAATTAGCAACCTTTATCGAAAACGAATGCTGAAAGTAGGTGCTACACTTGAACAAATCAACATTATGTAACACACACGACTGTGATCGATATATAATCATAAATTCCATTAATTGTCAATGTCATGAGAATAGCCATAAATTGGCATGAGATGTGTGTATCACAAACGAATTGATAAACAAAAAAATTGAATCGTTTTTATGTGAAGCAATATAATATTGCATTTAGTATTATATACGATAGACGAATCAGCAAAATATTCCATTTACTTGATAGAATAAGCAAGCACCCGACGAGATTTTATTGAATGTATTTATCGATATGTATTCCGCCGAGTAAATGAAGCAGAATATTTTATTCAAATTTTTCTCAATTCACAAATTAAAATGTGCTCGGTAACTCATTGGACTGAGTGGTTCAAAGAAAATCTCATTGCCCGATGATTTTTTTTTTTTGTAGCGTACATTATTACATTATATATACATGGAATACACGTCTAGCACACAGCTGTTGAAAACCTAATTGATGTTAAGAAAAAAAAACTTGTTTAGCTTAAAAATGAAATTCAGAAAATATTTTTGCGATCATATTTGTAAAACACTTTCGAGACGTTTCATGTTTACTCACATGGTAAATTAAGATGCAAAAAACCAAAAAAAAAAAATTTAATTTAAATGTTGCCATTCGTATTTATTGGCATTGTATGATATTCGGTATAACAATTTGATGACATGAGCTCAAGCATAACAACAAAAATCAAAACAATTTTTTTTTTATTCTAATAATTGATTTTTTGCAGGAATCAACAACACAATCTATAACAACAATAAATAGGAAGGGAAAAAAATATTTTTTATTTTTTTATTTTTAACGAACCACAAAAGCATTCAATATTTATTATAAAAAGTTTCAATTCTTACGTTATATTTTCAATTTGACCACTTCCGATTCTTACAAAAAAAAATTTAGTGCTTGACGGTATTTATAATTGTGCGATTAACAGTTGAACTGCATATGGAAAAGGATTGGAAAAAGAAATTCTTATTTAGTCTTCTTCATATAATAAAAACTTAAAAAATTTTTTAAACTAACACTGCTGTATCAATGATTCTACGTTAACGTTTTTGTTTATTTTTAGAATTCAATTTAATGTGACTTGTGTTGTGTTGTTGTGTTATAGAGTTTTCACACAGTTTTCAAATTATTTTCAGTGTTACAGAGTTTCATTTCGTTTTATTTAAACTTCTTTCTTCTCTGCATATGAATTCATTGTAAATTTATGTGATAAAATTCGTAACCAAAAAAAAAGTTCGTTATCAACGTGGTAAAATTCTTAAACGAACAACTTCCGTTCAAAGTAACGTGTCTTGTAAAAATTCGATTCCGACCATTTCATCAGTGTATAACAATCGAAGTGACGAAGAAAATATTTACATATCGAATGTAAATAGAGACTCGGAGCCATGGTCACAATCAACAAAAGAAAACGAAGACAAAAAAGTGTTCAAATTTTCTAAACCCAATGCTCTGAAAAAGGGATGCCGTCCCCTGATGCTATTTCAAAAAAAGGCAACTATCCAGGTCACATCTTTAAATCTGATTCATACAGCAAATTGTTTTTTTTTTCTGTAAGTCGAATCTCCGTAAATGCCCCAAATCACTTTAAAAAAAATTAAAGTTCAACACTTGACATATTACCCAATCAACAGTTATCATTTCTATTTAAGAATCAACTGACATTTTTCCGAAAAAAATGTTCTGTATGTTAAATGTCCTCCTATCTCACATACATGAAAGCCAAAAAAAAAATATGAAAAATATGTGCAAAATCTCGACTCCATCACATAACATTCGAATATTATAAATCATTTCAAACTTCCGTCCTACTTTTCTTCATTCTTTAATCCTACGACTTATGCCATTTATGTCTAAATTTTTCCATTATTATAATAACCGGCCCGGCATCCCTATACACACATTGCGTGAGTAGACATGATTCGGCCGTTTCCTTTTGCTTACATAATCTGTATGTGTTCGGAGCACAGTAGGAAAAAATAAGCGGAGAGGAGCAGAAAAAAAATATTGAAGGTTAATCCTTTTTACAGCGTTCACACGAGCATTTTGAATTTTATAACTGAACCTTTTTGTATATGTGCTGAAATATTACGTAAAGAAAAGACGAAGAAAAAATAAAAGTAAAAGATAGGCCGTTATTAAACATGTATACGATTGTAACGTGCACACACCGCTATAAATTCGACTTTAAAATGTTTTGTACAAACTTTGTTCATACATTTTTAATGCAAATTCTTCAGGGATACGTCTTCAATTTACCTAATCATAAAAACAGCAATGTGAATTCATTGAAAGTGGAAATCTAACGCACCAATGTCTTACATTACATACGTGTGTTGCAAACAGAATTCAATTGTACTGAAACCAGTTAAACGAGTTAAATGCAACTTATTGGAATAACCGAAATGACGCACGACACTATTCTTTAAAAGTAAAACAGAAAAAAATTGATAAAAAATGTTTCTGCCATAATTATCTAAAGCATGGTAAATATAATGACTTCGACTGTTTATCACAATGAATTTGTAAGTTTCCGTCGAAATGAATGAATGGGCTTCTGTCAACATCAATCGCTTTTTTATTACACTCATGTTGTAATTGGATTTGATAAGACATTTTACAATAAGCCGTCTGCCATTGAACAATGACAACTACAAGATGGACTAACCTACTTTATGTGGATTCCTTTGCGAAAAGTACTATCAATGCAAAGTCATTAAATAGAGAAATAAAAGCGGCAACGGCTTGAATATTTATATTTAAAAAAAGATTAAATGTGTTGGAGACAAATAAGAGCAATTTGTTGTCGGTATCTAATTACATCTGGCGTACATTGCAATACCGAAACCACGAAACAAGGTGTAGAATACGTGATATTCTAATCGTTTGCTCCGTAGCATATAACAAAACGAATCAAATATTGAATTAGTACGAGTGTGTTCTCAATAATATCAACAACAAAAAAACAGCTTTACACGTAGCGAACATATGACTGAACTTTCGAGCAGTTTATTGAAGGTCTGAGAAAGGTGATGAGGTAGTTCATTATGCGCCACAAAAATATGAATATGTTTTACATGTTAATTTTTTACGTTAAGTTTGTTGCATTCAAATAAAAAAAAAACCGTGTAATGGCTATTAATGACTTCTGTTTGATTTTAAAAGACGTCAGCAACACTTTTTTTTCTGAGAAACCACTTCATAAACAAACCACGAAATTGTTCAACATAAAAACTCAATTGATATTTTGAGCAGTTCTCAATCAAAGATGATTTTTGCGCTTAGGGGGGCCGTTCACAAATTATGTATGCTCTGCTCCTGAGGAGCTTCATATATTTTCCAAATTTTCTCCAAACAATTTGTTGAACATTTGGGAGAGACAAGGTCTGAAATTCGTAATTTTTGGTATGCCTTCTTCAAAAGCGAAAAAAAATAGATCGGAAACTCCTTGAAGGATGTGAGTGAAACGACGCAGAAAAAAAATAGAAAAAACCAGATAATTTTCAGAGTAGAAAACCAGAGACCCACCATACACTTCAACGACCTATTCTATTCTATATCAATCAGCAGTATAATTGTTCTTCAAATCACAATAACTTCATTGATTCCTAAAGTGGTCGGGTTTATGCAAGCAATGCCATGACAATACTATTGTTTCAGCCTTCTCGAACGCAAACTTTTCGATGGATTCGACTAAAATCAACAAATCAAAAGTTCGAATTTTAAGTGATATAGTTTGACATCAGTTTAAAAAAAATGCGTCAACTTGAATCGTCCAGGATTCTAACTCAATTTTCTGTCAAGATATTTGCGCTTCATCCACCGAACAAGATGTGAACAGAGATATAACTAAACGAAATCCAGTCTAATCATATCGTAAATAATGCCATACATCCATTTAATTAGCGCACCTTGCACCGGTTTACATTCAGCCGGAAGTATTATATAACCCAGAACTAAATCATAAGGTCAATTTAAAGTCAGATTTTCATACAGAACGTGAAAAGGGGCCAATTGACACTAAATATGTATCATAGTGCTATTATGGTGCAGTATTGTACAGCAGAAGGTTAATAAGATGCACTCTGTAATAGCATTGCAAAATAAATATTAATTGAATAACATATGGACATTGAGCAGGTAGAATGAATTAGATATATAAATTCATGGATTAGATTTGCATCGTTGTTATGAGGCTATGAGGCAAAGATAATCAATTAAGACTGGTGTTGATTTGCATGACTTATTTCGTAATAGATGGATGTATAAGAAATCGGGTTTTTCCTTTCGCTGTTCTGTTGGAAGCATACGAATTTGTGATTATACATTTTTCCATTTCCACATTTATGCTAAATCGCAAATTATTTCGGAAAACCGACCGCAATGCAGTCGGAACGCTGTTATATTTAAAAAAATCTCTTGAACAGCCACTGTTGTAAGGGTTTTGTATATGCAGAGGAGCAAAATACTTAAAAGCTTTTCGCTTTTTATATGCGAGAAAAAGAAAATCCCATTACTGAAGGGATCGTTCAGGCAACACGCCCACGTTCTCTACTCCGTCTATCTGTTTACATTGTCTGATTGTTGAGAACCTTCCTGCTCCCCTTGTTATATCGATCTTATGTAAACACTCAACATTTAAGTTTTGAATGGAATACGGAAGACAGAAAAATTTCTATTTTTGTTGGGCTATCGATTTTGTTGCCTCCTTTATATAAATCAATAACATCTTGAGGGTTTCAGAGAGCTAAAAAAGACATTGAACAACAGTCTCGAGTAACTTAATGGCAATACATTTACTGAGTTATGGCAATCGTTAAAACCTAAGTTCTTATTGCTCTTAAACTTAGTTACAGTCGCGTTAGCAATGTTTATTTCGAAGATAGCTTTTATTTGAAAGTATTGAATGGGACGTTTTGTCGGTGCGTCATTTTGTTCCTGTCAACCGGGAACGACCCCTAAGAACATTTATTTAGAGATGAAAAATATTTTGAGCTAATCAATTAAGTAAATTTGCTTCCATTCAGTGGATAAAACATAACCATTTTTCGAGAGTATTTTTCCATTTCAGGGTACTTATACTTATACTGGAATGAATTTCGCTTTTTGTATAATATTTGCGTGACGTGAAAATAATGCGACTACGAACATTATTCAGTTGTAAGTATGTCTTGACGTCTTAAAATGTAAATTCAGATTTACATAATTGAATAGCAACATATATCACCGGTTTTAATTTGTTGCGATTTGATTTTCGAAGGTTGTAATGTGTGTTTTGACAATGTTGTCCTTTGACAATGTTGTTTCAGCACAATGTTAACGCATAACAAGCACGGTCGGACAAGCTATCAATGTAAGAACATTTCAAAAGTCGTTTTGATTTTCAAATTACAATAAACACTTCACCAATAGTTCAGCATAGTTAGCTAATTCGATAAGCATCAAATTCCGGTATCCTTACCGAAAATTATGGATTTATAAATCCGTGAAACTTGAACAGTTCAAAGTATTTTCGATTGTTTCGTTGGGGGAGGGGTGTATTTCTTCCATGCAAAATGTTTGATCAAAAATTCCACCCGGCCATTTATTATATTCAGCTATCCGGCAGACATAGCAATTAATGTTTCCATCCGTTGTGAAACATTGCTACCATGATATAAGTCTACCGATTTTCTCTAACCCATTAAGTCGTTGAATATTTCATATTTCTATTCAGTATTCGCTTGCTACTTGGAAAAATGGCAATGACATAAGAGGCGGAGAAATTAATCTTTCTGCTTAAGCTCACTGAAAATACATTAACTGTAAAATTTATGGTAAAACAGCTGCAATTAAGTCTTATTTCCAAATGATTAAAAATCTAAGATTTTCGACGAAAAACACCCTATCCTCATCGTATTTATTACATAACCGAGTTTTAAAGCACATACGGACCGAAACTTCAGCTCTCTTCTCTATACATACACATATACTCAATCGGGAAAATGTCAGAAAATTCCACCATAAAAAAGCTCTGTTGCCATATTTTCATCCCTGCAATTTCATACCATAGCTGTACGGTATAATGTACCGTCGATACATATTGAGTTATAGGAGATAATAAGGTCTTAAATGTCAAATGTTGAACGAAACGAATAAAGCTTTATACCCATAATCCAATACTCAATTATTTAAATAGAAAATTTCAACTGCAAATGCTCGATTTTCTCTTGACACTGTAATCGATTTTTCGCGAGAGCCACTTTTGATATGGTTGCTTTTTTTTTCTTAGACTCACACACATATACACTCACCCACAGTGAATATAGAGGACAAATCGAGTCTATACAGAATGCAACAACGGTTGGAAACTCCGGAACGGAAGTTACCAGCACAATGGCAAAGACAATAATGAAGGGAAAAAAATTAAAGTCAGTCTGCCTGTTCGCTGGGGAATAATATTGTAAAAAAAAAACCTACAATGGCCTCTAAAAACCTACTCGCTCCTACTGTGAAAATGTATACTTGCTCGGTGAAGCCGCTATTGATTTTTCTGTAAACATTAGGTGGTTACACCGAAGCATATTTGCCGAAATGTTATCAATTTTATTGAATAATTTGCAAACTCTCTTCGCCCAAATATGCCAACTATCATGAAGATTAATGTTTTTCAAACACATGAAGGAGCAGTTCCGCATAGAAATTTAGACGATTCTCCATCGTCACCGTATTTGAGCAAGAAAGTGTAGCTTAAATTTCCATCCCGAAGGTTATACAACCGCAATGTGGTCTGGTTAGTTTTTTTTTTCAGTCGGCCCAGCCAACATTGTTTACTTTAAGTTTAATTGGATATTATATTTTTTTCCCAACCGAGTGTAAATTAATCCTAGCAATAAAATCTAGTCATAAAAACTAGAACTCATATTACGAGCAACTCGATGTTTTGCTTAATTTTTATAGCACATGAATAGAGAGAAGAGAAAAAAAAACAGAACGAAATGATAAATTGGAACAACCGGTTCGAATGACGAGTGAAAAATCATGACCATTAATACGACATTTATTTAGACTAAAAAAGAAGTTTGTGTGTTCGGGTAAAAAAAGAGATAAAATTGAAAGAAAAAAGAATAAACCATCTTGTGCGAGAGAAAGAAAACATAAATTTTCCTTGTTGAATAAGCCGGAAAATCGATATTCAGTGTAGAAAACATGTTATTTGTCTTGACGTTACTTCATGTTGAAACGAAAACTTTTTTTTATACTTCACATTACCCAAAAAGCGTATTCACATCAATAAGAATTTAACAAATAAATCAACGATTTTATTGCATTTTTTTATGCCATCATTTCAGCGAGAAAAAAAGTCCACACTGGATTCAATATTGTACCAAAAAAAAGTGTTTGAATGAATTTTTCCATAAGCATTTCTTTCTGTTTCAGCACCTGTCTCACCTACCTTGTCTGACATGTTCGATTATTCCCAAGTGTACGAAAAAGTGTGGGGTTGCGCAACTATTAAACCCAAAAATAAATTTCTACTCTTGGCTCTTATATTAATCTATTAAAATTATATAAAAATAATCACACAAACTCTCTATATGTTAAATAGTAGAAGAAATAAAATTGGTGACGTACTTTTTCGTTAAACTATTATTTGAATTTAAAAATTGAAATATTCCGTGAAATATGGTTTTGTGTGCGAACACCAAGTTTCCGTTTTTCCGGTTTGTTCGTTTTTTATTTTATTTTTGCTTTTGCTTTCTTTCCTCGCTTAACACACTGAACGAAGTGTCCTTTTGGGTTATCTCCTTGCCACGCAAGAAAAACAAATCCGTTTTCTCGCCACTATGTCATAATATCGACTATTTTATTTTGAACACAAACACTCTCTCTCTATCTCACAATCGAATTTATTTTTAAAAATTTAATTTTCTTTTTTCTTGTTGAAACCAAACACAATTTTAGGAACTAAATTGCATTAATGTGCAACTTTTATGCAAAATACAAATTGTTTGATTTTGTTTGTCTTGTAGGATATTAATATTGAAAATGGGAAACTCAAGACACTATTTCTTAAAATTTTTCCTTTTCCTTCACTTCACAGCAAAAAATTTTTTTTTTCTTTTGTATATAATGTAATACCGAGCTGGACCGAATTCTTAATGTAGTGCGATACCTTCTAGTTACGGAATCGGCACTCAACTGAACAGCTCTTCGGCATTGCACGTCGTTCAATTTCTGTACACATTGAATATGAAAATTTTGTGTTTTCAAGATAAGAGAAGGGTCAAGTGGGGAGATGTATAAAGCTCCGCCCGTGCGCTACATTCATCTATATTATATTATTATCGAACTACGGTCAGACTCTGCGCCGTTGTGACGTCACACTGCGTCACAACGCGATTTCATTGGCGTCGATATGACTGAACTAGGTACAGGAATTGTATGTGTGTGGTGATAAGATACCTACATTGAAAAGCGCTTATTTTCGGTTAAGTAACAGACGAAGAGAATGGTAGAAGAAAGGAAAAAAAAAACACAACCGAAAAGAAAAAGATAGAAAATAAACGATTTCGGAAAAACGAGGTATGTATAAGGAATATATCGTTAAATTAGAATAAAACGAGAAAATATCATAAGTCGTACAAAAACGGAATAAAATTCTCTGTATGCACTTTTGTTCAATGTAAAGGAAAATCGTTGAGAATTACACAATCACATGAAAAATCAATAATTTTTTTTTTCTGTATCAATAGAATCGAATTGAAGTGTAAAACTTTGCATCGTTTTAAGTTCGCAATGATCGGTGTGTGGGGAGGTTATCATTATGTTTTCGTATTATTATTTTTTTGACTCCAACTAAGGCACGTACCATGATTGACAGCGACTGATAGTTTTGTCTTACTAATGGAAAGTGCGTTCAAATGGAAAATAATTATGTCAAACGATGGAAATATGGCACTTTGTTTGGGTGTTTTTATGATTCTGTTTGTTTGTTTGCTTTCGATAAGATTTACGTCTGAATTGGTTTATAATCTAGAAAATCCCCGGCTAGTATTTTGTTTACTCTTTCGGTTTGCACCTCGCACACGACAAAAACAAAGGAATTAAGAAGAAACCGAGCTATCGTCATTCACGTTTGTCATCAGTCACTTTTGTTGTTTTGTTAATAATGTTGGTCTGTTGTTGTTATTTTGCATAAAAATATTTCGTAGACGCTCTAGGCTTGGAAAGGTAGAATTTTTCCCACATTAATTTTTCTTCTTCATTATGAACCAAAAAAATTAGCATGGTGTTTAAGTCTTCTTGGCAAAGGTTTTTAATTATTTTTTGTTCTTATTCTTTGCTAGCTAATTAATTACTATTTATGCCAGAGTTACTTTGTAAAGTTCTTTTGCTCTGTGTTTAGCTAGTTTTATGACAATATCGTACACATTTCTTTCATCATAAATGGAATGGAGGTGAGTGTTTAGAGAGAGATGTTGTGTGATCATCGATCACAGACGATGATATAATCCACAACCGTAATCTCAATACCATTGATATATCAGTTTCACAACATTGGAAAGAATCATAAAATTTAGTGACATATTTCTGGCCAAAACATTCTTTAAATCGATTTTTCACCATGAAGCCATGATGGCTCATTTTTGGCATTGGACCAAAAACGAGCCATCATGGCTTCATAGTAAAAGATCGAAGTTAAGATGAAATCTAGACACGATAGACGGGACGGGTATCAAATCCTGAGCACATTTTTAGGCTCAACAGATGTTAGATACTCAATATTGTCTCACCTACGAAATTCTATTGTCGATCCCGAAAAATCTGATTGGTTTCGGTAGATCTGAGTCTCGCCACTGACGCGTAAAAAATATCTTCTTTGTGATCCAATTCTTTGAGGCTGTTGAAATCAGGGATAAATGTCACTGTTTTCACTCTACTGTAGACAAAGCGAGTCGTAATTGAATGGAATAAGAAAAATATTTGTCAATCTACTTTTCATCAACCTAATAGTTTCTATAACAACCGATATGTTCTGCCTTTATTGATGCAATGATTCATGATATTTATTTGTATTGTTGAACCAGGGTACACACATTACGTTTTATATACGACTGACAACTTAAGCCCGTCGATATACCGCTTTACTTTCAGGAATTGTTCATGGTTAGTGTACATAGCATAAAAATCGATCCTTCAGGCAACGCTATAAGTTTCGCAAAGTTTTTAATTTACAGCTTACCGACGAGTTCGTAAATTAATTGCTTCTTCCAGTCGACTGACCTACTCCCAGTAAAGATTTCACATTTCATAACGATAGGAAATTTTTGAAACGTCTTTACAACTAATTAAAAAAAGTGACAAGATGTTAAAGTGTGGAAAATTGTAACATGAATAGCTGATCATAACATTGCGGACAAGTGAAGAAGAATGGCGATTTGCCAAATAATGGGTGATTTTTTGTTTAAAAAAAAAATAATGAAAAAATTTGACAGGCCGGCCGGGACGTTCGTTGTTTTAATCCGAAAGATATAATTTTTATAGACAAGATTAGCTGCAGTTGCTCGGGAAATGGAATTACGTAAAAATGTTTAATTTTACTCGGTCCACATTGTTGGCACTCTAGCTGACTATAGTGGCTGTATATAAAGCGACACAGGACGATACTCTTGGGTAATGTTTTACCAGGTTTTATATAAACATTAAATAACTACAATAAAAAATCATTGCTGAATAGAGTTGCATATAGATCACATATTGAAAAGCTAACGCATAAACTCCCATTACTTATGACATGGAATCAACCATACGAATGACACACTTAAAATGTCACATTTTTTCGATCAACGTGCTGATGTTTTCCCAGTAATTGATTGCAATTAATTGAATGTTATGAACCTTGATTCACTGTTTCTCGATGACGAGAGACTAAAAAAAAGTGTGATATGAACCTGCAAATCGATTTAAATGCCATATACACACAAATTCATATAAATTCCAATCGAAATTTTCATGTAACATTCCAGCCCAGCGGCAATGTAACAAAAGGTTATATAATTAAAAATATAGGACTGCGCAGTCTGGAATAGTATTGCTCCACTACCTCTTTTTTCGCCGGGAATCTCGGCCTGACCGGAAAAGAAACGTACTCACTATCGATTCCCAAAAAATGCGAACCAGGCCAACGAATTGAAGTGGTCGCATCGACGGGACTTAAATTTAATGTCATCGTACGGTTTCGACAGAAGTGGATCTAACGTGCTGTAGACAGGATGGAATTTTGAAGTGCATGACACGCATAATGTTGAAGTAAGTTTAACGGAAATTGGGAAGCGTCGCTTACATCGCTTACATCAAAGGTGCACTAAATATATTTCTTTGATTGAAAATTAGTTTTCCACTCAACTCAATTGTCTTCAAATTATTGTTTGTAGGGACTCTCAAGGCAAGTTTGGTTAAACAATTTAGCCGAGGCGCAAACTAAAGACGGTAAGTGCATGCCATATTGACGCTGGGTGTTCCCTATAGCAGACAGCGTGCGAATATGGCTGCATAAAAGAAAATGCAAATGACTTGATGGAAAATTCAAAGTTTTTTTGAAACTGTCACACACGGGAAATATTTCTAAAGAAGTGAGTATCCAACTTTCCAAGACCTTTCATGATAACGATGCACGCTTTGCTATAAACGTAGACTTTCATTCCACACATCAGTGTTGGAACATACTCTTTTTTTGCTCCGCTCTACTGTACGTTCAACGAGGACCACTGCAAATACGTATATGGGAGAATATTGTGGTTCTGTTACACAATATTTGCATGCACATTATCCAATGAAAAGAAGTACAATTACGATTTGAGTTTGTTATGGTTTTTCATCTTCTTTTTTTTATGTTCACTTGAAAATAATGGTTGACGTCGAGATCATTACACATATACGTAGCATACGACATTGTGACACAATTTCTTGCATGACAAAAGTGTTATATACAAGAGAAAAAAAAAGATAGAGATGCCACCGAAAAATATATGTACATAACAAGTCAGATGAATAAATTAAAAAAGTTTATTTTTTTCCATTCTCCTGTTCGTCACTTTTCTCATAAAATTGGAATGTTATCTATGAGGAAGATTGAGGGAAAGTATTTTCTTGCCATTTTTAGTATAGTCAGCGTCGTTAAAGTCGTTGACTCTTCATGTGTTATACATAAGCATTTATTAAAGCATAGGAAAAACAGAAAATAGAAGAGAAATGGCACCACACCCCTATTTTGTTGTTTGATGGAAAAATTTCTGTGTTCTGTTTTTGGAGAACATTGAATTTTGTGTGTTATATAACAATGCGGCTTTCATGCTTTTATATATTCTTTTGCCATGAGTTTATTTGATTATTATATGGATTATTGGGTAGAGCTTTTTGGTGAAAAATTATATTAAATACGAGACGAATGTGTGCAACATCTATATCCATATCCATATCCGAATATATAAATAAAATATTGAACGTATAGAAATTTCTGCTCGGTATCAAGTTGGTTGGGCTCGATGTAGTGTTATGGTATGTGCTTATGATGTGATATTGACTTTTATTTATGATGGCTTTAAATGAAAATATAGTTTTTTTTTGGTATGTGGGGTAGTTTATGTAATATCTTCATGGCTGAATAATTTGTTGAATGAGAGAGAGATATTTATTTGTGTTCAATTTTATAATAAAATGTATGCATGAAGGGTAGAATGTGGTAGATACGGAGAAAACATAATAAAATGTGTACTGTATGGTGGTGTTTTCAAGATGATAAACAAAAATGGCTTTCGGATTGTGATTGTGAGTGGAAAATCAATTGTTAAGCCGAAATATATTTCGCTTCGTTTACTACCAATTTATGAATTCATAAAATTGTTTGCCACTTAGATATATATAAACATCAATAGTTAATTAATTAAGCGGTAAAAAAAATTAAAAATTCAAAATTGTCGTATTGTTTGCGTTAATTTTCCTTCTTTCCGAATTTATGCTACACAAACTTGCGTAATTCGCGCATAATTATTGTCATTCTCGCAAAAGCCAAGACAATTAAAGTGATACTGTGCTGTCATCAATTTTAATTTGAATATGCAAACATCCTCAATTTATCAACAACAACAACAAAAAATGTAAATCTTAATAGCTCTTCACAACCACACGTAGAACCCGTTTCCCTGGACTTAATCCACTTTCCAAGTGTTCCAAGTTTAAAAGTTACTGTGTGCCCAATACTTATAACTAGAAGACACACAAACCGTATACCAGAACGGAAAAAAAGCGAGAAATGTCCACGTAAAATTATTACAGACTTTATCTTAATATCCTCTAAATTAAATGGTAACCGAAAAAAATAAAGAAGACAACACATCTAATACACCAGCGTACTATTTACTCGGCTAATTCTAGATAATCACCGCAAAATATAAATTGAAAATAATTTCCTCTCATAGCTCTTTCATGGCATCAAACATAATCTTGTATCTCCATAAAATGACCGTGAATTCATTTATTGTAACAATTCATAACTTTTATGATAAGGCCTATGGTACTGGTGGATGCAAGCTATCCGTTGATTGTGAAAATGGTCGAAAAAAATAAAATCATGGCCCGTTTTACGTTCTGCTGGTGTAGAACATAAATTACTCACTTTATTTTGAAAAATTTACATTTTGTGTTTAGCATAGCACATTTCATATTACGGCCGAGCTAATCAACAAAAGGAACGGTGTTATATAATAATAGATTTTTATCTCTGTTATCAATTGGCCGGCCAACGCCTACACATAAAATGAAACATATTTTCATACAAAGACATTTTGTGTTGTTGCTGATAATTTAATTAAATAATTGATGCGCTGGATATCCATTCGGCTGTAAGGATTGACATTAAAATGGCTGATGAATGGAGGCACGTGTTGTTAAGGATGGTCAACATTCATATGTCTAGGTGTGTCTGGTTTTGGGAATACTGTAAGTGTCCATAAAGGACTAACTATTAAAAATGCATTGTTTTGATGGATCAGGTTCTATTATTGCTTGCAGAAATATCATTCGCAACATTCAGTCATGTGTCATGTGTAACGTGTGTTAGCACCCATGGGTAAAAGTACACCTTGTTTCGGTAATTTATGCTCCATTAGCAGTATAACACAAAAAACTGCCGACTTCAAGCGAATGAAGCGTACGTACACGGAAACTAGTTGCTCGAAGACTTTCAAAAGGAATTGATTTTCCTTCTTTATTTTTTGATAAGTTGGTTAAGGTGCGGGGGTGATTTGATATTTCTTTGTTCTGATGATGTTGAACTACGAAAATATTTATTTTATGTAAAAAAGGGGAGCAACAGTCTTACAAATTCGATTTTTTTTTCGTTTTCTTTCAACCAAAAATTACTTGTTACAACGAAATGATACAACGATGTTGTAGGTAAAACAATATCAGATATCAAAAATAATGTAAACGAAGAAAGAAAAGAAAAACAAATAATTGCAACGACGATCCCGGATAAGAGAAGCAACGGTTTGTTGTTCTCAGGGGAGACCCGATAGAAACGATTTTTGATAAACACAATTTTAAACAAAATATTCTCTAATACGGCTGGGTATGTCCAACTAACGCCCACATATTTTTCCTAGCTAATTGCTAACTGGAGAGCTACTAAATAAGTAGAATCTTTAGAGTATTGTAGATTTTGGAAGTTCGCTATTAAATTTCAAAAGCTTAAAGTAATTATCGGCGCTAACCAATAATCACGTTCATCAAACACTATTCTGGTAGATAGACATTTGGCTGCTCAAAATACATAATAAAAATCATTCAAATTTAGTGCCAAATTCAACGTATTCAGCTGAAAACCGTGTATCATCAGCTTGTTTTTTACAAAAAGAAATATCAAACGAATTTCACAATATTGCTCCACACGAATGGGTTCAGTAGTGATCACAAAAAATGAATCACCACCAAACCGCGTACGTATTCATTCATGAATGCAATACAAACATATACCGAAAAGAAAATGTAATTTAAAATAAAACGCTCAGCAAAGTGGCTGATAAATTTTTGAAATTAAAAGAAAATTACATTGAACGAACAGGAAAAAAACGTATGCTGTACGTACACATCATCATCGGTAGACTAAACGTAAAGATCTATACATTTTATATCACATCATCATCATCATCGTTGGTTGTTATCGTCAACACTTACACAAAACACAATTTTACGATTCGAAACAACAAACGAGAGGAGAGAAAAAAAGACGCCACATACACGTCAAGAGATAAAAGATCCTGACCACATGATATAGATTTGCAAAGAACCTTGTTCTAAAATGTTTTAATTGCTAATTATAGTCGGAAATGAAAATTTTCGTCGTGACCATCTACATACCTAATATCAATATACACCATAAGTATAACACACACACAATACCATACATTATATTCGTGGCATGAAACTAAGTTAATCGGAAGTCTTCAATTTAGGAATCTTTAATCTTAACTCGGATTTCATTGGTTTGGTTGTGCATGTTCTTGATTTTAATCAAAACTTTAAACAAAATATATGTTATGCGTTTGCACAATTTTCCATTAAAGCAGATTAGGTGTGATATAATAATCATTGTCGATAGCATTGGGTATATTTGAATGAAACGGCACGTGGTTTCGAAATGGCACAAAAGGCCCTTTTGTTTGAACGTTTAACACATTATTATGGGGGTTTTCGGCCAGCATACTTAATAGGTTTTTCTGTTGCTAATGGATGTGTATACTATAAGCTACAGTTCTTTTAGCTGCTATAGAGCAAAGGCTCACGAGGAAGTTTTAGAAAATCGAATTTTTGCAGAGATAAGGCGGTACAAATGGGAAGTGACAGCAGTATGTATATACATACAATATGAATCGCTCTTTATCACATTATTGATAGATCGACAAACATATGTATTAGCTGCCATATTCAAATAATCGACTGAGCTCTGAAAAATATTTTTGTGTGTAAAGCATGCATCATCGGAAATATAATCTCTATATAGTATAGCGGATTGAACAGACAATGCATTGCATATGTGTGTTTCTGTGACAATTTTTCATGTTTTTTTTTCGATAGTAAAACATTTGTTCTCGTACTAACAATAATAGTTTATGAATGATATTGTCCACATAATGTAACAGTCGATTTGTTTGGTTTCTTTTTTTTTTCATTGTTCCTATTGTTGTGTTTTACCGAAAATACCGAACCACTGGATTAGTGTGGTGAATTGAACAATTTTGATTGAATCAAAATCCACCATATATCTAAATATAGCTCACTTTTATCTCAAACGTATTGCAAAATAATGAAGAAGCAAAAGAACGACGAAAAAAAAAATTGTCTAACGTATTTTTGACGAGTCATATACGTAATATCCGTAAAAACGACATAAATTCGAAACGATATTTTCCTAAATTCCGACAATTCATTTACGTCATAACATTAAAACGTTCCACCAATATGTGTACATTGTACATCCACTATGCAAGGATAACACATACAGAAAAAAAAAACATCCGAGAGAAGAAAACCGCTAACGCAAGGGAATATAAAAGAAAAATTAAGGTGACAAGCACATAATACACACCGTGAACACCGTGTGAAAAAAAAACATATAGTTTGAGCAAGTTGTTCGACCAAGGATTTTTCATTTAAATAAATCATTCTGGAATGAGTAACAAAAATTAATGTATATATATGAGACTCTCTGACGTCACTGTTCGTTAAATGGGAGCCAATATTATTTATGACTTTTTTAGGAGGAATAACATACACATAACATATCTATTAATAGCGTTAACGTAAAACAGAAACAGACTATTTAAAATGGCAAGAAAAGCATACGGTGTTGCCAAATTATAAATTTTTTTGAATATATATTTTCGCCACATTTTGTGTGAGCGGCGGTAATAACATTCGTTCGATGTTTTATGTTCAACTTAAAAAAAAAAATTGTGAAAAAGGGATTTCCATGCAAAATTTCTATTTTGGATTCCAAATATACAACCATTCAAACAACGATCGCAAACGATGTGGGGTAACACATTATATTGTCTGTGTCAACGCAATGTCATCGAAAAAGCAAGGAATTTCTGGTTTACCCGAGTAGAATGGTAACGTTGTTTCGGAGTTCCAGTTCAATATTTAGAATCAATAGAATTTCCAATTATCCAATAGTTCACACAGACTGTCATTTTAATCGTATAAGGGATAAGAAATACGTACACAGCACGAGCAGACAGACCAGCAAATATACGGAATATTCTAAATATTCTATTTATGCCACCAAATTTATCTTAAAATGTGCTCCATTTTACTTAATGTGTCAGCTGAATATACATAACATTATCCATCCGATAAATATGTCATCATTCCGCCAAAATCCCCGAAACTTAAAACAAAATGATGAATTACCGTCGCCAGCGCATAGTTTCAGTCTGTTCATTTATTCGATAAAAATTTGTGACGTCATTGACGACCCCAGTTGCGCATACAATATGACGGCATCAATTATGAAACCATAGCTTCATAGTAAAGTTTTAGCGATAGCGAAGCATTATATTGCAAGGTCTATCGGTTTTATTTTACTCGATTCTATTTGTGGCGGCTATAGCCATCAACAATAGCCCGCATGCATATCATAGCTGTACGGTAGAAAAAGAGCTTTTTTTATTATCCAAATGATAAAATGGAATTTCAAAAATATATAATTGTTCGATTATCATTTTGCGATAAGACGAGGCATTTGAAAATGTCCAATTAGACGCAAAAACTTTGATGTATTAGAAAATCAAAATTAATTCGGTAAACTATTATCTAATTCATTGGGTGATCGGCTGTGTTTGATGCATGTAATATAATATACAATATGTCAAATCACCATCGTAAAGTCTCTATAAAATGTGATTTGGATGTCCGTTTGTATTGTCATACGAAGCGAGGTTATTTTGGTTGTAATTCGCTGACAAATGACTTGTCTGAATTTGATAATTGATTGAATTTCATTTGATTTTTTTTCTCGTCAACAGAGGCACCGTGTGATTTAGATATTTGCATTGATAATTATGAGATTTTTTTTATTTTTGATTTTATTCCGCCTAACAACAGTCTTTCCGAAAAGAAATCATCGTGTCCTGGAAAATCTCTGAAAGGATTTGAGCAAGGAAAATTGATTCGACGACCGTAAGGCCGAACTCTGATAATCAAAATAGATCGCGTCACAGAATTTTTTTTTATGATTTCAGAGCAAATTCAGTGACGCCACCACACCTTAAAAATGTTTAATTGGATTGTGATCTGATCATGCTACTCTCTTGACTCTCATTACATAACAGCACAAGATTTAAGTGAATGATTTTTTGTATCGATAAATGCCCCGGTTTTTTGTTACATTTCAATGTCAGAACGATACGTTTATGATCGTGTTTGATGCTTACACAAAGTGCGAAATGTTTTGTGTGGAAATTTATTAGCAATGTGTTATGTTCAGTTTACACTGACCAGTATACAATCATCTATACAGGAATTTTTCGCAGTCCGACATGTGAAAACACTATACAGAAATAATAATATTCCTTAGATCGAACGAAAATAGTATTCACGATTGTACTACTTACTAAGTTTATAATGTTGACATATTTATAAATACATTGCACATCATTTCGGTTCAGTTATATATTTATAATAGAGTTCGTGGCACGATGTTTTGTTTTCGTCGAGAATGAATATTACATTGAACAGAAAAAATAATAATTGTTAATTGGGAAAATTTGCAACTGTTGTTTATACAAAATTCATTGAAGAAAATGTGCATGTTGTGTGGATTCAGCCATCATATTCCCGAACAGTACTTTCAATTAACGAACGAGTGACTCGATAAAATAGACCGAGATCCTACGCAGGCCAGTAGCTACTAACGGGCTAAGGTGGGCCCATTCTGCTAGCTACGGCCCTGAGCCTATATGCATCCTAGTACCTCATTAGGTTCACTGTTTGAAACCAGCGCCATCATATTCCCGAACAGTACTTTCAATAAATGAAAGCTTGACTCGATAAAATAGACCGAGAGCCAATGTGCACCTTAGTACCTCATTAGGTCCACAGTTTGAAACCAGGGCTTATTTCAGAGAATTTTATTTCTTAAAAATTCTGAAAATGCCGGAAAATAAATCCGAAAAAATTAGGAAATTAGAAAATTTGTCAAATGAGCTCACACATAATCAGGTTGTATATCGATAGGGACAGATTTCAAATTATAGTATATTGGTGGACGAAAATGCACACCAGCTTTCGGTCTATAATAAAATTGATCGCAATTCCCTTCACAGATGCAGACGCCGATATAAATCTACGATAATGGAAATATTGAATGCGGTTTATACAATTATGAAGCATAGTGGAATTGCCTTGGAATGTATACATGAACAAACGAGAAAACTTTTTTTTATATATTTGACTATCCCAAATATATTCAGGTCATAAAAGGGGTGTTCCATTTAACTGGTTAAAGCACAATCATATATAGCCATAGACAAATATACATGGATGGAGTGAAGACTCTCTATTTGTGAGTGCACTTAACGATTTTATCATTTAAAAAAAACAAGTTTAAAGAAGCACTCCCCAAACGGAAAAAACTATTCGTTTGAAAGAAGACGGTAAACGTAAGCTTTTCGTGAAAAAAAAAAACATATCGCCTCATAACAATGTTTAATTATAGAAAATCTAAGCCGTGTAAATGTAATGTGATACCGAGAAACATGACACCACTTTTTTATTCCTTCAGAATATATTATATATCACAAGAAAAAACAACAACATTTCTCCATGAATTTTTATAAAATTACCATTTTGTATTTGGTTTATTTGAACATGAACATGAATTTTTATTTGAATAACATCCCCATCTTTGTACTGGAAATCTGGTGCGCAATCGAATATCAAATATCCTTTACAAATGACAATACGATGAGGTCACAAACTTAGATGAAAGCCAACGGAAAATATTGAATTTTCTATTACATCCCTTCTTACAAAATCACATACATATACGAAATTCCGATATAGTGTAATGTTACTAATGTATAACAGAACCATTTTCTACGATTACGTAACATTTTCCGAATGGAAAACATTGATCTAACTGATTAAATCAAATTAGCAAGTTATAGAACTAAATCTTTTTAATACCAGCAAAATCTTCACGTAACTAGTTTCACAATAATTGCATGGAAACGATAGATATTATATACTATAACAGCACACACGAAAGAAAAATGATGGTAGTTAGCTATTATATTTTTGTAGGAGGACATTATATTGCCCGGAAAAAACCAATTGTATGTGCGCTTAATATTCACATATAGGAATGCTAAAAAAAATTCAATTGGAAGTGGGAATGATTGTAGTGGCCAGCCCTCGGCGACAGTGGTACCATTCGATAGGCCACGATTAGCAGCAAATGATCCACATTTAATATCGAGAAATTATGGGACTTCGTCATACAATTGTTTGCAAAAATAAACTGGGTCGAAAAATGATTTTATTTGGCAAATTAATTGTCGCATTCAATGCATATTTGGTTGAATTGAAGCAAACAAGGTTTTTATGAATAAGGGCCTGCGATTCTACTTCCTCACCGTCAACTTCATGCAAAACGAGTAATTTGGTCGCGTGTGCCATCAATTCGTTCATCAGTACCCAGCAGTTATTCACTAAAAGTTATATGACTACAACAGCTACAACAATTCTTTTATTGTATCGCGTCTGATGATAATTCTGATAATAATGACTGAACCGTGTAGGTAAAATCTCTTTTCCATGATAAATCAAGACCGCAGAACCCATACACTTGTGTAATTATTGTAGGAAGCAACGTTGGGAATAGTAAAAGAAACGGATAGTGGCGCAAACATTGAATTGAGTAATAGCAAATTGCGTACTGGTTTGAATTTTTTTTTTTTTTTGACAAGTCAAAATACCAATCTCCAGACCATTACGTAACATATACCTTACTCGCGAGATGGACGCTAGTGTCTGAAGGAATAGTCTTTACCACAACAAGGAATAAGAAGATGAAAACCAGAGTTTTCGTGTGTTTTGTTGGTCCGAGTTGAAGCTGCGGTCAATAAACACACAAAAGCGAGACTTTTCATTTTTATTACGAGTTACCTAATGGATTTCCTAAGTCATTTTTTTATCCTAGCCGTTTTACTTAGGTAAAACACGCAAGGTACCTCTGTTTGGGCACATTGTGCTGCCAAGTCAATTTACTTTTCATTAAAGTTGTAATAAGTCATTTTCGACCCTAGGGAAATCAATTGTATTTTACATGACGATGGATAAAAAGATGAAAAGTAGAGTTTTCGTGTGGATTTTGTTGATCCGAGGCGTAGCCGAGCTGAGGGCGTCGTAGTGACACATGAAAAATACGGTTTTCGACGCATATAGCATGTACATACAACAAATTTTCGGGAAGTGCTGTGAGAATGAAATACCTTACGTAATGGGTTGAACATTGTTGTATTGACAAGTGAGGCTATATAGCCCTTGAAACGTTCAACCAGTTCAATTTAAAATACCCAATCAATCGTCGCAATCTCCAATTATTGCTTTGATATTAGAACGGAAATTCAAGCCCAATAGAGCGGAAAAACATGAATTTTAATTTACAAAAAATTTCATTATCTTCAATGCAGTGGCCGAGGTCATCAAAATGCGAGAATTGTTTCACCGCAATTTCGCTATATCAAAAATTCTTTCAAAATTCTAACGCAGTTAATCAAAAGATTAAATAAATTTATATTTTCCATAATCTAATAAAGAGAGAACCAACCAAACAAAACGTTCAGTTTCGCTTGCTTAAAACGATGCTTGGTTTTATATATGAAAAGAAAAAATTATCCGAACAAAAGAAGCATAAATCCAGCTCTATTTTGCAGAAAAATTCCTTTTGAATACAAAAAAAAAATGAAATAAAACGGAACTCGTCGGTTCGGACATGAAATAGGTAACTCAGTGTATTTGTAGGACAAGCTTAATGCTATTGTCATTGTCCCAGTAAATATCATGTTATCAGCGTCGTCCTCTGTACCATTTCTGACTGGTGTTATTTTTCTTAACACGACAAAGGCGAATGCTGGCGAAAATTTTGTGAGAATTTTCCCCGTTTTTAATTAGTTGATGAAAGGAAAAAATGTTACAAGATATCTCATCGTTAATTTAGCGTTAATGGATAAAAGCACGGAACAGAAGGCCGGGCGAGCAATGTTCCCGTTAGTAGATTACTAATTCGGTAATTAATCCGTAATGATTACCGTACACTGGACAGCCTAGGCCGATGAGTAAACAGTCAAATGTTTCATGAAAGCAATTACATGATGTCCGAATCCTCTTGGAAACGTGACATAAAAAGTCAACAACCCACTCAATTAAATTGTAACAACAATATTCCCAAACAACTTGTAATTAAAATGTTTGGCTAACCGCACAAATTGAAACTCCCAGCTGAATCGATACAAATTCTTAAAATATTTTTCTTCCCCCCTTCAACGGTTTTTTTTTTCATTCCAAATGTATTGATTGTTTCTATTTTGTTGGCTGCAAGGATAAACTAATGTCTGTTCACCACTTATAACTTATGTATGGTCTGAATTTATCGATCGACCCTATTATTTATATTGGTGAAATAGCTTCTAGACATGCTATTTTATTGTATTTCGGTATCATTTTACCGTGCAAAAGTGTGTTTTAGACGTTCGGTGGTGATGTGAAACACATTTTAAATTTTTAAATTAATTTTCTTTCCATTATTTTTTTGTTAGAAATTTACTAAAATGAATGTATACATAATTGAAGGTTGTGGATGGAGTTTTTTTTTATTTAGTTGAATTTTTTTATTTGCAATTACATAACAATGTCTGGTGCTGTACAAATTCTTTTTTATAGGAAAATATAAAGGACGATGCTATTCGCCTTGCATGGGCGAATAGCGAATAATATCTGTATTTTCTGTTCACACCTAGATTATAGACTGGAAACAGTGGACCTTTTATACAGAGGCAACTTTTGTCTATCTGTCGCCATTTCCACAAGAAAAAAATCCGTTCCGTTCTACGACGAGACTTGAATTTGTATCTCCCGAATAAATCCACTAATCGCCCCCCGATAGCGCACAATATATATAATCATTGTCGAACAATGAGACGAAGATGAATCCACTTAATAAGTCACTTGCGTCACAGAGCCTCTTTCCATTTTAATCGGATAATTGGCACAAATTACGTTCGTCATTGTGTGGTAATTTTGCGTTTGGTTCGACTGATTACTTGTGATCCAAGTGAACGTCACAGAAACTTCAAAATTTTTAACCACTGCGGACGATTTGATAAATTTCGCATAGAGAACGGGTATAAGCACTTAGGCAGAACGTGGTGCCGTTTAAAAATGGTTTATCGATACACCTATCATATCTTTTCACACAGTGTGTGACTTACTTTCGGCTCGTTTAACGGTGCGCCAAGATTTTGTAAATGTTTCGTTCATTGATTCCACAAAATTGATGTGTCCGTAATGACGCTAAAATCGGATTAATCTTATCTACCAAACAAAGACATAACGAAACAGCGCGGTGCTATGTCGAAAAATTGTATGACGTCTCCAATTTTACTTGATGTATTAATAAAGTTATCATAAACCGAAAGAAAATTCCATTTATGTGGTAGCATTGCCAAAAAAAAACGACGACAGAAATAGATCATCGATTGGAATTTTGAATGAAAATTTACTCTGAAATGGTTTTTCGATAAGAGTTTAAGCTATTATGTCACGATGTCACCGTTTGACATCTTTTTCGAGTCTCAAATGTACATTTATTTCAACATCGCTATATATATTCACTTAGCTTTAAATTGGCTAAATCGATTTGTGCAAATCTCATGGATAAATGAGGAATGGGTTGCAGTGTGTCATCCTTAAATGTAAGAATCGTAAAATGGGAGTAAAAAAAATTTCTTTTGTTGCTGGCGTCGGAGAAATAATTATTGTGGAAATTATCCAACGATGTTGTACAATCAATAAAAAAAAACGTTCCCGGCGCGCATTTTCGTTGTTCGTTTCGTTGGCGCTTTTTTCCCATACCCCAATTACCATCATTTCTGTTTCTTAATGATGTTCTTTTGCACGGGTTTCAAACTCTATTCTATTCCAGACATTATATGGATGATTTTAAATTGATAAAAGAGGCGCACAGGGACAGAGAGACAAAGTTTAAAATAATTTCCCGAATAAGATCCATACAAAAGTGGAACGCGTCTGTCATGCTTCTGGTTTCATAACACATTAAAGTTTCAGCAATCGAAACACTGGTCGTTTTGTTTGTCGTTCAGAAAGCTCTAATCAAAATATTAAAATTCAAAATAATAAATTCTCATCTTCAACTTGTGGTACGGCTATAACTTACACTGGTGCGGATGCATTAATTTAGTGTGTTTATTGTCAGTAAATTGAAATTACTAGACTCACTTTAAGACGAACGGTATTGACCGAGTTTATTTAATTGTTTCGTTCGGAACATCGTGACACAAGTGTAGGTAGGTAAGGCAAATTCGATTATAAATCGGCAATTTCAGTTTGCATTAACATTGTCGTCTACGTTTGCCATTATTTGTAAAAGAAATTGATGGAGAATAATGCCGTAGGGAAAATAATTGCATCGCTATTGAACGTCCTTTAAAAGTTTGTACGTCCTGAGCGCATCTCATAATGCTCGGATATATCGCAACGTAGGCAATAAAGCAACGTTAGCGTTTAAGAAAGACACCCAAATTGCAGAAAATGTTGACTCGTACGAGAATTCATATCGCATGGGTTAAATCGTTGTTTCTTATGACCTACTTTTCAAGAAGGTAAAGACTTTTTTTTAGAAACTATTCACTACAATGCATCCGGGTCTTTTCGGAAGACCTACTTTGGAAAGTGTTTCCCGGGATTCATTTATCTTATCGTTTTTCTTTAATGGATGGAACTGACGTGGAAGATGTAAGTAGATAAATGAGTTATTTTTATTATTTACGACACAGGCAATAAATAGGTAAGTAAGAGGTAATTGAGTATACTGCTGTCCCATTATGAGGATCGAGGATCTTTATGAGCAGATCTAGTGAGTTCTCGAAAGCTTCGAGGAACTCTTAACATGACTTCTCGGGATGAGCTTGGAACAGAGAATTCCAAACCAAGCATTCGCACTAAATAGTCCACTGTATCCAAAAGTAAACACTTTTGATCAGAGACTTCACAGTGAAGTCAAGTCACAAGACAAACATTTTTGCGAACATTTGACGAGAAAAAAACGTAAACAAGAAGTGTAACAATTGCGATGCTAACTATTGTTGACTGAACGTTAAGCAAAATTCAATCATTTAACATTCATTAATCATTTATCGTGCGAATGGAATTTTAGTATTTTCATTAAACATTAGTAAGACAGCTAACTGGTAAAGACAAAATCCGAATAAAATTGTCTGAAATCTCTGAAAAATACATTTTAGTTTTTATTACTGAATAACGTAGATAAGTCGGTAAGTCAACAGAGAAAAAAAAAAGTTCATTCAAGATGCGGAAAGGCGCATTAACTGCGACTTTTTTCGGTACAAAGATTTACAGATAAATGAAAATGTCAATAATATTCGTAATGCGCTAATTCGATTTGCCTGATGTAAAATAGTATAAAATTGATGTTAAACGATGCTTACAATAGCGGGGAGAGAGAGACAAAGAAATAAAAGAAGAAAAAAACTGGTAGCTTACACGTCTTGAGACTAGTTGAAACCATATAAGCATGCACAAGAGTGCAATCAAATATTTTTATTTTCGTCTAGACCATTCTGGATTAATCTGGATTGGTTTGGATTGGTAAATGATACATTTTTTAACAAGAGGTGTTTCACATTCAGTAGAAAGCCTGTTTAGTATGTTGTGAAGAGAAACATTTACTCACAATATGGACGTCGAAATGGTCAATTAAGTCTGTAAATTTGACTCAGACTTTAATATTTTGTTTTGATTCGACGAACATGTTAATTGATACTAGACAAATTCGAAGCATTTTTTTCGTTCGGTGCAATGTCACAGTCTCACGTACACATTTTCCGTTTGCTGATGATAATTTGGAGAGTTGTTTTTAATCATCAAATTAGGATCAATACCTGTCTAAGAAATTCAGACCAAGCACGGTAGTTGTACTCGATTTTCGTTCGAACAAAGTACAAAAATGCAATTTGCAACGAATATTATCTAACGGGCCGTACCCGATAAGTATGTAAAATGAAAACGAAAGAATAAATTTGTGGCTGTCATTAACGTCTTAGAATGTTAATTACATTTTAAAGAAAGGTCAAACCAAATTTACCAAAGAAATTATGCCGATGCGGTACTGTGTTGGATACAAAAATATTTTCGCTTTGATTATTGAAATTTGAAACTGGTTGAAACGGCGCAAAAGGTCTTAACGATGTTATCGTTAGTAAAACGTCAACGTTTCAATTTTTTGCACATCTACCTTGCGTTGCTTACTCAATGTTTCTTTTTTGTTTGTTTTTTCAATGAACTTCCGTGGCGTCATAAGAAGATTTGGTAATTTATTAAAACTATAATCTGAGATTCCGCTGAGAAGTAGCGATCATTGTAAAACCATTCTTAGAGGAAAACATTAGATAACACTAATGAGTCCCTACAGACGACCGCAAGGACGAAACATTTATAGATAATTGAAACAAATGAAGTAACAGATTGAATCGTTACATCGTGAATCTTGAGCCGTTTTTCCTGAAGATTAATAAAAACCTGAATCGAAGCTCGAGCCAAAGAACTTGAAAGTCAAAGCAATTTGCAGATAGTCTATTTGCAAGTGGTCCATTCGAATATAACAAAAATACTAAATCCCATCCATCAGATCAAACAACAATCGTAAGGTTGAACACCTCGCAATTAATTTCGTTAATTCATCACCATGTGAAGTATTTACTCAATTAAGTCGATGGCAAACTGGAAATTTGCAACGAAGCGAAAAACTTATTTGTAAGACAGGTTTGGACGCGTTATCTTTGCTTACGTCAATACAGATAGATTTTTTTTCCCCAGAAATTTACTTCAACTGTCTAAATAGTTTGGGGGCCATCCGTTAGGGAGATTGAGATTTTCATTTACAGTTATAAGTGGACGTAGAATGTGGAAATTCTAAGTAATTTCTCCACACGAATTATATGAAGAGTTATAAATTTTCAAGTTTTTGATAAGTGAAAATTGCAATCTTCCTATTAAGTCCACACGTATAGACGTCCCAGTTAGAAAAATCGTGGACTTTTAATTGATAGTCATTTAAAAATATTTCATGGAAAATGTTGGAATCTATGTCCGAATCGCAGGTGCAATAAAGATATAAATATATCGCAATCATTAGAAACACTTGAGTAGCTCATGTCCTATTCTGAAAGATTCTATTCTCAGAATTTAATGGAAATCCGAAGTGACAATGCCATCATTCAGCAAATCGTCACACATTGCGAACTGGCTGGTGAATAGAGACACCCGACCTACTAAAAAATCAATGGACAAAGTCAAAGTTTGTTGCAAGTCTTTACACGAGCGATATAGCAAAACAACTAACAACAAAAAAATACTTCGAACCAAATTTTAATGTACAGATGTCACGACCAATTCGAATTGTTAAACCAGCAAAATTTACACCCAGATCATTATTATTCTAGAACAACACGTTTGGTGAGAATGGAAACCAACAAAAAAATTATGTTAATTACGTAAGCATAGTACACTGTCCGCCGCTATGCTGCTTATTATGAGACTATGAGAAACGTAAACTATAATTTAGAAAGAAATGGAAGATAAATGCGACCGTTGTACACAATAATACATGGTGGACATGATCGATAGATTAATTAAGAATGTGCTGAGAATGTTTTCTTGCAAAACAAAAAAACAAAAAAAAATGAATTTGATAAACGTAATAACGTTATTATTGACGGAGATTATCATGTCAATACATTTCATATGTAGAAACAGTTTTCCGCTTATGTTATACGAAATCTAACACCCAATTAGACACTGTATCATTAATAGAGTTTTAGTGATAAATAAAAACACACTCTTGCACAACAGAATATGTTTCAAATTTCGAATCAATACTCGACAAGGAGCAGCTAAAATCGCACAGAAAAACCTTCGGAATTTCATTAAAACCATTTTTTTTTCGCACATCTCAAGTGATTGCGCCAGTCCAATTATCAATCGAATTTGTTGATAATAATAAACACTGGACGACTGTAAATGTTTTTGTTGTAAATTGAGATGTGTAATGACTAATTTGTAACATCGATTGACACCCCGTTAATTGATCGACGACCTAATGAACAAAGTCACATATTATATAGATTTGTCTCTCACTGTTGTGTGTTATTTTTTTCCGTCGTCAATGCAATAAATTTATTAATAAATTCCCTACGACACTGAATCTAAACCGAAAAGACCTTTGTATTTTAGAATCCCCAAATTATATATTTTTTTCTCTATTATTCGAGCCGACAACGTATCTGTTCTTATGCATTTTATTTTGTATTATGAAGCCGAAACAGAAAAATGCTCTTTGGGCGTGGAATATAAAAATTTTCGTTTCACTCAAATCACAACTTAATTCACATAATTTACAATGAATTCATATTTGTTCGATGCATTTGATTTTCTTGTATTGAATTTTTGTAATAATTTAATTAATAACCAAATAAACACCAAGAAATTTAATTAAATGTTAAAAATTACTTACCTCTATATCTGCCATATTATCAGGTGTGACACTTCGAACGCAATTGGTAACGACTGGTAGATTTTTTGTTTGTTTTTGTTAGGTTGAATTTCCATACACAAACTGTGTAATACCGGTAATACCATTTAGATCATTGCCAACAATACCACTACAGAATTCTTTTAAACGAGTAGCGGATGGTACCATAACCGTGTCATAATTAATGTAGAATATGGTCCTACTTCTACAATTAAATTAATTAATTTCTATTCTTTTTGCATAAAAACTTAAAAACAAATAGAATGGTTGTACTGATCTGGAATTTTGATTTCATACAGTAAACCTAGTCAAATATGATACTTCAAACCATTCAAATATACAATAAAAAGTTCTAAAATCCCAATAAATAAAATTCGATTTGGCAGTTTCATGGTGTCTTGGCCCAAAATACAAACTGCGAGGGGTTAATTACTAGGATAGCCGGATAGGTTCAGATAGAAAAAGTTCTGACACACCTCTGAGTCTATCACTGAGGCAATGGCAGCAAAAAAGAATTTGAGTAACTCTTCCATCGACTTAAACTAATAATTTTATATGAAAAAAAACATGGATCCGTTCAAATTTTGGTGCCAGCTGTCTTCGTGAATGTACCAACCTGTTCTTTTGAAGATTAGAGAAATGGTACCATAGTGTTCTATTTCGAACAGTTAGCACAGTTCACAGTTTATTCCCTTGACTGAAAGTCGAGGGTCTCACGTCAGAAAATACCCTAAGATGTTTGTCACCACACAAGTACACTATGTTTGAAATGTTGTGAAAAACGTAATTGTTTGCAACCAATTTTTTTTGTCACGACGATAACTTGAGTAATTCTTAACCGATTTTGCTGAAATTTGTTTTTTTTGATACCAACATTGAAAAACGATACTTTCGCCCCGCATATGAGGGGCGAAAGTAAAAAAATGCATCCCACGGGGAGAAAGTACTTAACGAAGAGCGAACGCAACTGAACGAACAGCGAAAGTGACTGACGTCACAGAAAATGAGAGAAATGAGTCGAGTTGTCAACAAAATCCGCTCATATTATGCAGAATACTTTGATCAAAATTGTAAAACACTGTGCGCCAGTGTTCTTATTGAAATTAGCATACAAAGTTGATACTTTTTGTTACTGAATGATTTGTTAGTTATATCTTAATTTTTGTGTGTGTTATTGTTGTGATGGCTAAATTATTAAATTTTTCATATACCAGGGGGCTGCCGCCCCCTGGAATCCCGCATTTTCTGGCTAAATGCCTTTTTATTTCAACATTTTGTTGCGATGTTTGCGATACGTATCAATTTTCAATGTTGGTATCAAAAAAAATAGTATGAACGACTCGGGGCAAAAGTAAAAAATTCAACCTGTGCGATTAGAGCCCTTGCCTTCGGCGCGGGCTCCAACTCTCGCACACGGTTGAATTTTTTTACTTTCGCCCCTTGTCATTCAATGTACTATTAATCGACGAGGAATTGAATCCCGAGGTTAAGTTCGAAGATGGGCCATGGGAAACTACTGATAATTGATATTGATAATTTAATGTGTTGTGTAATGTTGTATGAAATGTTATAAAAAACGTAATTGTTTGTTACCATTTTCTTTTTGTCACACCGATAATTTGAGTATAACCGACAAATGTGTTGTAATCGACGAGGAATTAGATTCGCAAGAATAAGTTGGAAGATGGGCCGTGTCAGGATCTGGAAACTATTCCAGGAAAACAAGATTTTACTCTGTTGATAATTAGCAATTTAATGTGTTCTTCACTTGACTGAAACTGATGAAAATAGTTAAAAATGTGGATTCCCACAATTATCTATTTGAAAAAATATATGAAATGTTCTGTAAAATCTTTAATGGGTCCCATTATTTTTTGATAATTCATCTTATTTAAGAAGTTGATTAAGAAGTTGAACAATGACAAAAAAAAATATTTTGAGAAAATTATCAGTCAAGGGACCTGACCCATCCAAAAGGTGGGACCTAGTTTAACTGAAATTTTACAAATATCCCTGATAAAACAATATCTCTGTCGGCACACATAAGTTACCAGTTATTTTGCTTTTTTTTCTTATTTCCGATAATAGAAAGATACTGGATATTACTCAAGTTGTCTAATTAGAAAAAATTTTATCGTTTTAAGTGTCATACTGGAATAGTTTATTGGATAGTGAAGATACCGTGATCGGTATACACAACTACTACTTGGTAGCAAATAAAATATGTGTATTGGTGTCTTTGGGTGTGAACCATAATATGTAAAAATAAATGAACGGACCGCCATCTACAAAACACTGGGCAAATCAGTAAACTTCGAAAAGCGTTTGAAGTAAAACTTCTTTTGATTATACTTATAATTTCATTGAAGGTTCTGAAGAACAAGTTAAGACACTTATGAGTTGATTGCGAAGGCGGTGAAACATAAATTTTGACAATTTATTTATGTTTTGTTAAACGCACTCATTACAGATTGAGTGAAATGCGTGAAATGTCAACTTGATAAAATTGATTTTTTTTTTCAAGTTTTATTTTCGCACAATCTTTAATGAATGTGTTGAACAAAACATTTCAAGATTTGTGTTTCATCCGCCTTCGTAAGTGTCTTAACCTGCTCTTTCAGAACCCTGATTGTATTGGCGACATGGGTGACAAAGTTTAATTCAATATTTTATATGTATAAATTCTGTCGATATTTTTTTCTCCTAGAAATATTACATTATGCATTTCTGTTTGTGCAATACGAATTTAATTTTATTTTTTTACGTTTCATTCAATTGAAAATCGCCGCTTCCTTTGTATTCGAAAGCTTTTTCGACATTAAAACTTTTTCGCAATCCAGGTAAGAATATATAATAATTCTTAGTGTGGAACGTTCCCAATGAATATATGTCTTTAAATAATATTGATTGGGTGCTTTTCTTGGATCGTTCGAGCAGTGGCGCAAAAAATGTGAAATTTTAGATTCCAGAAACATTTTCCATTTGTGTTCAGGGTGTAACCCTTTGGTTATCAAGGTGTAGTGGGGACTGTGTAAATTCTCATTCCGCATAAATTTCAAGCTATGCTGTAATATACATCGTACGTGTTGGTTCGTCCGTCGACATAAATTAACTTTTAATTTATCCACGATCGAGTAAATGAATGCTGCCGACGTTACAAGCTCCTTAGAATATTATACATTATTGGAGCTACGCGGATCATTTGTTTAAGGTTTAATTTTTTTGAAAATACATGAAACTGACCTGAAATACGGCTAATTTAGACTTTGGTTATCGCATATCGCATATAAGTGCAGAAGAGTCACGGAATTTTTGCGATATAAAATTTTTAGCAAAAATGGTGGATCCGACATTTTTTTATGCCACCACTTTTGAGTGTAGATTTCATAGAGGAACACTCAAGAGGTGGCATGGTGACCCTGATGTTAATAGGCTCCCAAAAATTACATTGTAATCATCCCAGACATGTGACAGCGTTACATTTATCTCTATGGTTGAACTGCGATGATCATCAAGGTGGTAGCAATATAATTCATAATAATTTGCGTCTGACTCCTCCAAAATTGAAAAAATCCACTAAGTCCTATTTAAATACTAGTCACTACCGTCATGAGTGTCTTAATGTATTCTTTCAGAGCCTTATATATTTATGTTCATTTTTTTATATATTTATGTCCATTCTAGATTCTAGTTTTTTAAAAGCTGATGTCAGAATAGGCGCTTTCGTAAAGACAGAAGTCATGCTATCGTACACATCTATCACAATTTGGAGGCTTTTTGCCGTCTGACATATGAACGTTAATGCTAGTATCAGTGCTATGGAAAAGCATGAAATTGTCCTCACTTCTGACTGTATGTACACATAAACTTCACAGCAAAAATATTTTCAATTTGAAAAACACTGAATATGACATTTGTGACATTCGCGGTCACAAATTTTTCCCTGATGCCACCAATGCATTTAAATAAACAAAAACCGGACACAAACTTTCTATTTTCGACATAACACAGTATATATTTGATAGTTTACTTTGCCGTCCAATGAAATTGTTGGTATTTTTACTTGGGTATATCAACATAGCAGAGTGTCTACGATCAGAAGAAATGTCTTCAACGTATTTCGATAAAAAGATTGACGGTCTCGATCTGATTGTATTCGATTTGGACTATACTCTATGGCCATTTTACGTCGAATATTGCGATAAACCTTTCAAAAAAACCGAAACGGACATACTGGACGCCAGTGGCAACCAAGTTAAGCCATATCCGCATTCAACGAATATCTTACAAAAATTGTCCAGCCTTGGCTACAAAATTGGTATTGCATCTAGGACGTCTGCTGTAAAGGACGCTGCTGAATTAGTCAATTCATTCGAATGGACGCAATACATCAGCTATCAGGAAATCTATCCGACCTGCAAAGTTCAGCATTTCAATCAATTCAATAAGCAATCTGGGATTCCATTCGAACGGATGCTGTTTTTCGATGACGAGGAACATAACGTTGCGGATATAAATGGAATCGGTGCCGTTGCTATACTTGTGGATAGCGGGGTCAGCGACAGTGTGGTTGCTGATGGTCTTGAGTATTTTGTGAGAAAACAGATCATCGGGAAATGAAGGTAAAGATTTGAAATTGAACTTGCTTGGTCTAATCTTCATTGCTGGTACGATGTTCATGTTAACTCACAAAAATCATTTTAATTTTTGACTGAAAGGGGTGTTGTACTTTGTCAGTTATAGCTTTCCAACCGCTCACAACTACACTGCAAAGTTGTGTTTTAAACAGACTTGTTGGTGATGGTGACTCTTTCGTTCTTGTTTATAGTGTAAAATGTGTTCATCCACAACTCTGCATGACAAATCACGATCGAATGTCCTAGTTCCACATCTTATTTATTCTCTTTCTTATTTCAGATCCAACTATGTTTAAGATGTTAAGGTCTGAGATAACTTGTGCGAATTTCTTTTTTATTGTCTGTAATTAAATTGTGGAACCAGACCATCAATGGAGTATTTGTCGTTATGGGAGTAAGTAAGTAGCTCATCGAAATATCTCATTAGTTGAAGGTCTCAAAACATGTCATTGGGCGGGGGAACATCTCACCGAAATTTTGACTTTGTTATCGCCTTGAAAACAATGTTTTCATCCTCAGGATTGTTCTTTGCTATATCCATTATGGAAACCTTGAACCACATTCAGTCATTAAAGAGGTGAGTAAATAGCCTTACTATTAACAAATACACAAGCCATGGACAAGTGCCTGAGTCGATTCGTGTCAAAATACTGTCATAAAACGTTCGGACGACACTTTCCCATACACTCATTACGCAAAAAACCTTCGAGAATTCATCAGTTTTTTGACTCTGTCACTATAGCTTGTGACGTGTGTGTTTATTAGTAAAGGTAAAGGCTATTTAAAAGTGAGACATAAGCCAACAGTGATAGTGAATTTCAAATTGAAGATTTGATAAGACATTCAATGAATGTGGCAAAGTTAGAATAATTTGGCAAAACTATCTGCCTTCATAGTCTCATCTGACCTTCCCCACAAGCTTTCTTATCTTTGAGTAAGAACTAAGCTCAGCAGATATGAATTGGTCTGTTAGTTAATCCCATCAATATGAAGTGAGACGAGAAATGGACATTCAACTACAGTCACGAAATAAAGTGAGTTATATCACCACAGATACCACCTAGCAGATAACATAGGCGACAGAACTGCTTGCACAGACTGTCATGCATAATATTTAGATTAACGGTCTTCAAAAGAGACCGCAGAATCAAAAGGATGTGTACCCATTCGAGAGGAGACCACAATGCAGCCTAAGCCATGTAGCCCTAAGTACAAAACGACAGATGTGTCCTAACGAGAGTAATCGTAGTGTACCTGAGTTAGTTTGTATTGAAGCCACACGTATAATGAGGCTTGCCGTACCTGACAAGCAAAATGTTCAAGTCTCCACCAACACCTTTACTTTGACAACATTTTCTTTTCGAAGTAAGATTACTCAGACATTCACATTCACAAGCCACTTCGAGTGTCATTGTTAGGGCATATGACCTATTATAGTAAAAGTTTCTCTAGCATTTTTTATAATCAGGAACGACTGCTTTGGATGTATGTCAAGTTAGTGATCTCTGGGAGAAATTGATCGATGGCTTATAGAAGCTTCTAGGTTGTCGTGAGCGTTGAGTTAACATTGTTCTTTATTAAACATTATGTTTGAATAGCTGAGCTAAATTGACCATAAACTTCTATTGTGGCGTCTTGGTGTCATTAGATTGATGAAACTAAGCGCAACGTTTAGTTGGAGCCAGTCTATCGATTTGCATTTCATTAATGTGTTTCGACTCGACAATCTGCTAGCTAATCATCAATTAATAAAATTAAATTATAATCAGTCATCACATTAGATAAATTGACCGACCCCGCGATCATTTCTAGGATCATTTTGAGAGACTTGTACAAAGCATCCTGGCTATTTTTGGAGAATTGCCGAGTAAATTTTCGTAGATTGTCGAGTCAATTTTCGTAGATTGTCGAAATACAATACATAAATACTAGACTCGTCCATGATAACGTGGTCGAACGGGTCGAATGTAAGATTGTGTACGATTTCCTTGCGTATCGTTGGGTTATAATATAGGGAAACTTACCAACTAAAATTTTTGTTTCGTTGAATGAAATTGATTTGACGGACCTTAAAGAAATCCTACAATGTTACAAAAATAGGCCGCCTCGGAATATTCCAATTAGTAACCAGTTTTCGCTTCCGGCGTTTTATAACTTTTCTTGTAAAGACTTTTGTCGTTTATGTCGTTGCTTTACAAGCAAGACTAATTGATTGGAAAAACCAGCTATTGACACATTAGAGTATCGTTTGAATGTTTATCCATTGTCACAAGAAAGGTCAGCGACAAAAACTGGATGATCTTCGTGCAAATTGTAGTTACAAATTGTTACACTGCCTCTATACTACGTTCACGTTTGTGGATAGTCTTCCATTACTTCGTTTCTGGGTGTTATTCGATTAAGCAAAAAAATCAGCAAAAACTTCTTTGAACCTAAAACAATCCCTGCTGTTCACAATATCAATTTCCGGTTGATTTGTTACATCAAATGTTTCTAAAAATAAATACAACCGCAACGCGGTCATTAATAATAAAAGGTGCTATTCTATAGTTGATATTATATTACAAAAAGCGAACCGTAATTCCTGAACGTCGACTATTTAATTTGCATTTCAACTTATCGACTAATCAATTCTAATTTTCATTCAAAACGAGCTATTATAGCCTCAATTTTCCCAGCTGACCGATAACTTGCCATTTATAAAACACCTTCATCTTTACACAGTTTCAGTCTAGTTCCAACATTTTATTGTATCCCTTGTGCCAGTATCCTGTAAGTAGAAATTGAAGGCTGTGCTGTAATCAGATTAAGACAATTAATGTTCAAGCATTTAACGAAAAATCATCGAAAGGAAACAATTTCTCAATTATATTCCATTCATCACATAAAGCATGGTAGTAATTGTAATGAATTCCGGAAATTTAAAACAAAACAAAAAAATGTGCGAAAAAATGTTCAAGTTCAATTTTTTGAAATTATTTCGTTCCGAAACAAGACAAAAATAAGCGAGAGTGCAATATGTATATATACTAAACTCATTGTGTACACACCAGGCAATGCTTTGAATGTTAAAATTAATTGTGTGTTCAATAAACAGCATTGTATTTTTATAACTTTAATTCGTTCGAATATAACCTCGTTATTATACTCCCGTGTGATTATTTGATAACATAAAGAAGAACTTCATTTATGGTATAGAACAAAATTCAATTTCATTGATGATTTGTATTCTGTTCACATGGAATCCATAAAGTCTACATAGGAATATGTTGTTTTTTTTTTGTTATCGAAAAGGTGACGAGAATGATTTTTTGACAGTTTAGCCGAAAGTATGCAACACCACATTTAAGACATTTTAGACTTAATTTGAAATATGCGGAAAAATGATTGTCGATAGTTTGGATTAAGGCTGCAGTCTGCACTCACGTGACTTTAAAACGCTGTTTATAGAATTATAGCCCATCGAGCCCTTATTCCAATCCACTTCATTTCACTTGCAATTTTGCCTCCTTTACCACACAGCATGTAACTTGTGATGAACCGCTCCTGCCTGGCTTATTGTACTCTGTCGTGCTGATATTGATATAGCTCTATAGAAAAAAGGAGGTTTTTGTGTAGATTACGTCCTTGTTACGTCCGGGAAATGAGTTTTAAAGTTCATGTTAATGAGGTAATGATTCATTTCCAGAGGGCTTAGCAAGTAGATTTATTGCTGAAAGTTTCGCCAGTAGATGTTGAGGTAGTTGTTTTGCAGTTTACATACCTCGATTGCAATTCACTATTCTCGTCTTAATATTAATGTTTAGCTAACTTAGTGGACGCAAACACAGCGCATCTCATTATAATATAACTTTCTTCTTCACTTGTTTAGATTTAAATTATTTTCAATTATTCTAATTACCGAGCTATTGCTGTATCTAATCATTATTTTTCTAAGTTGATGCAGCATTTCCATGCGTTTGCTGGTTTACACACTAACCGGGGTAGAAACTCCTAGAACATTTTTGTTAGCATTAATCTTTTAGAAACCTGTTTAAAATATTCAGTTTTCATCGTGAAACGAAGTCGACCTATATAAGCCCAGTGATCGTTGCCCGATTTTTAACACTCGAAGGGACTAAATCAATTTTTTTTCTATGTTTACAGGGCCTACTTCAGAGGAATCAAATTCCCGAAAATTCCCTAATTTTTCCGGCACGTTTTATCTGTTATCTGTCTCTAAAATAATAAAAGTACATCGAAGTGTATCCGTTGTGTTGATGGCATTTTTAATTGTTTTTTTTAAATGTCTTTTGAGCTAAATCGATTTTATTCGGATGGTATTTAAGAGCAACCAGTATTCAGGAATTTTCGGGAATTTAATTCCCTAAAATAGGTGGTCCTACAGACAAAATTAGATTGTTTCTGACATGATATTACATGGTACATGGTACATGGACCTATTTTGTGTCTATAATTTAAAAAAAAACCTTTATCACTCGGGTAGTTTAACGTTATACCAATTTCAAATGAAGCAGTTTTGTGTAAGAAATACTCAGATTCTGAATTTCAGAACAATCCATTTTTAAGTGTAGTATATACGTCTGTCTAAACAGAAACTTTGTGTGTCAGCAACTAATTTAACGAAAGTCAAAAGTAGAAAACTATTTATTGTATAAAAAAAATAAGATAAGCCATCCACAAATGACTATTTTCCCAACTCATCGATGGAAAGTGAAGCTTTCGTTGCACTTATTGATGCACACTCGGCCGGCGACATATTTATCACTCGGTGACATAAATAACTATTAGTAGCAAGTGTCTAAATTGACTAAAGTACGCACCCAACTACGACTTGCGTCTGCACAAAACACGCTATTATGGACAATTTATAAATGACACCATATTCATTTTTGTTTTTTGACACTGTGCTCTTCCAATAATGTACCCTACCCTATACCCTCCGTTCTCGAAAAATGGAGAACAAACAAAATCTTTCAATAAATCATCTGTTATCGACAATTGCCACAAAGGTAAATGATTGGTTGCGGTTAACGTTGTCCTATACAGATAAAATACGATTAAACTAATGAAAGCATGCGAAGTAAAATCAGCTCACTAAAATATTAAACAAATATTAAAAAAGGCAGATGTTTTGGGACAAAATTTTACGTACGGAAGCAAATTTATCGCTTCACACTTGCGCACTCAAAATGAATTTTAAGCGCTACAGTATCAACCAATAAATACTTAACATAAATATCTACATTGAAATTCTAAGCACTGACCAGGTATACCACAGATGAAGCAACGATTGGCTTCAATAGCAAGTGGTTTTGATAAAATTGGTTCCTGCTTACATGCTCTAACATGTTTGCACATTTGTGTGTATATTATGACTTCCTGCTATCTAAATGTAACAATGCAATAGTCATTTGTGTACCTGTTTCGGACGATTGATTTAAGGCAATTTCGCGGATTGTAGGCCGAACGAAGTGAGGTCTACAAGCGAAAGTGCCTTAAATCAACCGTCCCAAACAGGTGCACATGTGAGTTTTCATGCAGAGGGCCGGAAACCCGAGAAAATTCGAAAAATTGCCCTCATTTTCGGCCCCGAAGCATGAAAAGTTGTTGTTGTTTTATTTTCAAATTTCTATCTCGAAGTTGAACCAACAATATATAATTTCTCCATCCACCATCCTGGTAATCTAAACAAGGTTATTGCTATTGTCGACCTCAACAGAAAAAAGTAAATGACCTGTGCATTGTGGTACACCACGACGGAGTAAAGTTAACCATGCAGGAGCGCTGATTTGACTAGGGACCTGAATAATCTAGAACCCTAATATTTTTTGCGAACAAAATTTTTCAATTCATGTCAGTGTTCATTTGAGCTCATTTTCATACAGTGTATTAGGTCCCTTATTTGACGTTTCAAAAATGAACCGCTCCTGCCTGGTTTATTTTACTCTGCCGTGGGTACACTAATCCAAATTGAAGAAGTTCTTCAGTGAGAGTCAAAGGTAAATATTGATGACTTTGAGACTTCATTTGAATTCACACTATAGGTGAAAGTTACAAAATGACAGTTATAAAAGACAATTGAACATTTTACAAACGACAAATGTATCGCCTAGGGGTTATTGCAAAAAATTTTACCTCATATGATTTACCATTCAATTTGCTATATAAGAGAGCCCTAGTCAACGCTAATCATTTATTTTTGTCAAGTTGCCGACAACAAAAATGACGACCCGCAGAGTCGTCAAAAGAAAATTTTGGAGATGCCCCTAGAAGGTCATTGAAATCGAAGGAAATTTGACTAGAGGATACGCGGGGTCTCAAAAAAGAAAGACATTCGACAATATACGTTTTCATTATTTTTCAAAGAAATAATTTGGAAATAAAAGACCATCCTCTCGCATAACGTAGTTTTTCTGACGTCAGGGGCAGTTTTTAAATTTCTGAAAGCTAAATGCTAATTTTTGGCACCCAATCAATGTAACAAGTCTTAGGTCACGCAAAAATCGTTTTTTTTTTGTTAAGTTTTTGGTGCCATTTTATTTAGTCCCTACGGGCACTTGCCCAAAGTGTCCAAATTTTTTAGTCAACTTATGCAGAGAATTTGATGTCTTCTTTCAAACGGGGTAAACGTTTATATAACAGCAAAAAACTTAATTTTTGGGTATTGTCTGTCTGATGCCTTAAGATATTTGGAGACTCAACAAAAAGCAGGAACGTTCCGCGTATCATCTTTTTGTGTTATATTAAGTTCTGTTCAAATAAAAAGAACCAACGATAATGGTCTTATCCCTTCCTTCTTACACCTGCTGACAATGTAAAGATATGTTAAAAATATCCGAATTTACACTTATAACGTCTCATGAATAAAACATTTTTATTCTGCAAAGTCACCTGTTGTGTTGATATAAATAAAACCAGTTTCAGCGACTGTTGTAGAAAAGTGTTCATTCAAGATTTTGCTGCTGAAGAGGAGAGACTATCAGTATTAGTGCTCCTGTAAAATTAAAGTTAAATCAAATTGTCGATAACAATTGGTATATCTTGTGGTGATTTTTCTTAAATATACGAGATGTGAGTTTTTATCTTCGATTTTATTTATTGGAATTTTTTATTCTCAATTTTTAGTTATAAACTGGTCCAGTTGGTTGAATAGATTTTTTTTAATGACCGGTTTGATTTTGTTACATTTGTTTTAATGACCATGTAAACAATAATAACTTACAATCGGTTAATACGTTTTTAAATTTCCTCTTAACTGATATGGGCTTCTTATATTAGCATTGCAAACCAAGCAAGTTTTTATTGTGAAAAGTAGAAAAGTAAATATTTTGTAAGCGTGCACCTATTGTGTAATAAAAACCGGTCAGTTTATTGCAATTTTTAACATGAGTTTTTACATGATAAAACGTATTTGTGCTGGTTAAGATCTCGAACAAATTTTTGTTCATTTGAGTTATAAATTAAATTTAAACAAAAAAATATCAAGTAAATTATACCAGGTACACTGGGTCTGTGTTACGATTTAATTGACGAACTGAAATAAATGTTAAGTCTAGGGTAATTTGGTCGTGGCAATTCCATTGGTGTAAGACTCGTAACAAAATTAAACCGAAATTTGTAAATTAGTTTCAACGATTAATAGAAATTACCTTGGTACTGGTTTCGATCAGGCGAAGAACTTGAAAGTTTTATATTATCTAGAACAGCATTCTTTTCATCAATACAAACAAATATAGATTCGTCCATTTGACGGCTGCAAATCACTTCTGAATAATCTTATTTTAATCAATCAATAATCTCATTACCTAACAGCCATGTCTAGACTACAAATAACCAAAGAAAATTGACATCTAGACTGAACGACTAAGAAGTTATCATTATCTTATCCTAAAGAAGGAATATTTCAGACAGAAGATGACGCAACTAGAGCGTCCGTTTTTTTTTTTTTTTGATAAATACTCCTAATTTCTGAAGGAGGTGTATTGTGAAAGGACAGTTTGTCCACCGCAACAATTTCATGTAGTTTCAAAGTAACATAACTAGAACAGCTTGATGTCCCTCGCTACGGCTCTGGTACTTAAATCGATTTTTTTTTCTGTCTTAGTTGACACTTTTTTTTGCAGACGAAGATTCCGAAATTTTAAATTCTACAAATTTACTAACTAGCCGTCAACGGAAGGTTGTTTAAATGCTCGGACATTTACATTAGCGTTAATTTAATAAACAAAAAAAAATGTTTATAATGTAACTGTTTGCATTTACAATGATGTGAGAGTTTACTATATAGGCCACATCTTTCTACCAGGAGCAATTTGCGTAATGGTTCAATTGTCGTAATACGTATCAATTATTCAGTTATCGATTTATTAATATTCTAATTAATCCATTTGACATTATTATTTGTTTCCACACAGAGTTGGTAACAATATTGTTGAATTGACCAAGTGAAATTTTGAATAATATTTTGCAAAGCACGGGTAGAAAAGATGAAAAGCAATACCACTGTCACTGTTCACAAAACAACTCTCGTGTGGTATGGATTCATTCATACACCTACCTAAATGAAACCGAAACCTTCAAGCAGCATTAACATCCTCAAAACTCTAGTATTTTGTGGAAGTGAATGGATTTCTTTTTGGAACTAATAAGGGGTTTTAAGAAGGGAATTGAAATTGTCTGACTTTCAAATGGTGTAGGTAGATTAAATTTTAGTGAAACGTCTGACATCTAGACCTTAAGAATAGATGGTTATCTACGTATCTGTTGAGGACGATGAGTTTTCATCAATTTTACGAGTTGTAGCCCGAAAAAAGAGAGGGGAGCAAGCGAAAGTGGCTAACATCAACCGTCCACAACATATACAACTTTTCATGCAAAGGGACCAAATTATGAGAAAATTTCTGTAATTCTGCAATTGAATCACAAGGGCCATCTTGTGCCATCATTTAGGATTCACTATTTACTTTTTCATCTCTGTTCAAGTGGTGAAAGTACACCTCTCCATGGTTAACTTGTTGTTGAATTTCTAATTGTCACTTCTGATTATGGAAGCGAAAATTACAATTTTCCCAGATGAAGAGTGTTATAAAAAAAAGTCATTTAAAAGCGAAAACAGTTCACTAAAATCAAGGCGATTTTTAATTTAATTTCATTGATATTACTAAAGGTACCTGAAGTGATAGAAATAATTTTGAAACTGATGGATCACCGAAACATTCTCAAATTTCATTGTCACCACTTCTTGTCGGCCAAACTGATTAAATAAATTTACTTTTCGTTTATATGATTTTTCGTATACTCGGCATACGATTTTTATTTTCCATTAATTGCTTTCAAGAGAAAAATAAATAAAAATTCTGTTAACATTGAGATATTTACGATTGAAAAACATGTTAATAAGACTTAGCATCCATTAATAAAATTTATTGCCTTTTCAGATTCAAATTTAGTCACTCGAACAAATAACAATATTTAAAATGCATCTACAAACCAGTTTCGTTCTATTACTCGTATGCTTCGTTACTCTAACACTGGGTACAGAAGTCAAACAATGCAAAGGTAAAATTTGAGATTTTTTTTTCCTTTGTCGGAGATAACATTCAGAATCTTCAATTCATGTTATTATAGGCAGCAAAACGAAGAAATTAGATCCATCAGAAGTATCCGTATCGAATTGCAATAAAGGAACCTGCAAGCTACAAAAGAAGACAACCGTGGAGGTTTCATTGAAATTTGCACCGGCCAAAGATCTGAAAACATTGACGACATCAGTTTACGCTAATGTTCTGAACGTTCCACTTCCATTTATTGGTGTTGACGGAGCATCCGCTTGCGACAAATTGTTCAAGGAAGATGGTACAACACCGAGCAGTTGTCCACTGAAAGCCGGCGAAACTTATGTTTATAAAAATTCATTCCCCATACTGGAATTCTATCCGAAACTGAATTTAGTCGTTCATTGGGCATTGACTCACAATGATGAAAATATTGCTTGTTTCGAACTTCCAGCCAAAATATCATAATTATGCATTTAAATTCCATCGTTTTAGTGTTAAGAATTCAATTAATTAATAATTTAATAAATTATTTTCTAAATAATTTGGCCTTGCTGGCACTTTCTTTCATAGCACCAATTGTTCATCAGTCAGTAGCATTGTCAATTCATCTGCTGTAGGGGTCATTCATCTCATTCAAAAATGGAGTGGAGAAAAAATATCGAAAATACAAGAAGTGCACATTCTTTGAAACCTCCGCCTTAGATGTGTACGTAATTTGTGAATGACGACATAAATCATTGGCCCACGGTCCATTAAGGCAACACAAAAATTTGTAGCGCCAGACAGTCGGTGTGACTTATGTTCAACAGAAATAATTTCATTCTTAAATGGAAAGCGTTTCAGTATTTTACCCAATTTACCACAATGCACTTAGCTTATGATGGACTATCGTAAAAATTGACTGGAGGAAAGATTCAAGGGACTAATCGTAAATTTTGTGTCATAGCTTTTCACTTGCTGGCTCAAGCCTTCGGAACGCAGCCTGTCACAACGGTTTTGAAGATCATTTTAATATGAAAGTCCTTGTCCTTAGACTCAAACAAAATCTGAAAATTGTAGAATTAAACTTTCGCAAAGCTTTTCAGCCCATGCCCACCAGCGAGGCATGCTAGAATGTCTTCCGAAAGAGAAGTAGCGAAACTGTGATATTGCGATGAATGTCGAGGTTTTTAAGGGATTTGAAAGGTTACAGAACTTACAGAAAGGTTACAGTTATCTGCAGATATTCTTGTCCACCACAAAAAAAAACAACTGCGTTGGATAGAAGAACTCTTTCTTAAATTAAGTTTATACTGGTATATCGCTCATTCCAGCGTTACCTTAATTACATTCTCGAAAAATTCTCAGTCAGAATTCTACAAAATTAAGCAAACAGTTCACAGAAAGTTTTGTGTATAATTTCGTAGAACTACGAGAATTTAATAAAAATTAAATAGCCTCAATACAAACAACACACACTCTACGGCAGAGTCGAAATTTTGCTTGAGTGTGTGTTGTTCGTATTGAGGCTATTTAATAAAAATAACACTGGAACCAACCAACCAACCAACACTGAAATGAGCCATATATGTAAATTACAATACACCAACATAGCTAATGAATTCTCTTTGCAAGAACTATTTTTAGTTCAGGCAACTTGAACGTAACGTAATTAATTATTAATTATTAATTAATTGTTGCATTCAGTCTATCCTCCCATTCCCGTTCATAATAAATTCAACAATCGGAGGCTGGACTCCAATACGAACTCGTGCGAGTCTTTCGATTGATTCGGTTAATTTTTTGTTGATTTTATTCTTTCCCCAATTTGTACTAAATTGTCCGCAATTATTATATAACTAAGCAATTTCTATGGCTTTTCTTTGCTGTTTTCTGTCTGGGGAATATGGATTCATTATAAGAATTAGAAAATATAATTTATTATTAGAAAAGTTAATCTGATTGTGTTGGTCAATAGATTATGTTGTTCGGATTAACAAAACCGAATGAAAATAGTGTGGCATAATGTGGGCTTAATGCTTGACTAGATTGTGGAATGGTTGTCATTTCTCGAAGGAAATAAATCATTTGGAAAATTTTTATTTTTTTACATCATCTCTAAAAAGCTGAGCTAGTGGGAATTTCTGCGCCAAAACGGAAAGATCAACACAATCAACAGAAATGGCACAGTGCTAATTAATTCGTAGATGGAGGTCGCTCCTTCTAATGTCAAATTTATTTTTCAATTTTGGGTCTTCAATTGGTTTCTAAACTTCTACACCTGTGACGGCTGGGATATAAGTGAGTAGTAAGTTCACCCATATTAGAGGTGCAAGGTGATATTGCATATGAGTATGGGGTACATAAATTGGGGAAGCTATCAGTTAAAAATTGTTTTTTATTTTCCAAAACTGCTGACAGTTTCAAACATCCTTCATCAAATTGTGCATTTATCGTAGATGTAAATTAACTTGTTCCGATATATAAGAAAATTTCCATTTTGAAAAGTTACGGATCTATGACGCAATTACTGCGATTGGAGCACATTTCTATTGCATTACATACTTTTCTTGTCCCTAGGGTCGAAAGTGCCCTATTATAACCCTAAGAATAAAAAACATATTGACTTTAAGCTGTATTAGCATGTACATACCATTAAATAACTCGAGATCAAAAGGAAAAGTTTCGTGTTCGTGTGTTTATTGACCTCGACTTCGCCTCGGATCAACAAAATACACACCAGAACTCTACTTTTTATGTAAATGACTATTAACTATTGATGATCGACCGAATTGCTTGCTGATTTCAGTACAGTACAATGTGGTACTTCTTGTGTGAAGCTTATCAATCCGTGGCGAAGCTGAATTCAGTATCAAGACTTCCTCCTGTGGTTAATCTTCCACAATCGGCCCAAACTTACTTAATGTTTTAAAACTGTAAAAAAAATGTATTTCATTTAATTTTTATAGATTTATATTTATTGATGGATAATTTATGTCTATTAATAATATAAAAACTGCTTCATGTTATCGTAAATCTAATTATTCTAAGTATGATTGTATTACTGTACAGCATGCCATTTAGTTGAATATTTTTCAAAGTAAAAAATTGTAATCACATTTTTATATAAAATGATTTATATGAAAAATCGTCTGTGTATAAGCTTCCACCTGATGTACTGCGCCGATTGTTTTAATAAACAATGGATACTGGAACTTTAAAACACATAACCAGAGTATCGTTAGGATTTTTTACTCTCCAATACAAAGTGCCGCGTACCTAAAACCAAATCCGTTTATGACTTAGTCTTTTTACTCATTGTTTTATTCCATTATTCACCGCAGGTAGTGTGGTATTCACCATCAGGTCAGCAGAAAATCCCAAGCCGTCGTAGCTCTTGAATGGGCAAAACTTTCCTTCACATGCGTCAGGCGATATTGTAGCTCGAGTATTGATAGCATACAGAATCCAGTATGCTTCGTGTGTAAGTGTGGGAGTAAGGTCGTGGTCTGTAATAATAACAGTGTATTTTGACTAGAGCATCTTCTCGATCGAATCCACACGGCAAATCAGTTTTGGTTTCCCAAGAAAGCATCACACTAGTGACTAGTATGACCGAAACCACACGAAAAAATGTACGTTGTTGGAATCGATAATTATGCTACATTTTCCATTGAAATCACTGTCGTTTGTTTTTGGCCTAATCTGTTAACTCTGTAGTATACTTTCAACTAGACCAATAGTAGATTCATTAATTACACTAGTGATATGCTTGCCTTGGGAAAGATTTTGTTTAGATAGTAAACCCCAGTCCTTTTCTTTCATTAGCTGAAGATATTTCCTCCACAAGACTTTCCTATTCAGCGTATCGAAAACTACCCGAACCACCCAAGACATCCTATATAATAGTAGATAGTGCATTTACAGATATAATTGATTGATTGTAGATTAACTGGTGAAACAATTAAGTGAAATTTATGAGTATTCCATCATCACATGGAAGTAAGTGGTCTGCCGTCCATTATTGTCGTCACGAATTTTTACGTTTCTTTGTTTGAATATAGTGCGCAAATTGTTCGACTCCAAAGTAATCTCAATATTTTGACGCAATGCAGATTTAACATTACTTAATTTAAATTCTTGTTTATCGTTATTGCAATAAATAAAGGCAGATAAAAGGCAGTGACTCAATAAACCATTTTTTTTCTCTCTAATTTAAACATTTTCTAAGATATGTAACATACGTCCATACTATTTATAAATGTCGTATCGATCAATATTTTATTTAATCTGACCAAGAAAAACCAAACCGTTTGATGTGTACAGAAAAGTGTAAGTGGCACATTAAGTAGATTGATTTTAATGACTGTAGAAAATCTGGTATGACTTACTTGTTTCAACTTTTTGATCAATGGAATTGGGTTCATGGGAGAACAGAATTATATTTTAAATTTGAATTGTTAAATGCAGAAAGGACACAAATTGCAGGAGCGAATTATGAGACAAAAATCAGTGCTTTAGGCACATACAAATCTATTTTTCGTTTCGATTGATAACCCCAAATTCAATAATTAAGTCAAAAGTTTGAATTTGATTTTTCCTATAATTCGCTAATGTGTCCTTCATTTAGAATGAGTTAGTTTCATAACACAAAATTTCACAAATAGTCTAGTCGATAAGGGCAAGCGTTTACCAAAACTAGTTGCTCAAACAGCACTTAAAATTCTTCTAAATTTTTTCTAACAAGTATAGACAAAAAAAATTTTGCACAAAAATTGATGTCTCTTTTTGTTACAATACTTTTAGAAGTATTTTAAGTGCTGGTTGAGCAACTGATTTTGGTAAACGTTTGCCCTTATCAACTAGATTAAAAGAGTTGAACAAAAGTTCCCAATATTGGTTCGAATATTCGTAAAGGTTTGCGTCCTTGTTGGCAATTATTTGAAGATGATGTGCCAATCCATTGAACTACATGAAATATTTGATTACCAATCCATCTTGGATCAATCTTTTTGTTGGAGCAGTTGTACGACTTCAGTTTCGTTTCTTTTTGTCAAAAATTTGTCATATAATTCCTTGACCTAATATTTCTATTCAAATCGGATTTATTTAAAGGCACTTGAACGTATGATTGTTATAATCACACAAAAGAAATCGCATGTCCACTTATAATCGATAAGCTCAATATTGCACATATTTGTTGGCTGTGCAAGTTTTTACGTCTACATTGTGCCGTTTTTTTTATCATTGATGTACGACGTTCGGTTGTTAATGAACACCTTCCATGATTTTTGACTCGTATTAATTTGAGTTCTTGTTTGGATTTAGTCAAAAATGAAACAACAACAAAAATGGAATCCCAAGAAAAAAACGCATTAGTGATAATAATGAGGATGCGCAATTTTTTTAATATAATGAAACCACTTAAATCACCTTTTCATACAGATAAACCGCCAATGAACCCACTTAAACAGGTAATTAAATTCAACGAAATTTGTTTTTTTTTTATATTAAGCTTGGAATAAGATAAATACGTAGATGGTATACATCGATATTTATGTAATTTAAGTAAATAAAATGGACCGATCGATCATTAATTTCACTACGCAAAAGTACACGTTTTTCATATTTACCCCCTAAAATGACTCTAGACTCAATGATATGAGTACGGGGAAAAAGTCATCTTTCAATACAGCCCATCCCCTTCCTAATTTTTGCATCATGAAAGTTATAAACGATATGTCGACTTTATGTCTTTCTTCAGTGTTATACTAATCTTGTCTTACCGTCTGTGATAAAATCGGCTGTCAGCTGTACCGTGTTTCCCATTGGAACCTTACATGGTGTCGATTCACAAGTCGATATTCGCACCGATACAAGGTCAAAAGTAGAACCTAGATAGGCGGAAAGACGTAGTTAATGAAAAGTTTATGGTAACTACCTCGGTACTATAGAGAACGCTTGGTAGTCCTTATCTAACTATGCAACATTCGATATAAAATACTATAATACCAGGCACTCAGATGTATTTTTCTTCTTTGGATCTTTTCGTTATCTTACGACAATGTCCCGTTCTACAAACGAATAAACCTCAAACTATAATTTTGTTGCAAGTTCAGCTGTGTCATCGATTTTAATTTTATTTGATTTATTGAATCGTAGTAAATCCGAGTAAATTTTAAATATTGATTACTTACTGTTATCGGTCAATCAGAGTCCTCAGCTGTTTGTTGACGTAAATGAACTGACTAAAAACAGTATTATAATAGGAGACTATTTACCGGAAGTTATTAGTTATTGAGCAAAAAGTAAAACAATTTTTCCATAATTTAGAAATATATTTGCGAAAAAGTAAGGAAGCCAGTTCGCTAAAAACATATTCTGTCTGAACCAGTTCTGGCCAACAAAGATAACTTTTCATTTTAAAATGAAGGCAGAATTTGAATACGTTTTCTTCTAACTAAGAACTGAAGAGTAAATTTGATCTGAATCAATTCTCAACATTCTTCGATTAAGAAAAATAATTCGATAAATATTGCTGGCACACTGAGCACGCGGATTCGCATGCATATTACCATGATCATTCCCATTTCATCACTCTACCTGTACCAGAGAGTTAAGAGTCTATATTATCGAATGTTATCTAGGATGTAAAACGTTTAGCTATTAAATTAAGGGCATGCTCGCATTGACATAAGCAATCTGGGTTGACCGGTATTACGAAAGATCTTGGGCATATTGTAAGTATTCTGCGATTAATTGACACGTTTTGTGAACAAAACTACTCTCCGGCTTGTTCCGGCTATTTAGCTCGTTACCGTTTTTGATGAAGTGGCTTCATAACATTTGTTTTTTCGTATATACAAAACTGGGGTCGGAAATCGTTATAAAACATAATATTCGCGAATCAACGAACAAAAGATCCAGGAAAATTCCATCGAAATAATTGGTGAAATATAAAATCTAAACTGACCGCAATCCTCAAAATCCAACGATTGTATGTATGATGGCTTCCCATTGGTAGTTTGCAAATAAATCAACAAAATAAACATAAGTTTAATGGGACAAACACGTTTGAACTCCATAATTTCCGATTTCAAGTTTAGCTTCACTTTTTCGCAACCTTCTTGGCAACTAAATCACTACTTATGCGTGCTTGATATAAATGACTCCCATTTTTTGCTTCCATCGAAATTGATAAAAAAAATTATTCGTTTCTCTCATATACTAAATGTATCTCAACAAACTTATCGATAAAATTCATTATCAAATAATTCACTTGATACTGGACGAGATTTGAGATTGCTGGAAAAGATATCGAAGTGGCTAGTGGCTTCTTTCATTTTTAGACGGATTAAGGAACGCATCGATACCGCGGTTAGTCTTTTGAGTGATAGCTACTCTAATGTGGGGTCTTATTGTGGACTCATATGCTTCATGGAACTTTCGCTTCCCATCGGATGTATAGGCAGAGAAAGTAAATGTTGGTTGTGCTAGGACGATTGCGTTGATTTATTGGTTGTAAGGATGTTAAAAACCGTCCGGCATGCGCCATCTACCTCGCACAACCATCCTACCATTTCTCTAGTAGTAGGAAGGTTTCTTTTGTACAGAAAATGCAATTGTTGTTGCCGTCAATTTAATTTTAAATATTTGGAACAATTCACCTCAATCTAATTTATCATTCCCTCTCGTACACCGATCCTCGAAAGATGACTCCAGTTACGGCCTCATCATTTTTAAGTAGGTCTGCGGTAATCTTATAGAAGCCGGGTTGTGACAATTTTCGGAACACATTCGCATCAAATTCACAATTTGTCATTTTATATTGTTCCTACAGGAGAACAAGCGCATTGTCTGCCAATTTTCATCATTAAAAAAAATTGACCTACCTTAGTTATCGGACACGTCTCTGGATCTGGTAGATTCGAGCAATCTTTCATAGTCGGATGAAAGAAAGGTTTGTAAATTTTTTTCATAAATGAGCAGGCGCTGAATTCGGGAAATCGCTTGTATTCGCTGTATTCACCATCAACCGTGTCGCTCCGATAGACTATTATTCGTGACTTAAACAATTCGCAGTCATAATATCAAATATAAATTACAAATATGTTGCACAGATCGTCATTACTTTCCATTCATCGTCCAGGTCCAATTTTTGCTCAACTTCCCCATTAACGAGGAAAATCGAATCGGATCCGTCTTTGTGTTTTATTTCGTCCATGACAATATCAAAGTATTCTTTTACGGAATCTTGCTGCTCCATACCACCATATTTGAATGCGTAGGTCTTATCCTTGTAAATTTTAAATAATTGACAATCCGGACATTTCATCCAAAAATTTTTAATTTTTATTTACCTCGTCGCAATACGTTTTGGTTATACCACAAATCAACATGAATATTAAAATTTGATTCATTTTGTGTAACGAATTGCTATTTAATTATGCAGTGAAAAGGTACTGACTGTGCGATCTGAGGTACTTAGGTATATAAATAAGAGATAATCGGTTTGCATGGATCTAAATAGACAATTTTTTTTAAGTAAACATATGAAAAATGAATAAATTATATTAGGATTACATGAATTAAATTACTGGTTCAATGAAGTGTGGAAGACACTCATCAGTGCATTAGTACTTGCGCCAGTGTTAACCTTTCACAGACGGCAATCATATTACTAGCTTCGTGTTACAGCTACAGAGACGAGCAATACAAAGTTGGGCACTACACTATACATCTGAACAATATTTTGATCACAAAAATAGTGTTGCTGCAACACGAAAGCTTGAATATGTTGATCCACGTCACATATTTTTCCTCTTCTATAGATAAAAGAATCCTCCAAATCATTAATTATCAAATCTATTACTTGATTTACGTCCATATCAAGAATGACTGGGACTGATGTCATTTAATCGGAGGAGGGTGATTTCAGCGGTGCTGTGGATGCATCAGTTTATATCAGGTCGGATCGACTAGCCATATTCACGCAATCAACTGAACATTAACACGGGAGTGCGAACGCTGAGGAATCCGGATTTTATTAGAATAAAAAAATTCAAGGACCGAACATGGATGGAATTCCACCATTCAAAAATGCTTGTCGAGCGTTCAATCGGGCTGCACTGGCTGTCGATCCCACATCCAGACCAAGAGTTTGGTGATTTAATAGAAATGTGATACGAAAATGTTTTAGAAGAATTGACGATAGAACTTTGTCTTGTATTGTATAATAAAGGAGGGAGAAGGGAAACGGAAAACTTTTCTGATTGATTGACGAAACGGATTTGAGGACTGAGGTAAATTTAAGATTTTGGATTGAACTATTTTGACGAGACGTGATGTCAGAATTAACTGTTGGTGTGATTGTCTAATGTGTCTGCACAATACTCTCTCTAGCAAACAAACTCTCAGCTCTCTGTGTCGAATTCACACCTTATTTCTTTGTTAATTATTGGGATATTCTTCGGTTGAGATCAGTTGTTGACGTTTCAACGCTATATTTGCGTCATCTGCAGTGCAAGATAAACTTGGGATTGAGAATTTTTTTTTATTCTACAAACACTATTCGAAGTTTTGACTGACTACGTTTTAATCGAGGAGTAATCACTGATTTACTAGCTCAGTAAATCACGGTAAATCACAGTAAATCAAGTAAATCAAAAATGAAGTTTCTACTAAATTTGAATCTATTTACTTCAATTTGTATTAGTTCATGAAATTTATCCTATATGTTTACGGCCACGATACTTCGAAATGTAATCCAGTGACAATTAAAAATTTTTCAAAAATTTTTCAAATTTTTTTGTGATTTACCGTGATTTACTTGATTTACTGATTTACTAGTGATTACCCCCTTGGTTTTAATGTACATGTAAATTCCAAAGGCTACTTGATTCTTTCACCACCTTAATAAAAGTAGTTTCGTTTTGCTAGAGAGGGTATTGGTCTGCAAGACGAGAAGACAGAACTGTCACTGTGAACTGAATTGATGGATTGAATGTAGAAATAATGTTGAACTGTTATTAGATTGGTCCGCTTTGTTAAGTAGACGTTAAAACCAAAAAATAAATAAATAAATTTGATCCAAGTACTGACGTAATGAAATAAAATCCCTCAATTTATTCACAAAAAATTTATGACCCCGACGTGATTTGAACACGCAACCTTCTGATCTGGAGTCAGACGCGCTACCACGGAGTCATAAGTTATTCACAAACAAAACTGTTTCTGCGCGTGTGCTATATAATTTTGATGTAAACTGCCGACGCAACTCAAAGTTCTTGAGTTCCAGGATCGAGAGGCATTTTGATTAAAATATAAAGGTTTTGTCAGTTGCTGTAGGTTTATTCGGTCACAGAGGGTTAGGACTACATTGCATCCCACGGCTGTTCACAATAAAATGTAAATAGGCAGTGAATGGATTATGAAGGCGATGAAACAACATCGACGTCTACTGAATAGATTGTGATAGTGATAGTGGTAGAGATAGTGAATATATTTTGAAGGCACGAAAACAACATCGACGTCTACTTCTTTGTAGGTTAATATCAGACTACTGGGTATAATCATCTAGTAAATATATTTAGTCCGCAAGAACAGATTGTGGAACAAAAAACAAAAGCTTTCTAATGTGCAACATAATCTCGGTTGACGTACGAGTCTTATTGATATTCATGTTTAATTCAATGTAGAAAAAAAAACTGAACATCATGTTGTCGTGTTAAATGTTGAAAACACATTCAATGTTAGAAAAAAATCTCTCGTTAACGAACATGCCTGGTGATTACTACATTGATAGCAGACAGAACATTATATTTTAGTTAGAATGTAAAGTTGAAAATCTTTCCAAAATTCAATATTTACTATACAAAAGTACAGAAAATGTTCCATCGAGACCAACGAAATTATTTTATTGTTACAGTGCAAAGAACTTATCTATCGGTTATAACAGAATATGAGTTTCGAAGCATTAGTATCACGATAATAATTTCATTGTACAATAAGCGCAAAACACAGAGTGCTCGTAGTTGAAGCTAGTAAAACCCATACCGTCCTCTTTTCGTTTGATAATGACGATATATGCGCTACATACTGAATGTATGAAATTCGCCTATTCTTTCTAACGAATTCGCTTTGAGAACGTTTTCGTTTGTTTCATTATTATAGGTTCGTTTTCCAAAACTTTTCTGAGGATTCGGAATGAATTTGTTTTAGAACTTTTGCCTAGGCAATCATACACGGCAAAATATACAGTTTCACAAGTTATTTTACTCACTAATCCCGCCTAGGGAAATGTCTTTTCACGATCATGTCAATAAAGTATAATGGCTCATTTTGCGTCTGCAGTGAGTACACTATTATGCTACTAAATCTATAAAACCACTTTAAAGTTCTAGTAGCAGTTCAAGAGACAGATATAAAATGTTTGAGTTGCAGATACTTACGTTATCTCATATCCAGATAATTGTAGACGAACCAACTCACTTTGGGCCGGTTCAAATAATTCTGACACAACAACATCGGGTGGTGGTTATTGAAAGGGATATTATATTCGACCGATAGAAAAATCCAATACTACCGATAAAAAATAATAAAATACCGATAGAAATTAGGTACACATCGCTGGCACCTCTTCCAGCTAATTCACACCGTAGGTGTTATATTCTATGAAGAGGCATTTTATTTAAATAAAAATTGAAGTTTAGCAAGTGGGAGAGCTATAAAGACATTCTAAAATCATAAAACAAAAATGTGTTAAAAGGAACAAACAGAGCAGTGCTCTTTCCTTTCCTAGGGCTCGCGTAAAGCGCATGTAAAATGAATAAACTGTTTCGACCTCTGGATCCACCTTCAGTCGCCTCCACCATTACACGAGACAGCAACAAATCATTCAGTTGAACGTGTTTTCGAATGATTTACATAGAAAAATGGTCATCTTCTGATGACTACTGCTGTGAAGTATCCAAGCGCAGCAAAGTACAAGTAAAAATTTTGTTCAACAAACATTTCGAAGCTTTCAACAATTCAACAAAAAAGGGAAACTCACAATTTCGCTCTGTTGGTCGTTTTAACGCATTTTCGTTTTATGATTTTAGATTGTTTTTATAGGCATTGCAGCTCTCCCACTTGTTGAACTTCAATTTTTAAATAAAAAAAGCCTCTGCCGCCGGTGCGTGTTCTATTAATTCATAGTTGTGATGAGCTCTATGCGTTTGTATATATCTGGATTTCGGTACACAAACGCAAACGATATCTAGGCGCGAACGCAAAACGAAATCTTCTTGTTGAATATTTTTTTTTTTGCGACGTAAAATTCCTTTTATTTATTTAAACAAGCGAAAAAAAAGACTGCTCACAAAGGCGCAGTCAGTAAAAAAACGATCTTTTCATCAACAAATAAATATTACAATAAATAAAAATCATCTACTCTACTTCTCCCTAATGTTCCTAGAATGCATGCCGCATTTCCTCTTTGAATAGCGATTGAAATTTTCTGTAATAAGTAATCGGTGGAGCGCGGTTCTCCTGAAGCTGTTTTCATTAATGACCCCAATTTGTAGACAAATTTTTTCGTTTCTGGGCCCATGCAACCTAGCGATTCGAAAGCAATAGGAGTGAATAAATAATTTTGTTGAATAGCTTTAATGGCCCTGAATGGAACTGGTACTTTATCTCTATGACCGGAAGCAAGTTTAACTCTTCGAGAAAAACAACACACAACGAAACAGGAATTCATAAAAACAATTGTACGCCAGTAAGCAATGCCAAACTGAAACTATAAGTAAAATATCATTCAACTGTGTCACTACCACAAGACAACTCTTTTATTTTTTACATGAAATTTTCCGAACTGAAAATGTACTCCATCCTGACAATTGCCTTGGTTGTAATAACATTCACACAGGCCATCGACTGGCATAATAGACAACTGAGCAAAGGATTGCGACTTCAAGGGAAACGATCTAAAAATAGTACATTCCAGTGGCGACGAATGTAGGAGTAGGTGTACTGCGACACCAGGCTGCACTCATTATAGTTGGGTCGACACTTTCATTTCTCCCGCATTTCCTTACATCCTTAAGAAAGGCCTTGGCGTCTGCTACATGAAAACGAATGTAGTGTTCAGAACCTACGCTGTATCGAAAAAATGGGATTGCTGCAAGGTAAAATAACTGATTTCTCATTGATATATTGAATTTAGAGATCAAATTTGTAGCCATCTTGCGCGTCGAATGAGGCGTCTGTAAGAAATCCAGTCGTTTCATGTTCGCCCGATGATATACAAATTCACAATAATTCCAATGTTGAAGATGGATGTAGTGGTGGCGGTGGGATCGTTATTCTCTCTCTTTGTGTGCCGTTATTCTGTAATTTAGCATCGTTTCTTCGTAGATGCTTTTACATGCGGATTCTACCAACCGTGGGAAGAGAATGATTACGTCTCCAATGGATTCGCCACAGTCCGCTTACCTAGAAAATATGATGCTGACTTGTGTTGCATGTGCTTCAAATTGAAGTTTACTTCCGGTCCGGTAGTTGGAAAGGAAATGATAAAACAAGTGATAAATACTGGTGATACTGTGACAGAAGTGATGACACCCAAGCCTTCCAATTATATCAACAATTCAAAATAGCTTTCGCTTATTTGCAGTGAAATTATTTTGATCTTTTGATACCAGGAACAGGAGACAGCAGTGCGAATGGATGCTCAACACAATGGGGACACCATTAAAACAGGTGGTGGAAGGGTCTTGTCATTTTTTGTGTTGTTGGCGTTCTCGATTTTCTAAATAAAAACTTCCGATTGTAGATCATGTTGATTTTGGACGGGTACAAAGTGAAGAGGAGTGTTCACGACTTCCGCCGTACCTCATTAAAGGGTGAGTTGAGGGTGGTAACCATTTAAAAAAAAGTTATTTTCCAATTAATTTTAGATGCATTTGGCGTTTTAAATGGTTCCAAAATGCTGACAGTCCAACTTTCGATTTCGTCGAAGTTCGGTGTAATCAGAGGCTCTACGCTAGAAGTGGCTGTGAAAGACAGGACACTATATAATACAAAAATGACCTTCAATCAAAAATGAGGAAATTTTGTTGTAAAATATTCCTCAGATTTGTGTGAATTATGTTAAGAAAGAACTATATGGGGAAAATACAATCGCGGACTGTGGTCTGTTTCGCGAGTAAGATTTTTATTTCGCAGGTCGCACTCAATTTTCTTAGAGTTTTCGGCGCAGCGACTTCGTCTTGGCTCAACAAAATTAACACAAAAACTGGACTTTTTAACTTTTTTTTTCCTAGTTATCCGATAGTACCTACCAATGTACCAATAGGGTAAAAGGTTCTTCTTGTGGTGACATTCGCATTGTCAAGAAAGGTTTTTTACTCGAAAACTTTCACTCACGTATTTGAGTAAATAACTTATAATCGAGCTCAGGTAAGTCCATACCATTTTCAAACGTCTAAGGATCGCAGTAAGTTTATAAGTAACTCTATTTCCCAGTACAAAGAACACGCTTTCTTCGTGCGTAACGGCTCCTTTTGAAATAAAAATTCTGCAGCTCAGTATTGGATTTGTGGTGCACATAAACTGTGACTTTTATTGTTAAAATACATTCTTCATAGTTTTCTTAAACGTGTATATTCGCCATAACTATATATCGCAATGATTTTCTTTCAATACGTGGACTGACCAATATTGCATATTTGGTTTCATTTTGTAAATGCTGTGTTTTAAAAACAGGCCGATCTTCCGGATAAGAAGGAACATTTCCATCAAAATAAATTCACTCAAATGTTTGTGTTGCTGGCATTGGTACGTAAAGCATGTGGTTTCGGCTGATTGCTGACAAATGTACTGTTGAAGTCTGGTATCTGAGGCCATTGAGCAGCAGCCATTCGTGGAACAGGCCGAAATATTGGTTGTCATTTTGCTGCACAAAGTGGTAGTTGTGGAAGTTGCGATAGCTGAGTATTTCTACAGGTCGATAAAGGAAAGCCATTAGGACCAACTAAAGTTTTCTAATTTTTGTCTCTACCTCTTCATATATCCTTCGATGGCATGGTCTCTAACATATTGAAATGCAGACATGCGCTCAGTTTGTTGAAAATAGAATTGTTGAAATGAGTTTAAACGCTTATCGAATTCCGGGAAAATGTTAGAATAACGTCCAGACTGGTAGCTTCGAAAAGGTAATTGTTGAGTTCGCATTGTGTCTACAACAGCTTCTTTACTCGAAACGACTTGATGGGAAATCGAATGCTTTTTCAAGTAAGCCAGTCTGTAACTCCATTCATATAAATTGAAGTGATGCGAATTTTTATTAATTTTCGTTACCTGCGAAATGTTTTACCGCATTCTTTGCAAGGAAAGCCATTGTTCGGCACATCAGAAGGTTGCTTTTCAGTAGTGATTGACTCCACTTCTTTCGAAATTTCGCTAGCTGTTGACGGGGCTGATTTTCGGGGACTGTTTACCACTTTCGGTTTATGCCATCTTCGGTGCGAGGCCAAGTTAGCAGGACAGTTAAACACCTAAGAGAAATTTGAATCAATTATCTAAAATTGCAGTGTACGTTCCAAACATTATTCGGGTAGGGTCTTTTTATTTTTTACAGACAGTCAACGTGTCGTGTATTCAATGAATCTCCATTCATTTTCTGTTTAGAGTGTAATAAGTTTGGAAACCTAAGTCTTTTACTTCATTCGTTTAAATATATAAATATGCTGTATAGCAACTTGTTATTAACAAGAGACTAGACTAAGAAGAGCATCGCTTACTTTTTTTTATTGATAGCAGATGATTCGTCGTTTCTAAAAGGTAACTTGATAAAAGGGTAACGGTATGTCTTTTTTAGGAAAGCTGGGGGGTGGAGAAATGATTCTCGACTGACTCTCCCGTAAAGTGGACAACAATTTTCATATTTACTAATTATACGGTTATCATCACAGACATGACAATGTATGAATGCATGCATTAATGGATCTTGGTTACTAACAATTGGTTAGTCTAATTTATCACAAATAACAAAAAACCTCCTTTAATTATCAAATGGCCTAAGCTGAACTTGTGCAACAAATAGTAATTTCGTATACATAAGAATATTGAAAAACACAACAATTACATATTGAAAACTTCACTCGTGGACTGAAAGTGTACTTGCTAGCGCGGAGTGACTCTTAACTCTAGCTTGAAATTTAATAGACCATGACGCGCGATAAATCATTAGACCAAGGTAACCGATCTATGAGCGAACGATTGACTTAGCACTGGATCACGATTTGTTCTTTTGATTCATACTTTGTTTTGTACGATTTGTTTTAAACCTAAAATAGCTCCTTTGAATTGTTAATTAGCATACTGGAGCTATGCCGTTTTTTATGTTCTGTTTGGATTTTTTTTTGTTAAATAAAGAAGTGAAGAATGTACATATTACACTGTAATACTATTACAACTCTCATTTCACCGTATTTATGTTTCTTCATCTCTTTTATTAAAAAAAAAATTGCAAAAAAGAAACAGTAAAAATCACCATTATCGTGAATCACGTGAGGTATTAAAATATCTATTAAAAAATACGCGATTAGCTCTGGCCGATGTGATGCTGTTAAGCAAAATTTGTCTTTAAACTAATAAAAGCAAAACATTTTTCATACTAGCGATGCGAAAATCCTAGATGAAAAGATTCGACTAATTGTATAATCGTCAACTGAAAAATGTAAACTCGAATTCTTCTAAATTCGCTTTGCTCAACAACGTTGACTTCCGGAGGGAAACATATTGACTGTCGAAACAATTTACTAACCTTGACCAACAGGCGGAGGTTTCTGATTAACATACGCTTAACAAATAAATCAGCGAGTGAAGTCAGTGGATTCGATACTGAATCTAAATGAGAAGGTTTGAGAGAAGGGACATCTATGTAACTTTTGATTCTGGACCCTGACGTATAATTAAACTGTTTCGCGTAGGCTACAGTCCACCTTTTACGGCAACTATTTTTTTTTAGAAAAATTACAATTTATTTTCATCCTTTTGAGGTGTCTAGCCTTGCCTACGAATAGTAATGTTATACTTGACTCGTATTTTACCAATTTTACTACACGCGTCGAAAACCGTACTTTTCATGTTTCAAGCATTTCTTTCGAAGCCCTCACGAAATCCATTACATAACTCGTCTTCGCCTCGGATCAACAAAATTCACACGAAAACTCTACTTTTCATCTTTAGATCCGTACGAAGTACTAGGGTCTTATAGGTTTGTAACACGTCGAATTGGACTCCCTGAGTAAGAGGGTGATATTTCTCAATATCTCGAGTAAATTTTGATCGAATTTCATCAATTTTTTTTGTTTGAAAGTTATTACTAACAAAATGGCTGCCTGCGGCCATATATGATCTTGGGAAAAATGCTACTTAGAGAGTTTCTGTTAAAATAGAAGTAATTTGTTATGTGTTCAGGCATTCCATATATGAACATCTATATATAACTATATACAGCTATATGCAGTCATATACAGCTATATAATAGCATATTCATCTGTGAAATGGTTATTTATAGGTAGATATAACGTAGGTAGCTGTTTAAATAGGAATTTATGAAATTTCACTTTCACATTCAGTAGATAATGAAGTAAAAGAAATGAAGAGTTTCACATTAAAGGCTTTTGATACAAATAGGTGTTTCGTACGGGTCGGCGTTAGCTATGTTTTTATTACTAGTTTTACATGTTTTTGAAACCTAAACCAATTCTCTTGTTTTCCCTAGGTGTGAAATAAGCCATATTCGACTATAGGGAAAACAAAAGCACGTAATAGTATTTTACATGACTAGGGATAAAAAGATGAAAAGTAGAGTTTTCGTGTGAATTTTGTTGATCGGCGAAGCCGAGGTCAATAAACACACGAAAACGAGACTTTTCACTTTTATCCCGAGTTATGTAATGGATTTTACATGCTAAGGGCGTCGAAAGACGTTCTTCATACATGAAAAGTACTGTTTTCGACGCATGTAGCATGTAAAAATAGTTTTTTTTTTAAGTTTTGCAAGTAAACCGCATACACTACACATATTATTCAAAGTACCACGATCAAGAAACATAGCAATTCTTTTGGTTAACAAACATTGTTCAAAGTAAATTATGTGCCAACAACAACAACGACCCTGGTCAATCAGCGGAAATGTTGTTTATGGGCAGATTCCGCCAATAACGGTATGTTGCGTTACAATTTTTAAGACTGAAAACTGTAGTTTCAAGAAAAAATCGTAGTTTCAGGCATTAGACTGGTCCTTTCTCTATTGCCTCAAAGGGTTCTTTGGCAAAATTCAACTGAAAACGAACATTTCAGAGTGGTGGAAATTTAACGACATTTTGCCTTTTACATAGGGTAGCACTGGAGTGATTTTACAGACTGCTGATTTAAGTTCCCCTGGAGTCCCTCTACAGTTTTCGATAATCAGGAGACCCGTGTCGGTGTGAAGGTAGCAAAATTGTTTCAATAGATGAACGCAGTAATTTTCTTATGACTTAATAGATCGATTGATGAAAAATAAATGATCAAATTTTCGATTAATTTTATACTAGGGTCATGTTAGGTTATCCTTCCATACCTTCCATACAGATCGAGAGCAACATCACTAAAGGGCACATTATAGAAACTTTTTTTGATATGAAATTTTCTATGAAATTAGGATTTTTCGTCGTATTCTTCAGAGGCTTTTCTGTTTTCCGACAATACCTCCCGAACCATATGGCCGATTGACTTCGTGTCTCGATATATCGGGGATATACCCTTTGTTAAAGTTTCAGATATTACCATATCCCCATAGAGTTAGTGTACTGGTCTCTGGCCAAGTAGTCGGACACCTACTATTCTGTCAATCATAAAACAAGTTTATCAATAGATGTCTGAAAACTCTTTAATCCTGAAACCAACACATCCCCAACCCTAAGAACGTCCTATACGAATTCGTAGGTTTTTATTAAGTGAACGATGAGTCGAACTGCCATACTTCTTACAATCCTACTAGTGAGTTAAGAAACATATATTTGAAGAACTATACATTTATGTGAAACGCTCACTATCGAAACTGAATTCGCGATAATAAATTTTCTCATATTATTTCGCTGTTTGTGTTGACAGGACTACACCAATAATTTATTATTATTATCTAAGATAATCTGGTCAAAGAAGCACTAGACGGTTATTTAAAACATTATTCTGTGGATCGAAGATATTTTAAGTGTATGCGATGGATTAACTAATCATACCTTAAATTAATATTTAAATGATATTGCACATAGCACTGAACCAAGCACTAGAACAGGCCTTTTTAATATGATCTGCCACAAAATAAACAACATTTTTTGAACAGCCACAGGTATAAAAATGAGAGCCTCTAATGTGTCAAACATTTTCAATTTTTAGTTTTCTTTAAAATGTAGACAGGTTAGGTCATTTCATTTCCATTTGTCAATAAACAATCACTATATCATTACTATGCAAGAGAAGTAAAGTGATATCTCGTATCCAGATGAGAAAAAGTATCCGAGGGTGGCAGCCCGAGGTACTTTTACTCATTGTGACACGAGATATCACTTTATTTTCCGTGTGTAGTACGACGTTTTACTATGCGAGTGATGTAAAGGTTATTGCCTATACATGTAATAGCCTTGTTACATGCACCAGCATAGTAAACACATTTTAATTATCGAAACCAAAATACTGTCAACAACTGGAGCACGTGTGTCCAAAATATAGTACACCGGCAACTCTCCTCTTTTATAATGACAACATAGCTGGGTTGCATACACAGGTCCGTCTTGAAAAAATCTGGTCTACTGCTTGATTTCAGATGCTATGTTTTGCAGTTATAACAGAAATTTTAACAAAAGAAAACTTGATTTAGGAGGCACATCAATACTATCGCTGCAGATAAAACACTGATAATAAGAAACAATTTTGATATTAAATTTTACCTTGTCACATTCAGCACACCTGTATTCAATGTGAACGATTCTAGAACACCGATGCTGCGCCAATTGAAATGCATCGTCATACATTGCACGGCACAGTTGACATATGTATGAGCCGATCTGATTATCGATACTAGCTAATATCATTTTCGCTTCCTCCGTTATTTCCACGACATTAAATGCAGGATCTATATCACCTTTACGGACCACCAACTCTTCATCGTGTCTTAATTTTCGAATTATCGTTCCGGACACCGGGCTAGAGTTATCGTCGTCAAGTGGTTGTTTTCGGATCTTCAATTTTCGTTTTTCGATTTTGCTTTCAAACGATTTTTCACATTTAACTGGATCGTTCACTTGGCTACTAGTTGATTTACCGAAATTCTTTTCGAAAAGTTTTGCAAAACCTTCGAGTGCTTGATAGTGCTGTTTTGAGTCCTCGTAAACGACCTTATTGCGCGACAATGGTTCATGGACTGGTGAATCGTCACATTCACTCGAACACACAGATATACTGTTCTTAACGCTATCATCCAGTTTGCATTGTTCGTCCGATTCATCACAAATATCGATACTTTTCGTATCGTCTTGGCTAATCACGTCAATGTAATAATCTTCTTCGTCCGAATGTGTTGAATTTTCGACGTTCAATTCTAGATCGTCTGATAAACTCGTATTTTTGGACACATTTTGAGATTCATCCCTATCACGACCGATGAACACGTCTCCGTTATTTATTTTAGTAAAATCCGTCGAATTCACAAATGCATTTTTGTGATCTTTTCGATCGACTTCTTCCTCCGTATGCTCGTTCTTTTGCTGCCATTCCGTCAACTCGGGGTCAGGCTGGAGTTCATCAACACCTTTGCCTCGCCACATATGTCCGTTGAATGGAAGTAGTTGAAAATGTTCCTGAAAACCATTGCTTCTGGACCGTTTTCGTGGCGGGGAAGGAGTTGTTGGTGGAGTTATTGGTACTGGATTTCGTAGCGAAAGATCTAGCGGCGATAGCGGATCACCGTTGCGTATTAGAAATGGGTGATAATATGTTGAGTTCAGTTGTGGTGGAAATCTCAATGCAGTGTTGTACGGGAACATTGTCTTTTTTTCTATGTTTCACTTAATTTTACGTTTATCTTAAACTTTAGGTAAAAACTTTAATTTTTGTTCAGTTTATGTGCAGGCCTAAATATCGAAATGAAATCTAAAATCAGTATTTTTGTGCGACAGAGGCAATATAACGTTTGGATTTGTAACAAATGATTTTTATGCTTGATCTCATATCGTTGATAACATTTAATAGTTAATTAATTTACAAAAAATCCCATTAAAAGTAGCCACTACTAATCATGGGCTAAGTTTGGCTGTATAACGTATTGTCAGATAAGTTTCATCACACTGTCTATCTTTCAGAAAACGATTTCTCGAGTTTTTTTTTTTTGAATTTTATAAAATTTTATAAAGATTTTAGAAATTTTCCTGAAAAATATTTTCGATAAAATTCGTAAAAAATCTTAAGGTCGCGTTCGTGACGAAGTGTGACCACCGTGATCATGTACACTTATAGAAAATTCTACATAAGCTCAAGCTTCCTAGTCCCTTTTAAAATGTGAAATGAAAACACCAGGACTAACAAAAACATTTTCAGAGGCTTCTACCTTTTCACCGAAAGTTGACACATTCTAAAGCATAAAATATTCATCAGTTTACAACATTCTACAATCGACCATCATTTAAAGTAAGCAATCTTAAAATAGAAACATCACCGGTCGAGTCATTTTGTTGCGTGACGCATCATTGAGGAAGCAACAAGTGTCAGTTCAAATGCAAATTTGATTTCCGTAGATGGTAGTGATTATATTTTACTTTGGAAATGTATGAGCCTCTAATGGAATGACGGTCAACGGGAACTATCCAGGTTTACAGCATTGATTACTGGTCAAATTTCGATGAAGATTTGTTGGTAAAATTTGGTAAAAGAAAGAATTCCAATTCTTTGTTGTTGACGCTGTCAAGACACACCCATTCAAAAACTTATAACACGGAAATTTTCAACCGAAGCAAAAGGTTGAATCTTAAATCTGACTGATTGCCTTTTTGGGTATTGTCTATTCAAAGATAGCATAACGTTAGCTAGAGACTGAGTTTCACTGTTTGAATGCAGCAATCTTTGTCGGACTGTGACCGATGGTATTTCAGATTTAAGTCTCATTATTGCGGTCTTATGGATCAACACACAAGGATTGAGTTATTTTTCGCTTGGTATTCATGGTATGAAGATTGTGATAGTACATTACGTCCGATATGAAGGCAACTATACTTAATCGTGGAAAAAAAAACAATCTCCAAACAATTACGTAAGGTGTTTTACTTGCGAAGCCCTGCGGTATGAAAATTATCGCAAGTGTCAACGGTATGTCACTCGCGAAAATTTTATTTTCGCAGAGTGCTACAAGTGAATTTGCTTTACAACTTATGAATACAGAGAGACAATAGTATTTTACATGACTAGGGATAAAAAGATGAAAAGTAGAGTTTTCGTGTGAATTTCGTTGATCCGGGGCGAAGCCGAGTTCAATATACACACGAAAATAAGACTTTTCATTTTTTATCCCGAGTTATGTAATGTATTTTACATGCTAAGGGCGTCGAAAGTAGTGCTTGAAACATGAAAAGTACGGTTTTCGACGCATGTAGCGTGTAAAAGTGTTTTATGATTCAAAAGTTGTTGTGGTTTAATGATTCCACTCACAATTTCTTTAGCAAATACCAATCGAGATTTTTTTTGTATTTAATTCTTGTTCCGAGCGCGTGTCTAACAAAAATCTAGTTTTTCATTTGTTCAACGAAATTCTTGTGGAATCAATTACAAACCACAACCACTCTTAAACTAGAAAACATGTCGAATTTTGTCTCTCCCTGTAACGAAGTGTGAAATAAGTTTTCACTTTTGGCTGGTTTTACGCGCAGATGGAAAAAGTGCAGGAACCCGGGTACCTCGCTCATAGGAAGTCTTTACAGTTCTGTGCACATCCGATGTAAAATTTAGAAACTGAAAATTTCTCTCCCAAATTGGAAAATTTTTCTTATTTCAACTTCCGGGAAGGAAACACTTTTTCCATCAACGTTGATCCGACTTCTAGAATTTGTGCATTGTCAACGATACAAGCCACATTTTAAAAACATTCGTATCAAAGAAAATTTTATTTCTAATCTACAATGGTTGTGCAGATAATGAATCAATTATTCTCAAACTAAGGGACCAAGTTTTTCGATTATTTCTGCATTCTGCATTTTCTAAGTAGAACTGTTCTTTATTTCTGTCGCTCAAAAATACAGTTTTTGTTGTGAGGACTGGCAATTTTATTTTTCTCTTTCACCGAAATTAAAATTAACACGCTGGAAAATTGTAGCTGTAGTTTTAATAAATCCTGTGCCGATTTGAATTATTAACACGATTTCTGTTTTTCACTGTTCTAAATTAACACATTTTATCACCCTGCATGAGCTTACAATAGAATTACTTTCGCTTGATTTGTAACGACTTGTTATTAAACGTGACACAGTTAAGAACGTTGCGCTAATAGCCTCGCACGAAGATTGTCATAAAATTCCACCAACGTAAGCTTTGGTCTAAAAGTGTTCTTAAATCATAAATTCGATGTATGTATGTTAAAGTTCTCTAAAAATAAAACAATCTCGTTTAGCCTGCGTAAAATTTTAAGATTTTTTCACCAGAGAAACACTTTGCCCAACATTTCGTATCAGTCATTCGAATTTAACTTGAATGTACTGAGTTCGATTCCAGCTTTTTGCTATCATTTTTTGCGCCGCGAAGTTCGCAGATGACCGAAATCGGTCAAATTGGGACAGATTTGTCAGGTTTTTCTTACTACGAAGTGTTGAATAAATAGTTTGTGAAAGAGTAAGACTTTGTCACTTCAAATCAAATGTGAAATAGTTCTATGAAGATCGGCTTACTGGATCTTGACCTTTTTGGTCTTTGGGACCTTTGGAGCCATTGGAGTGAGAGTGAGTACTGCTACTCGGATGTAGAATGATATGTAATTCGGATGGACGGACAAATTTGTGTATCCATTTGACAGCTCTAAGCATAGGCATAGGCTCTCCCTTAATAGCCGACACACTAAACCTACGCGGGGCTTCACAACAATTTACAAAGTTCAATTAAGGTTTTGCACTTATTACCCGCTTTGAATTCGCAACTTTACAAAAGAATCATATTTCATAGCTTGGGACAGAAAACTTAACTATCGCTAAGTTGTACAGCAATTTTTTACATTTAAATTTTCATTATGTATTCGAGTGATCGTTTTTTTTTTAAATTGTTTTAAAAAGCACATTCGAAAAGACACACTAATTGTTGTTTTAAAAAATGTCAAATCCGACAAAATTAATTTAACTTTTTTTTAAAGGAACACTTTTCAATATTTTATTTGAAATTTTTCTCTCGTTTAAACAAATTTATTTCTAACGACATACTCTTGAGCTCAACCACACACTATTATGTTTAAAGAAAAAATAAAATTCTTTACAAAACTCCTGAAGAAATCAACCAATTTCGTCGACGTATCCGCAACACACTAAACATAAATACAAAGTGCAACATATCTTAAACTTACAAGGAAAAACACGATATAATCCGTTATAGGGAAAAATGATTCAACCCGCAATAATATGAAAATGCGAAAATGCGCATATTCGAAACGCCTCTGATTGGGAATCAAACAAGTGTGTTGCACAAATATCTTAGTGTATTTGCTAGTTCACAATGGACCGCCCTTTTATTTATCATATCCGTATAACAAAATGTTGATACGTTGACGGTATTTCCCTACAATAATTTTACAGAAGAATAAAAAAAAAACAAATAATTCTGATCGACTGTTTGTAGGTTTTCTTATTATATCGATGGTGAATGGTTCAACATTATTAATGAGTATATAAATAAAACACGTCGATAAATCAATAAATCATATTTTCAAATGGATCAACATTTTTAATCCAATCAACTTTGTGTTCATGTTATTTAATATTAGATTGAATACAGTCCAGTATCCTTACCCAACAGTGGATTATCTATCGTCTAATCTATATCTATAGGTACTGTTAAACTGCAAGCATATGGACACAGTTTTCCATTATTCGCACATAATTTATATTCGAAGAGAATGTATAAAAAGATTAGGCGAAACCAACCACATCGCACAAATATTTTATTGGGTAAAAGAAGCATAAAGTACTTTAGCTACAAAGAGGATTTTCTTTACCTTTTAATACCATCAGCCGGTAAAAAAAATCAATTTTCCTTTGTTAGGAAAAATGCACTCAGACTTTGTTGTAATATCTTCTGCCTTTATGATATTTCATTTTTCCTTTTGTGTTCAGACAGACAGTTCACGAATAAGGAACACCAAGAACACAATATGTGAATGCTTTAAATAAAAAAAGCAAAAAAATTTTAACAAAGAGATATTGCAAAAGTGTAAGCTTTATTTGGTAAGTTAAATTCAATTTTTTTTTGTGTATTTTTAGATTTTCAAGACTTATTGTACCATATATTGATGAAAATGAACATTGAGCAGATAAAGTCTTTGCCGGCGATTGAATGTTAAACCTCCCAATCATCAGCATGCTCCAACATTTTGATGAAGTAAAAACCCTTTACGTGCCTTCGGTGGGGCGTGGCGTAAATGCAAATAAGAAAATAGACTAAAACAAAATCATTGCACGAACCTTCCGTATAGTACATCTCTGTAGTAATTTTTGCTTTTTTGTTGTTGAAATATTCTTTTTTTTTATATTTTCAATGACGATGTTATGTTATGTGTGAGCAAACTGTAAACCTCTTTTGTTATTAGAGAAGTTATAGATGCGTTTTCGCCATCCAGTATGACTGATTATAGTCCAGTTTTCGGTATAGTCACTCAAGTCGTGCATTTAGCTCTGATTGACTTATATTAGGCTTCAATATAGGTATGAGCGTATATTACGCATACATCATCAAACACAAAAAATTGGACTATAAGAAAATCCACAAATTTGTAAGATTGTATGAAAATATGTTAATTTTATTTGGGCTGGTGTTGGAATTTTCAGGGTAGATAGTGGATTACATTGGATGCTGCGGAGGTAGTTCATTACATGACTGATCAATTTTGTGATACCAGTCGAACTCACTCTTGTGGTTTTAAGCAACTCGCTTTGTAAACGCTTATTTTGACAAGTGTAGAGTTTGCATATCCAAGCCGAAGGCAAGGTATGCATCTACATGAGTCAAAATAACCGTTTACGAAGCGAGGTGCCTAAAACCACATGTTGATTCCACGGGGGAAGGACAGTCGAGTTCTGTGTCTTGCTGGTCGGGCGTGTAGTCAGGGGAATTGAGTAAGCAATCAAGCGTCATACGAAACGATTTATTGTACGGTGGACTTGATGTAAAGCTACAAAATTCTGAATTCCACGAAATTAGGTTATGTACACAGTACACTTCTAAGTAATGGAAACTTACATATTGTGTTTGACTACACTTGGACAACTATGCGACACATAATCTACTTTACAAACCGAGTCTTACAGTGATGATTCGATACGAAAAAACTAATAAATACGAAAGCCGCTTCGTTCGGCGTGTGTTCCGTTCAATAGAAAATTCCGAATGAATGGCTGATGGGCTCTCTGTGTAGCATGACGTTGGCTTAGATTCGATGTGTCAGCTGTGATGAACATGGCGGTGGCATCTGTACGTTGTTGCTGGCAGTAACACCACACGAGGGAGTTCGCAAGTTCACAAAATTGAATCTGAGTGTAATGTACTGCCAAGCAGCATCCAATGTATGCTGTTTTATTGCTAAGTCAACCAGATTAATATTGTTACGAGTACATTTTCCCACCCAATGACCTGGCAGTTCAAAATCAAAAGTGTTCGAGAAGACACTTGTCAGATTCTTGAATATCAAAAGATTATTCTAAATTAATGCATGATTTCACAATATTTATGTCGCGCTATTTCATTCACTGCCAGACTCATAATATGCATAGAAAATACCGATACAACAAAATAATATGTTGTTGCATTGAAACGAATCTAGTCTAGTCCCATGAAATCGGCTCACAACTTCTTCATAACATTAATCCCGAAAGCATCGCTGTAATCCTGTTGTGTCGACATGTTGTTTTTGCGAGTTGCTAGATTCATATAACCTCAATAATAGTTCTGTGTAAATCGCGAAGGCGACGTTGCTTTATTTGTATGAAATGTCACGTAAACGACGTTGCTGTGGATGAAATTGTCGTTGTTCGAGTTGTCAAAGTTCGTGTTTACAGTTACTTGGAAGAAACTTATTTTGCGTAATAGATAATTGTCAATGTAATTTGAGCTGTCAAATAAGTTGTCATTTTCACAAAGCTAACCTCAAATCGAACAAAAAAAGTATTGGATGGTGAGACGCCGCACAAATTTCCATACATTTCAAGGGGCGGCTCTGCGAACGAAACATCTTTTGAGGTTAGCTTTGTGAAATTGACAACTCATTTGACACTTTTTGAGAGAAGAAACCGCTATTTGACACTGATCTATAATTGTTGATTTTGTTGATATAACAATAAATTTCGCTGTGAAGTGTTGAGTGTTTTTTTAAAAATAAGGATTTGTGGATGCGAAAATCTGACAATGATTTGCTTATGTAAATTTACATGTAAAACAAATTATACCGCAAATCACGATTCTATTGGACCTTGATTTGCGGTATGATTTGTATAACGTTTTGGAATACCTCCAAATATCGGTCTATATTGAAATTTATATAAAATACCACAAATCACGGACACCATACCGCCAAGCTCGATCCAATTAAAATATTAAACCAATACTATCTCTAGCATCCAAACTCTCTCAAAAAATCGCTTTAGTGGGGAAAATAAGTTTGAGAAACGCTGATTTTTAATATGGTTTCAAAACAACAACAACAACAACACGAGCGAACAAAGTAGCAGTGATTCATAAACGTATTTAGCACCTTAATAATTGTAGTTTGGTTGCTAGGGAGGGTATTGATCAAACTTAAAGAAATTTTTCAATTATTTATTGATTATTGATTAACTACTAAGCAAAATGTTTAATCTTCACAAAGTTAGCCACTACTCCTGGATATAAAATGATTCCAAGAAAATGACGCATAAAGTTAAAAATTGTCACAATACCACAAATCACGGTCAGGGACCTTAAGTGAAAAGTACCTAAATTAAAATTGTTTGTCGCATAGGTGTTCGTCGAAATTGAAAAAATTGACAGTCACATTTATTTTTTGTTTTTTGTATTTATTTTTTTCTAAATTTTTTGATGAATTGATGAATGTAAGCACATTGGTATGCATTCAATTCAAGTCACAAAGTTTGTGGTATCAATACTAAAACAACATCGCGACTAACTAACTCTTTTGATTTCAATGCTGTAAACACCTAAAAAATATTTCATGTGATACATTTTTTGCTGGTATGTAATGAAAATCTCCCTGATAATAGTTATTTACGTATCTGTTGTGGACGGTATATTTTAGGCAATTTCGCGAGTTGTAGCCCGAACGAAGTGAGGGCGACAAGCGAAAGTGCCTAAAATAAACCGTCCACAACAGATGCGTATACAACTTTTCATGCCGAGGGCCCAAATTACGAGAAAAATTCCGTAATTTTTGCCCAAGGCATGAAAATGAATTTTAATGAAGTCCACATGTAATGACCGTTTTCCGCGGGTGGGAAATAGACATGTAACAAACAACAATATTCCGGGTGGCAATAACATAATTATTTATCAGATAATCCTTAAGGCTACGGCCTTTCCCATTAGGATGCAATTAATAAGATCTCATATCACAGTCCTTAAAACAACACCGTTGCTACACATATATTGAAATAGTTATTATGCAACTCAGCATCACAATGTGCAAAATTTTGAAACTTTAGATGTCGTTGCAGAAATCGTTGTATCAATTTCGGTGGAAAGTACTTTATTAGGGTCACATCGTGAGCCTCACGATGCACTTTGCATTCGATGTCTTAAGTAACTATTATCGCCCTAGTGCATTAAACGATTTGCAAAAAAATTTCGCTCAGCGACACATTCATATATTCACGTCTGACTAAACAAAACGTGTTAAATGTCAACACTTTAGTCAACACTTTGGTTAATCGATCCAAGGATGTAGAGATATTGCGGTCTCTCTATGTTAAACCAAACATCTCACATCTACCGGTGAACTCTTGAAGTTTTTATGCTTCATTTACAAAATTTATATTTTGTTGCTTTTGTAGTTAAAATTCACGCCGTAAGTGTGCCTAATATTTGAATTTCAAGTGAACGAGTCGATCATAAAGTTAACCGAAAAATACATTTCAACGCTTCCTTGTATGAAAATGACGCTGCATTAGAAAGATTTGCGTGAGAAAGATTTTGAATTTCGACCGCACAGCGTGAATTGTAAATTTGCATTCATAAATAAAGTCTTGAAGCTTGCATGTCTCTATCGATCATTCGTTTCGGTTTCACAATTTTCCGTTCAAACTTCTCATTTAGACATTCGTCACGACAATAGTAATTATGTAGCCACAAAAGCGACTTCAAATGCAAAACGCTGCGTATTTGTCGACGTCAGTAACGCAAAATCGATCTTCACAATAGTAATGTCGTAAATAGAGTCAGCAATTCCAAGTGAATTAATGACACTGATTGATCTCACTTACTTAACACCAAGGAATTTTAATTCGGAAAATTTTTTATTTTTTTTTTCGGGATTATTTGAAATTTTTTCAGAATTAAAATTCTCTAAAATAAGCCCTGATCAGATCACCACTGGTAAAAATAAAATTTTGACTTAGACTTGACTCCGATTTAAAGATACATGTTAAATCTCTGTACATTTGTCGGTGAAGTATGAGAGTATTACAGCACGATTTCGTACATAAAGTAAAGACAAAATAAATTACGAAATGTATGGTAAAGAATTTAGTTACACATCGTACGGTTTAATTTGTTTTCTGTGTTTTGGCTAGGTCAATCTAGAGCTATGAAAATATGGACATATTCATATTCCGACCCTCTTTTCAATACCCAACTGTGTGTTGTTTTCTCGATTTCGTGCGAAGTAACTAGGTACTAGTCACTAGGACTTAGTGTTTGGTACAAAATAACTCAATTCAATATTTTTGTCATGCGCTAGAGAACACGAGGCGAAGTTAATCGCATATCCTTGTCGTCGTTGTTGATAGCGCCTAGTCGTTTTTATAATATTATTCCGATTCCAATTGAAGCTTTGAATATCTAGATCCAAAGTATATAAACACTGAGTGTCCAAACTGATGCTCAAAAATGTTTTTTCTGGTTCATTCGCTAAGAAAGCCCTTTGATGTCTTGCGGCCAGGATATGCGTCGTTAATAAGACAGTAATGTACAATAAGCATGCGTCAGAAAATTACTATTACATGATGAGGGCGTCGAAAGTAGTGCCTGAAACATGAAAAGTACAGTTTTCGACGCCTGTAATTGTTGTTTAAATCCACACACCAGTAGATATTAAAATAGCTAATTTATCAGAATTATTATCTACATCTGTGGTGACACATACTTTCTTTAAAATTCGACGATATGTTACAAACTTTCTAACCAAACTTGAAAAAGCATTAAATAAAACAAATATTTTCTTGAAAGGTAAATTCTATTGTATTTTTAACCAAATTTATTTACTGTTCAATATATACATGTATGCATTGAGTACAGTACACAACACAATGTATTACGTATGAGAATAGAAGTTTATCACTTCAACAATTTCACACCCATGAACAACCCTCCCTTGCACAAGCAAAATTGCAAAACAAAAGTGAAACATAAATGAAGTCAAAGTCAATTTTCAAAAATTTACGCCAACAAATTGGATTTTCCATCATAGAAAATAATTTATTGGATGAATGAGGTATTTCGACAGGTAAAGAAACGAGAGAAGCAGACAAGGAAATTGAACGAAAATAAATTTACGGCGTAAAAAATTCGTTCAACTTGATGTGACAATAAATATTCATCTTTTTCATGGTTGCAGGAAGATGGTCAATCTTACTAAGAGTTTTTCCACAATAATTTATGAGTTAGAGGCGCTAATCATTAGCGACCATAACATTCCACAAAATATTTTTAATTTTTTATTGCATTCGGTATGTTTTCCCGCAAACCTCGACTCTAGTGACCAATCAAGATGAAACCGATGTGCTACATTCTCATTCGGGTAGATTCATTATCCATTTATTGGATGCGTTTTTTGTCGATTTCTCCGAACTTCTAACCAATATTAAATGTCGTTACCTTTTCAACGATACCTCATACAACATATTTCGATGAAAATCATAAGCTGAAGATTGTTTATGTGAGGTCTCTAGGAAGTATATGTCTTTAGTAAGCTAGTGGAACTTATAGATAAAGTATGAGACCAAAACTTCTTTCGCAACATTTCTGCAACAGGTAAGATTTTCAACTCTTTTTTGTTATTTTGTTATTTTTAACATACCAAACTGTATCTTGGCACAAGCTAAATACGTATTCCGTCAAATCTTAAGTTATCGCAAACCCGACCCATGGTGAAGTAGTGAAGTAAAATATTGTGTTAAAATGGCTATTTTGCTGACATGAGCCTAAATGGAAATTTTGCACAATAGATTTAAAGATTCCAGTTTAGGCACAAGTTAGCAACAAGTTTTTATGTACAGTAGTGGGATCTTCATTTTTTCAAACGTCGGCCTCGCCTCTGGTTGACAAATTTCAATTTGGGCACATGTTAGTAAAATAGCTATTTAACCCCGTATGATGTAGGAACCTGATAGGTTTAATTTACCGATTCAAACACTTGCGATTCCGAACAAAGCCGGTCAAATGAACCCGGAATTATGGCCGAAAAAGATAATCAATTTCAACCTTTTCTTTTACGGATGGCTAAAGGTTATCGATATATATTTAACTCTAACAATTGTGTCCACACAATTGCCAGGTGCATGTTAAAAGAAATGAAGTAATAGTACATTGCTGCTATAAGCCTGTATATAAGAGACGTGTACGTATTCACGCGCCTATCTACCTAGGTGAAATAATAGCAGTGAAAAAGTGCTATTATTTCTTGGGGTTATAACATTCGCATTTGGCTCATGCCATAACTCCCCAAGTGTCTAAATAAACAAGTGGACAGAGGTGCATAATCTACTATTAAATCAACATCAATCAAATGGTACTACCGATATGCCTGCCGTTTGTGAAAGGTTAATAACAATTTACTCTACCTGAACTGTAAAATGATCGATGTGTTAATGAGATGGCGTCGAGGACCTATTGCACTAAACACCGAGATACTATGATTCATATTACACATGCTCTCATCTTACTACGTATTACGTAGTACGTAACAGATAATAATAATGTATGGACACAATTCCAAAAAAATATTCTGATGCATACAATCATACTGTACTCATGAAAACTCTATCATAGAACCATTCAAGAATTTTTCGCATTAACAAAATGCTCTTGTCATTTTATTCTTTACCATAAGCTATTACAATGCCAATTTTGTCTGTGTGTTCAGAAAGTACAGATATGTTCATATATTAAAATTATGAGGGTGGATGAATCTCTGCAGGTCTTGCATATTTTATAAGAATTTAATGTGTCTCCGCTAAACCGCTTAGGAACGTATTTTGAATATGCTGCAGATGGTTATAATATTTCGCAACGCAACTACAAGGATTATGGGGCCATTCATAACGAGCGTCCACACGGATTTCGGTATTTTGCATTTATTGTACAACACATATAACTTTCAGCAAACTTCAATCTTATATTTTATGTTTCGTACCCAATTCATATTAGACAACAAAGTTCGAATATTTAAGATTTAACTACCGTGGCGGGGTGGTAACATAGGTACGTGAACCAAATTTATTGCGTTGGAAATTCGAAAAGGTGAGAAAATTCTCAGTTGCCTCGTTTTCGTCCTTCGACCGTCTCGCTCACGTTTAGGCAACCTCCTCTGCTTTTCGTGTGAACGTACTTTATGGACGGCCTTTATCACGTAAATGTATTAATTTTAGACCAAGAATTTTCGGTCTCACATTCAATAACACAGTCAGAGTTTTAAGCTTGCAGCTATGATGTGAATGGTCACATCATTTTTATACAACTCGAAAGTAGACCAAAAGTAAAATAAATTCCCTTTGATCATAAATAAATATTATGGAACTTTTGAAGGGGCAGTTAATAGGAATTGTCATTTGATTTAGGAAAGAATGCGAACAGTTTTTTGTTCGTTCGATGCAATTTTCCTTAGATTTTTATGATTTACAAATATAGTTAACAGAGTTTTGGTTTTGCCGGCAAGTTTAAATCAACTTTGTTCGACTATTGTCATATTGTCACTATAGGTAAAAATATTTCGTTTTGATGCAGCTCATATTGCTTTTTTACTCATTACGAGTTCAATATTTGTAAAGTTCAAGCGTCTTGGGTTGAGAACAATGGTAACCATGGAACTGAAAATAGTATGCCAAACGATATTGAAACCCAGTGTGAACAGTGAACACATAGGAAGGAAAAGTTAATGCCTGATCCATGCGAAAGTTGACCATTAGCAGGCAAGCAATAAACCAGAATACATTGAACGCTAAGCAATTCAGCAATTCGAATTCCGAATCGTCTGTACAGTGCGACTAACCTAGTATACTAGGAACGAAATTAGTAGGAGTGAAATACCGGTGGCTCCCAACAACGTCTTAACCGGAAGGCCGTGTGACAGCTCAAAACACAACTACACCAGATTTTTGCAAGGTTCTGAAAGAACAGGTTAATACACTTACGAAGGCGGGTGAAACACAAATCTTGACAATTCAGACATGTATTTTGTTTAAAAGGTCAACTTGAAAACATTTTTTTTTTCTTAAGTTGAAATCGTCATATAAAATTTTCCAAACTTAGTTAACACTACAGGAAAATTTTGATCACACCGCCTTCGTGATCAACTCGAAAGTGTCTTAACCTGTTCTTCCAGAACCTTGGATTTTTGAGTCGACTCAATCAGTTGTGTTCAGTATACACATCTGACAATCGTGTTTAGACCCGTACGAAGTACTGGGGTCTTATAGGTTTACGCATACGTTTGTAACACGTCGAATTGGACTCCCTGAGTAAGGGGAAACCTATTGTGGTTGTCTAGAGATGCCAAATCCGCGAAAAAAAATGTCCGTCTGTCCGTCTGTCTGTCTGCACGATAACTTGAGTAAAACGCATCCGATTTTGAAAATTCTTTTTTTTCCCGTTTGGTAATGTCAAAAGACAGGCTAAGTTCGAAGATGAGTGATTTTGGATCGACCCCTCCCGAGCTGTGGCCCAATAAGTGCTTTACGGTTTTTCGAAGATATCTTCGGACATTCAAACGTTAAACTTGTAAGTGATACGTCAAATAAAAGGTATTTACAATACCGATCGACAAAAAAAAAGTTTATGGAAATCGGATGACCGACTCGTGAGTTAGACCCCTTGGTGTGGAACAGGCACAGGGCGGCAAGCAGTTTTTGCTTGTAGGTCGGCCACATTTGAACATATTTCGTCTGTTTTAGCTTTATTAGATAGGTATTGACCGTACCAATCAGGGAAATTTTTTTTTATGAAATTATGTTCTCCGGAGCGTGAGCTAGGTCTCTTGGAGTGAGCTCTTATCTGGCTACTCGGAAGTACAGTGAACGTGGTGTATTTTGACAATATCTCGAGTAAATTTTGACCGAATTTCATGAATTTTTTTTTGTTTGAAAGGTATTAACGAATGTAAAGCGTCGGTACTATTTCCGGTCTCCTAACAAAATGGCTGCCGGCGGCCATATTGGATTTTTGTAAAACGATATAAAGTGGGAAAATTTGTACTTTGATAGTTTCTGTTAACATGGAAATAATTTGTTATGTGTGTGGGGTTTCAGGGATTCCATATACGGACATCTATATATACCTATATACAGCTATATTGAGCTATATACAGGCATATAGAGCTATATAATAGCATATTCCTCTGTGAAATGTTTATTTACAGTGAAATATAGGTAAATATAGCGGTATATAGCTGTTTAAATAGGAATTTATGAAATTTGTCTTCGTACGGGGCTGTCTATATTGCCTCCGGCAATTTAGTTGTATATGATAACAAGGCAAAGAGTGGATAATGTAAGTGATTTTAAAGGGAGAATAGTTTTTCAGCAGAGAAGAAAATGAAGTAAGAGAAATGAAGAGTTTCACATTAAAGGCTTTTGATACGAATAGGTGTTTCGTACGGGTCGGCGTTAGCTATGTTTTTTCTGTTGCAGCTGAGTTTCGAGCTTTACCACTGCGTAAAAGTGCGCAAATCGGTCCATATAAGCATGACTTGTGTTGATGTTTCGAGAAAACCGGTCCATAAAAGCATGACTTGTGTTGATGTTTCGAGAAAATTTATTGTTTCCCTTTACTGGAGTCACCGGTCTTACGCCGGAAAGAGTAAATTTCTATAATTTTTCTAATTTTCAGCCGGTAATCGTTTTTAGAAAGCTTGACACCACAATAAGGGCTGAGCCGATTACAATAAACAATTTTTTTAAACGTAACTCAACGATTCGTCCTTCAAGAATTATTTAAAAATAATCTTCCCCACGTGGTCGAAGCTTGACACTACGGTAAGTTCTACACTTACCGACTGAATTCAATGGACAAGCTGTGTGGATTAACTCAGGGATGATTTGCATAAAAAATAATCAGAATTCGATTCGTCCTTCGAGATCATGTGGTCATCTTTCTGAATTTTTGGCCGTAGTCATTAGTTTCTTCTAATAACTTTCTTACTAATATCTAACCTTGAACATTTTGAAAAATGCATTTTGAATTTCTTACTTTTTTAGCTTTATGTAACTTGTAGCTTGTGTAACTAACATAAATAGGTCTCGATACAGGTATTCAGCCACCGCTGGGTCGGGAGCTAGCTTTTACTTGTTATCATTATTATTGCCATTTAAAAGCTGCAATCTACAATGGGTATCGGTGTTTCTGGTGTATTTGAAAAGCAGTCACATCATTTATGTCCAGCATAGCCTATCAAAATCAAAATGCTAAAATAAACGAAAATATTTCACGCATTTGTCATAATTGCCTTCCTTTTACATTTTATAAATATTAAGCCAAATTCGTACTCTTGGCTCCTCAACTGTTTCATAACAATAATCGAAAATTAATACTTTTTCAATTATTTTATTTTTAAATAATCGATTCCATACCCTTTCAATATTCTTCGAACGCAACACTTCATCATAAGTCTTGTACCATGTAAAAAACATACATGCGACCTTAAACAAGAAAATATTTCGATTAGGGAAGCAGGGCTATATAGATTCCATTAGGCTTAATTTATATGCATAGCCAATCTGTTGAAGTTTTATAGCATTTTGCATGGCACTTGAGCAATATCAACTCGTCGAACATTGTTACAAGATATTTTCAATATTTTTATGCAAATATTTGTCATTTATTATTATATTATGCAAAGTGAAATAATCAAATCTATTTTAGAGTTATTCATATTTTGAAATTCACTTTAAACACCATATTAAGTAGCAGTATTCGATTATTGGTTTATTGGCTCTTGCATGTTTGTTTTTATGCGACAGGTCAGGTAAGAAATGTGAATGGAATAAAAAAAAAGTATTCGAATCCTTTCAGGCATGGTATATTATATGCTGTAAATATCCCTTCAATTAAGTAAGAATTTTCAAATCGACTTCAAAATGCACTGGTTTGTTTATTTAATGGACATAATTTATGTTGTTTGCCGAACTGACATCACTTCGTTATGTTGTCAGTTTTGAATGACGAAAATGCTATTTACGCAGGAGATGGTTTAGGTTATACTGAGAATTTATTTAGACATAAAATGACTAATTTCACATTATTTCAATATCTATTTTAATATTACAAACAAATGTAGAATGTTTTGACATGATCGGATATTATAAAGTTCTTGTCCTGACGTAAATGTCGAACATAATATTCAACAAGACATAACATCAAAGGCAATTTCATTTTTATTTCTTGTAATAATTTTGGGATTATATGTATAGTTCCTGGACAAGAAATTGCCTGCTAATATTGTGGACATGTTTTGCGATTATTTTTTTTCAATGTCAAAGTATGAGGGGATACTACAGTTTCTTGGATTGAGGTTGTTTTTTCTGTTCCTTCTTTAACGAAAATTGTGGTTGGTCGTCTTGAGAAATTATTAGATATCTAAAATTCATCAGAATTTTAGTTTCTGGTGCACATTTTTAAATGATTTTGTTTCCGCGATATGAACTATTTCTCACGGTGCTATGGCCGTCAGTCTGTTCAAGACTTCCGTTTCAATGTCGACTGTTTTGAACTAGATTTTGTCAGTTCTGGAGCGTTAGAGCTGGTAATTCGGTTTTGTTACCTCGACCTTTACAAATCTCCAGCGATGAATTTCTGTCACTCCAACAATATTATGTGTACTAAAGTCTCTTTTTTAGTTAGAATTCTAACCAACCCTACCGCCATTCCTCTACACTTCCATTACGTTTCAAGGATGGCACAGCTATTTCCAGATACGACACACCGTTTCTTTCGATGTCAACTGTGATTGAAGACGTAATTTATGATCTATCCCTTTCCCATTTTTTAGTTTAGATGATAACAAACGAGAAGACATGCAAGAATTTTTCAATGCATTCGTTTCGATTAAAATGATAACTACTAAAAAAAAAACAAGGATTTTTTGCCTGAATTTGACTGAATTACATTACCAACGAACAATTGCATTGAACACAAAGAGACGTTATCGGCACTAAAACCAAGACGCAACTTAATAACCGATTCAATCAGTTGTCATTATTATGGACAGCAACATGATGAAACGAATTATTTGTGTTGCGGTCGAGTTTCGAACCCACAACTGACGATTCAATAATTCAATGTGAAGTCTCAACTTACACACTGCGCTATTTATTATCGGAGGCAGATAATTTTGATTTAAAAAAAAAAATTCTTAAAATTACTCATCTCTTTACCGAAAAAAAAAATCCCGAAACCCTATACACTTTCACTTTATTCTTACGTTCTTGCCACCATGGGGTGCATACCACCCTAATGTAAATATTAAAATATAATGTTCATACGTACCGCACAAGTATTTTCATTGAGCGTATGTTGACAAATTTTCTTTCAAACGTAATATTCAATTCGCCACGGCATAATTCCGAATAAACACATATATGCACAACTCTGAGATTCGCAAAAAAAAATCCTCATCTAATTCAAATACTACCAAACTATTGTGTAAGTTAAAATAATCTTTTGTAATCCTTATTGAAATTCCCGAATAGCAGAAAAAAAAAGAAAATAAAATAATCCACAAAGGTTTGTCATTCTTAACATTTTATTTCTTTATGGTATTTCGCAATTCCCTCAATAGCTTTACACACAAAGGTCATTCAATCACACTCATCTACCAATTTTGGATTTTCTTATTACGGTATTTTGAGGTGATTTTCGATGGTGACAATGGGGTGACATGTACATATGAGAATATGTCAGAGATTGAAGAAATAAACTGCTGTGAAGGGAAGCGAATTTAAAGACAACGCCGATAATTATTTGATTGCAAACGAAAATAAACGAAACGAAATAATGTTTACAGTTGAAGTTGGGATGAAGGTGTTTTGAGAATGCATTAAATCCAGTAGCATCCCGTATTTACAGCTAATTTTCCGAGTATATCTAATGAATCTTTGAGTAGAGATATGAAAAATTGAATCAGGCACGTTTTGAGCTGAACGAAACCAAAATGATAGCAAAACATTGGCTAATTTTCCCGATTTGATTCGATAATTATTTGCATCATAATAAGCATCAACATTCAACGTGAACTATTGAGCGGTATAACGAACAATTGCTAATGAGTAACAACGTGTCACAAACACTGCATCATTAAAATTTTAAACCGCAAATTGCAACGATACCAATAACAATAAGGAACGTCAATTTCACCCCTCTTAAAAAATGAATTTAACTCCGCATACCTACCCAATAATCATCTCTCAAAATTAACATGCGCTTGTTACCCAAAACATTTTTTTTTTAAATCTAATAATAAAGAGGTCTCCATTCTGTTCCTACAACTATTTAGCTTCTTTCTTTTCGGATAAATAATTGTACAGAAGCATTTTTAATTTTCTTTCGCAACTGAACTGTGAATAATTCAATTAAGAAGTGGGGTTCATAGTTCGCAAAACGATGCTAATGAATTTTTAATCGAAATAGAGACAGGAGAATGCAATTAATAATTTTTGTACAGAAAACAGTTCAGTAAATTAACGTCGATTTCTATCACGATGCAACTTCGTTTGTATGGTAATAAATATGAAACAATCCGTGAACAATGTTCCGTAATTAATTGAAATTTAATTTTTCATTTTATGTTGGAGCTGGGATGTTTTTTGTGGAAAAAAACATTCCGTTCCGGAAATTTTCTGTGATTTTGTGTTTGTATCGTTAATTGATGTATTGAATAGGTGAAATGTTGCACAACAATTTTGATATTTGAAATGTGAATTTATAGCAACGAAAATATTGTTTATTAGGTATTTATACAAGTGGATCGGGAGACCATCTGTATTCGCAGACTAGACCACCGGCTTAACGTAACCTTTAAATCACGCCTCAAAGTATGCAAATACTCTTTGAAGAAAGTTAGTGGCTAACTGATGTCTCGCCTAAAGGGGTTGTATGCCTCTTGTGCCAATAAGGAAGTTCTGTTGAAAACAACAGAATAAAATAAAAAGTTTGAAGTTCTGCATCCTCTATCCATTTTTAATGTTATGGTAATCCTGGCATTAAGATCATAAAGATCGATAACGGAGTTACTATTCAAATAGAATTGAATGAATCGTTGGGCCTTGCGCTGTTTGGACCTTTTTTTCTTCGGTGTTTGTTTCTCGGCTTCCCGTCCGCAGATCGCAAACGCCTCATCAGGATAGTTATTGAATCTATTAATTGATTTGATCTAATTATTTTCTTATACTAGTACTATCTAGTACTTCATTTGTTGAACCATATCATCATTTAGTTTTACCGTCATGGTCGATAACAGATGATATAAGTATAAGGTTAACACCAACCAATAACTTTATACTTTCCCCTTGTATATACACGGAATTTTAAAAACCGACACATTTTCTGTTTTGTTGTTTATCTGTTTTTTTGTGAATTTTGCATGTATTTTGATATGGCGAAATCAAAAAATGAAATAAAACACAAAATCAGAAAATGTGTCGGTTTTTTAAATTCCGTGTGTGTGTGACAATTTCTTTCTACCACTCAATTGTTAGGTGGAAATGGGGCTATTTGAATTTTCGTTTTGAGCAGGAGTCTGTAATTGTTGTTGGTTGCTCAACAGAGAATTATAAATTTATCGATCCAATGGAAATAATCTTAATATACCAAGATTCAAGTCTCCAAAAATTAATCAAGTGGTCAAGGTTCCTGTACTATTGCTGGTGAAAATTGGTCCATGACAGATCTTCGACACCTTTCCTCGAAAAAGTCATGCATCTTATGCTTAAGCAAACATGTCACTTTCATGCTTTTCCGACATATAATTTACATGTTTCTAACACGACAGAAATTATTGTATTGATTTGTTTAAGCCACAATATACATTTTTAATGAAAAGAAAGTCATTCCATTTGATTACCGAGAATGCATGCCGTGCTAGCATAATGTTTTGAATTAAAATGTAAATACTTTTGCTATTTTTCTTGCCAATTAAATTTAATTATAATCGACTTTGACATAAATATTAATGATCGGTTACGGGTGTGTATTACACTAACCCAATTAAAATTGATTTACGAAAATTTGCATAATATCGACAAATTCACATGTATAATCGTCTAAAGAATTAACATTTAAAACAGTTTAATGGTGTGGCAAGGCAACATAAAGGTGCGCATTTTAACATTAAAATTATTTACAGCAACAATTTATCCTTTCTGCTTACATTTACTTCATGTTCTGTGAAAAAGAAATTAAAACCAATTTTCATTTTGACGAATGGGTTACAATCCCACAACAGGTAATGAATCATTTTTATGCGGTGCTTCGAGTTAAATATTATATTATAGTACGGGTCCATGTCTTTGTAAAGGAATAAAAGTAGTGCAAACTATAGTAGAATGGTGTGCTTTGGATCAGTGATTAAAATGGATATGTTTTAAAAGATTACTAGCCCTTAATAAACCCACCCTTAACTCCTCTACCCCTATTCAAAGTTTTCAGTGTATAGGCAACTTGAATGAATTATTGTGAAGTGATTTCTTCATCTATCGTAGTGATATATAGCTCAAATGAAAGAGGAACGTTCAAGCTTTTTTTCAGGATCCTAAAATTTTCCAAAATTTTCTGATTTTCCACATATTTTCCAATTTTTCTTCAGGTCTAGTTATGAATTTGCAAGCTAAATTTAAATATCTTCAAAACTTTGTTTTGAAAATTAAAATTTCTTTTTGGATTTAGTATTTAATTTGCTACTACTTTTCCGAAGAAACCTCTTTTGGATTTTTCCAAACGTAGCGGCCACCTGCCATTTTTGTGTTAAATTTGAGTTGAGCTATTTTGGAAGAGATTTTTTTTAACGAAAAAACTTTTGAACCCGCACTATTAAAGGTTCTTATGAGAGAAAACATCGCGACGCATCGGAGACATAGCGCTTCTGTATGTAATATTCCTCGTTATTGGGCTAGAATTGGAAGGCATTGGAACGATAATTTTGCATGGGCGGGTATAGAAATGTTAACCGGTAACATTGTGCTGATATTACCCACCTGTTATCTTTTCTATGATGTTCAGTTTTTGGTCCAATAGACGACCATAATAAAAGGTTAATCATCTGCGCCAGCCTAGTTTCGTTTACCTAGCAGAATGAATGTTTAATCAAATTAAGTTAAATATTTTATGTAAAGTTTTTGCGACACTTTAAACAAAAAGGTTAACAGATTCAATGACTACGTGTTGTTATACACTTATCGTTGCTGAAAGCTTAATGCTGAACATCATTCAGCTAAAAAAATTTAGCCAAATATTTCATACAAGTCTACACAATTCGATTAATCCTCCATCCATATGAGCATTGTAAATGGTACAACGAAATTGCCACCCATATTAAATAAACTTTTCTCTGATTCATAACATTTTGTTTATGTGAACGATACAGAAATAAGCCTAATTAAATTATGTATAACTTGAACAATTTTCCATAATTTAAGCTTAATACAGTTCATTTTGCATCAATACACAAATTCATAATATGAACGAATGCAATTAATCCATATTGGAAGTTGTTTCAGTTTTCATAATTCATTTAACATTTTTTATAAACAATTGTAATTGAATTAATTTTCGCATAATTGAGTAATAAAACTGAATTGAGATTGATTCAAAAGGAGCATTTCAGTTGACATAGACTAAGGAAATGTGCTATGTTGATGGGTGCCATGGTACTTTCGTTTTTTAAGGAGAAACTCTAACGCATTTATAAAACAAAAGTTACAAACTTCAATAGTCAGAGACGGAATAATTTCGTACAAGAGGAAAATTACTGGGTCAATTCATATGGTTTACGTAAATTTTTCTGGTTGTGGTTTCGAATAAATTTTAATCATTTCTGACTGAGATACGTAGCATGATGTATTTTTGTTGGGGAAACATCCAAATTTGAAATCAATGAATTAACTAGGTCCCACCTTTTTTTAGACTGATTTTCTCAATAGATTTTTGTTATTGTAACAAAAATATCATAAAATGTTCTTGTTCAAAACAGCTCTATGTCTTGCTGTGTCATAAATTTCCATTCCACTCCATGGAAAAGAGAGACTTTAGGATTCATGAAAAATTCAGTGAAACATTCCAAAATTCGAATACAAATTAAACAAAATCCAATCGAAAGCTATGCAAGATAAATATGAGAAACTCGAAAAACCCAATAGACTAATCTCACCTTTCGTCTCACACGCATCTTCACAGGTAACCAGAAAGCCCAACTGAATCCTTTCAGGTACTCGCAATAGGGGTGTCCAAAAAACTAAAGTGCCAAAATGTTTGGGGCGTAGGGCAGAAAATCATTCTATATGGTCCCCTGATAAAAAGTGTCTATGGGACCGACTCGATCCGAATCGATTTAGGGGTCGCTCAGGGACGAAGTATATGAAAAACAGCCAAAATCGCTTGCAAACCAGGTTTTTAGAAAAATAATTATTTTGGACTGATGATGAAGAGTGATGTTAGGACATCTTAGTTTATATTAGTGTAAAATCATCACGAGAAAACACTTTTCAACTTTTCCCATGTATCGACACCTACTGTGCCCAGGCAGTGCTGGTCAAAGATCAGATTCATAGCGTATATTCTGAGAGCGAGTCCTTATCTGTGACGACCAGAACCCAAAAAATTATTATGTGGAAATGTTCGGAGTAACAAGGGCTTCAAGATAATGCAAAAAAAAGTTTCGTTATTTCAGATTTGTTTGATACTTTTCAGATAAAACTTATTACTCGGTGTCCTCGGCGAACTTTGAAGAGTTGCACTGGACGTCCACGCAAAGGTTCCGATCTCTTTTTGTCATTTCTTGATAGCTTACCATGTAACCATTCAAAACAAACCAAATTTGTCAGAAGGTACAGACTAAGTCGACTTCGATGAGACCTAATGTGTGCCCATGTCGCATTTCTCGAAAATTTCAATATGAAAAAATTCGAAAGATGAAATTTATCATCTTACACACTTTTAAGGTGTATAATTTTGTTGTAATATTCTCATTTTGTGTCGTAAATAAGCTCTGCTCAGTCAAAGTTCTGAAAATCATGAAATTTGAAATTTTCGAATTTTTTCATATTGAAATTTTCGAGAAATGCGACATGGGCACACATTAGGTCTCATCGAAGTCGACTTAGTCTGTACCTTCTGACAAATTTGGTTTGTTTTGAATGGTTACATGGTAAGCTATCAAGAAATGACAAAAAGAGATCGGAACCTTTGCGTGGACGTCCAGTGCAACTCTTCAAAGTTCGCCGAGGACACCGAGTAATAAGTTTTATCTGAAAAGTATCAAACAAATCTGAAATAACGAAACTTTTTTTTGCATTATCTTGAAGCCCTTGTTACTCCGAACATTTCCACATAATAATTTTTTGGGTTCTGGTCGTCACCGATAAGGACTCGCTCTCAGAATATACGCTATGAATCTGATCTTTGACCAGCACTGCCTGGGCACAGTAGGTGTCGATACACGGGAAAAGTTGAAAAGTGTTTTCTCGTGATGATTTTACACTAATATAAACTAAGATGTCCTAACATCACTCTTCATCATCAGTCCAAAATAATTATTTTTCTAAAAACCTGGTTTGCAAGCGATTTTGGCTGTTTTTCATATACTTCGTCCCTGAGCGACCCCTAAATCGATTCGGATCGAGTCGGTCCCATAGACACTTTTTATCAGGGGACCATATAGAATGATTTTCTGCCCTACGCCCCAAACATTTTGGCACTTTAATTTTTCCATACAATTTTGGACACCTCTAACTCGCAAGGCGAAAATTATTAAAACTTACAAGAGGCAATCAAGAAAATCGAATTCAATGAAAACCATGTTCTAAATTTTAAAGCAAATTCTTTGAAGGAAAATTCCTTATTGAGGAGGTTCTGAATTTGTTTGGTTCCCAACTGTAAGGGACTTGCTTTTTAACCTTTAGATGGATTTATGATTTAAACTCAATCTTTCTTGACAGATTTTTGATTTGCTTACAAGAAGAATTCATGAAAGAGATGAACAGACATTGTCTTGTTGCACCACGTTTGAAAACATACAGAAGAGTAGGTGTTCTGCTATTTCTTAAGTACTCAACTAGTCAATGAAATTTTTAACAGCGAAAATTAGGGCAAAATTTGACGATACCAGGTCTCTCTACGACGAGTGTCTAGGGACATCGGTTTCTCAGGTTCCGAAAAAGGTCACTAGCAACCGACTCCAGATACACGTAATTAATGTAAGAATTGCTTCAAGTAACTTAAACCACTTATTTATGAAGAATGGATAACAATTCCACTTATCCGAAAGGAACGGGCACATGGAAATTAGTTAATAAATTTAAAATTTCGTCGTAGAGTGGCCTGCTGCAAACCACATGTCGTAACAGAGATACTTGTTGTTAGGCTGATATAGCAAGTTTGGTATCGTTGTAAGTAAAGCTCAGACTGCAGGCTGATCAGGCATTATTGTTTGCAAGAAGGGTCTACCTACAGAGGAGCTAACGTTTCGCCGAGGATGATGAAAATAAACTTTTTCAAATATTGCACAATTCAGACAAATTTTGTAAAACCCATTCTCGGCGTTTAACAGAGCATGGAATCCTCTACCAATATCGTCAAAGAGTTTCAAACTCTCATCATCTTGGACATATCACCATTTAAAAATGTCGAATTTTCGACTTTCGCTGGCTAACGTGGTCAGGTTGTCGAGGGAATCCATTTTAACACGAATTAGCTTAGAATTAGTCCCTCTAGCCGTTGCGATAACAATCTGTATTCAAATTGACTCGTTGGTGCCGCACGGCCATGAGTGCCGGTTCTCCGAAACGGCTGGATGCATCCGCGAACTGAATGTGGTTCCTTATAGTACTCGAGTCCCTCAATAGGAACATGAAAAAAAATCAGAGGTGGTATCGCGACTCTATTTAAGTTTTGTTCAACCCCACCGTGATAAACATCTCAGACAATTTCTAAGTGAATTTCCCCTCGGAAATCACATTCTATTATAAATTATAATCGTCAGACAAATTTTGTTGTTATTAAATTAACTTACCCCCATCCAGTGGTCTCCATATTTATGGAAATGTTTCTTTTCCGTTACATAATGATAATGTTTCTCAATCGATTTTTATGGCAAGGCATATGTTACGTATTGTCACTATTATTACCATATTGACGCAACTATTTTCTCAAAACTGTGAATGTATCGCTTTCCAATTTTAATTCACGAAAATTCATAACAATATAATTATATTCAAACTATCGCGTACACAACAAGTATGGATATGATGGGATTCTTACTAATTAAAACTGCGATAAATTATAGTGAACGAAATGAAACAATTTCAGAATTTGTACGATTTGAATTTTTGATGTAAATTTTGAACTGTACGTTGCATTATACGATTTTATTTTATTAAAACGTGGATATTTCAACGATTGACTTCACACAAATCATTTCATAATCATGGGAAGTTTATCATACTGTTCAATTTAATATCTGACAATGCATACAATTTTCTGTACGACGATAAAATATTAGTTTCAAGCGATCATTTACAATTGTATGCTCCACTTCAATGGAAAGTTAAATATTTAATGCATTTTATTGTGACATTTTCGCGACATAATCATCACTTTTCATATATTCTTTTTCGATGTGGATTTTACGATATTTTTTTTCCTCTTTTATGTGATTGAATGCACAACACAGACAGTTGCCTTTACATGATATTAGTAAATAAAGTTTACATAGCAATCATTTAAGTAAATTCCACCCTCCAATATCGCCTCATACGATATTAATAGGATGTGTAAAAGAAGCTAATGGGTAGGAGTTTAAAGTAATCGGTAAATTGACATAAGTTTTATGTTTTTTTGTTTGATAAAGTTGAGTAATTGTGGTTTTTTTTACCCGATAATATTAGGTTCGTCAGTTGTTGGTTGTTTTTTTTTTCAATAAAAGTTAGACTCTTTCATTATGCAGGTTCATGCGAGCTCGTATTTTCATCACACATAAATGTAGACATGTAGAGTGACAGGAGAGACTATTTCTCGTTATCCCACCTTTTTGCAGATTTCGTCCATAAACTTGCAGTACCTAAGAGGATTTCGTATATGAAGAGAAGCCAAAGTAAAATGGGACATGTATAGCAGAGCCGACATTCCCAAAAATTCAGACAGTTGATAACAGATGGTTGAAAACAATTTTTTTTCCGAATGTGTGTTTATGTTGATTTCTGTTGGTATCGTCCTATTTTTCCAGTTTTTAGCCAGGTGTTCACTCTATTCGGCGAGGCGGAAGCAACGCCATCTGTTCTCAACTCTCTGGAAAATTCTTTAAAAAAAAACTCCGAAAAAATTCTAAAAATTTTGAAATTTTTGGGATCTTATTCACTCTCCGTTAGTCCATTAAATTATGGGACCGAACGCCATATATTGACTTGAATGTGTATGCTTAAACAGTGTATACTATAGCTACACCCATTATGCGTATATACGTATCAACATGGTTTATTTGGGGTCCAGCGTTTTGGCTACGTATATCCTGTCTATATATGATCGCTTTAGCTTGGTGTTCGAGAGGAAATCACAAGCACAGGGACGCCGACTTGTGTTTGGGAGTCTTGAATTTTCTTTTGGTAGATTCAGATTCTTTTAGATCTAGATAATTTCAGATTTTCAAGTCATTAAATCCTATTTCAGAATTATCAATTTAAATTATCCCCTAATATGAATAATTGAACGAAAAAAAGCTAACAGCTTGTGCTACAACAAGCGAAATTAAATTTCACAGACAGCAAACGTATCAAAAATTATATCAAATCGAATCTACTACTTCAATCGAACTGAAATCTACTTTCAACAGATTAAAAGTAAATCTTTTACTTCATTTGTTTTAACATTAATTTTTCTATATAAGTAAAACGCCAATCTTAACCATCCGCCGAAACAAAAATTGATAACTAAGCGACGTCATTCCATATATGTACCAAGATGATCACAGGTTTAATTTCTGTTCAGTGGATAGTCATTGGTAGTTACTTCAACCCACAGCTTTCCTCTGGAATTAGTTTGTTTCAAAAAAGTAGGGTAAGCGACCACATTTTCCAACGTTGATTTCGCTATAGTTGTAGGTAAGTGGTAAGGTCAGCGTACAATTAATCTACGAACTTAATATTCAAAGTTCTGGAATTATTCAGCTATAAATAATGAACTGTGATAGAAGCCGGGAGCACATCGTAAATATTTGAATGAATCAAACGAATGCCTTGACTAAGAAATTTGATCGGTAGCCACTATTAAAAGCATGAAATTTGTAATTAAAGAACTAATTAAACAAACCTTCCAGCCGAAATTCATTATCGTTTCATATTTCAATAATTACTTTGCATAAGTTATTGCTTATAATGAGGCGCAACGAAATGGAAATTCCAGAAACCACCAAGCCTGTAAACACCTCCGTGTATATATTTACATTTTACAAAAATAGTACAGGTATGAGCGACCGAACGGCATGGATGTAAAATTTTCCCATACAATGAGAATAATACAAATTATTGTAGAGGGATAAATGCAAAATATTATATAATAATAATAACATTTCTTTTCTGACAAATTCGCTCCCCCCAATAAATGAAATTTTCGTCGGGAATCTACCGTATACACACATCTATATGGGTTCATAAAAAAATCATATTACTCGGTAGTTCATCCATACATTTTATACTTACATCGTACCACACACATATATGAATAACCTTTACTACACAGAGAATAGGTGATAGTCCATGAATTCAAGAGCATCAGAGTATCTGTATAAAAACGTTCAAATGTAATATGTCTAACAAAATTAGACGTATATTTAAACTGATGAATGGGAGTACATTTTACACTATAATATTTTTTGGCAATGGAGTGAGACATTGGATAAAAATGCCGTGAATCGTCTGATCGGAAAATTTCTTCTTTTATCCATTTTAAATCTGATTTAGATTCAATAAACCCTGTAAAAAAAGTAAAATCCTGGAAATGTGTACACACGCATGATAGGTTATGTAATATGTGTATTATTACGCTCGTACGAAGCATCGGGTATCGTACGTTAGTTTGTTGGATTGTTACAGCAAGAATATGAAACACCTATGTGGGTTACCTAGTTTTTTCTTCTTCGTATAACTAGAATATGAAACAATGCATTGCAATGATTGTTGTTTTCAACAAGTGCTATCAATGTTATGAAAGAAGAGGTACAGATAAGAACACCCACCACACCCGGCTTTGTGCAAGAAAAGTGGTTAACCTCATTCATTATTACAGATCGCGTGAAAAGTCAATTTGAAAAAATAGTAGATTACAATGGATGCTGCGAAAGTATTTCATTACAAGAGGTTGTGATAAAGTCAAACTCAAAAGTGTGCTTTTTGAGCAGCAAGCTTCGATAACTGTCTTTTTGACCAGTTTGTATATTACGAGGTATATTAGGAATGGCCGAGGGAGGTATACACTTGTCGAGCGAAATGAAATTTACCGCAGAAAGTTACTCGAAAACACACAAGTGAATTTGTGACTATCACAAGGCTATTTCAGAATTAATGAATTACGTGGGAGTATCCAATGTATTCTGGTTTATTGTCTGCTCAATGAGAAAGTACAGTATCACAACGTAATTTACGAAAAGTTAACCAAACGGTCAACTTTCACATGGGGCAGGCAATAATATATTATGTCATTGATTGTGAGTGGGTAACCCTTCTATAACTAACGTGTGAGCAAGTGTGAGTCAAATTTGAAATTGTCATGTAAACTTTCATAAACATAGATGGAGCCGCAGATAAATTTGTCATGATCAGCTCAGAGGTGTCATAATCTGTTCTTTGAAAATCTTTAATGCTCCACTTTTATTACATATTCCTAACTAGTTGTGTCGTGCTGGAAACCTCTTTTTCTCTAAGAAAAAGCCTTTTAGCATGCTTTAGCAAAATAACTATTATAACGCTACGTTAGATACAGAAAAATCTTAGGGGCGGATTCCGCCAATAACGGTCTGTTGTGTTACAATTTTTAACACTAAAAACTCAAGATGTAATCGTAGTATCAGGCATCTATTGTCTATTGTCTCAAAGTGTTAAAAATTTGATCTGAGGTAACTGGTCAGCAGGTTTTATTCGTTCGTTAAAGAAACTCAAGCGTCCGCTGATAGATGATTTTACAGATTTTGAAAATTTACCATGAGCGAACCGCCGATTTATGTTGGAGGACAACCAAAACTTTCGAAGTGGATAGAGCCGGAAAAACTGTGGAAAAAATCCGTTTCCGCCCGATAAAAAATGTTGATAGCGGAGACAGGCAGAGGCTTCTTAAGTTCCTATTTTTTTTAAATATGGCCATAAGTCAAAAGCACTCCATAAGCGATTTCGTAAGCGGCTTCTTCTGTCAATAGAAATTATTTAAAGTGTGGTAAAGGTGAAAGTCACGTATATGTTTACTGTTCCTTTAGAAATTGAAGAAGTAAATTCTTTGAAGCCACAATTTCTAGACAATTGAAAAAAAACTCTTTCGTGATTTACTCTGTCTCTGCAGCTGCCCTAAATTTAGAGTGTATTCAGAAATATTTAGTTTGCTCTGTAAAATTTCGTACGAATCTCTTGCTACCTTGAATGCAAAAATACATAATTCCTCTGGTATTTATTTACTTTACGATCGATTCCTTTTCTATAAAAGTAAATCGAACATCATATTCCCCAAAGCATTACGCAATTGTGCATTGAGGTAATTTTTGTTTATATCTGAAACTGAAACAGGATTTCCTAATCCTTATAATGTATAAATGCATGCGTGTGTATATGCCATTTTTGTTAAAATCCAATTCCCTCACTAGCAACAGAATTCAGGAAAATGAAGTCAATCAGATATCGATGTTATAGAACTAAATGATAATTGAACTTTAAACCAGAACGGTCTTGTGATGGTCGTCTAATGTAAAAATACCAAGATATAAAACACGTCAATAACGAAATATTTCGGTCAATTATTTAAGTTTCCTATAACACATTGTTCAGTCATTACCTAAGGAATGCATGCAACAAATATCCGTTTTAAACATGATGTGAGGGTGACTTTGTACGTTCATCACAAGTTTCATTGCAAGGACAGCATGTACCGATATAGGTATACAATATTCAGTTATACGTAAACCGTTTCAATGGCTATAACCATTAACCCTCTTTGAAGGTATTTTTTTTCCTCCCTTTTCAATATTATAGACGTAACCTTCGTTTATATGTTGTGTTTATGAATTGAGATATTCAGACAAATTAACCACCACACAGAGATGTGGAATGTTTCCAATTTAGACACGTTTCATACACTGCATGGGTACGATCGGCCCCCTTGTTGTTCAACATTCATATGAACAATCGAATTACTTTATTTTCAGCAAGTGATTTTGTATGAAAATGGACAAAACAAAATTAAGCTCTGTCAATAAGAGATCTAACAGCTGAAATGAAAATAAAATCATAGATCAAAATTGGAATGGTGAAGGTGGACAGAGTTGTTAGGGCAATATTGGCCGTGTGTCAATAAATATATAAAAATGGAAATGTGTCTGTTGAAGGGTAACGCGAATGTGCAATATTATGGAAAATGTACCCAAGAAATTAGATGCAAAACTGGCCAAAATGTGGGTTTTTCAAGCGGCTGCAATATCTGTTGCAAAATAATCTTTGAAAATTCTTCCGTTAATAGAAGTTGGACACTTCGGTCCATTCGAGTGATATCATTTTAATGACATCAATGTGGTCATACGTTTGTCGTGTTATCTTTTTATTTTCCCATTGTGATACTGTTCTTCGATTGGTCAATCTTTTTTTTTCGTTTCTTTTGTATTTATTTGCATTGTCTTGTTTTACACGTTGTAACCGACATGGAAGTAATATGGTTGTAGGTTCAAATTTCTTGAATTGAAAATAATCTACAGTGAACCGAACCGGACAAAATTTTTAGTTGCCAAGGTTTTTGTTAACATGGAAAACTTAATAAAATAAGGAAACGAAAAGTTGATATTCTTGAATAAAATTCATGTTTCTCTCAAGCGAGTCCCACTCAAGTGAAAGGGAATTTGACATGCAAATAATTGTCTTACATTTTCCCATATTCCATAAATTTTCATTAATTTTCTCAAAAAATATGGGAAAATAAGGAAAATATTTTCCCAAAAATAGTCCCTGGCTGATGACCGATCGAAATCATTGACAGGTACTGCTCTACAGTGATTATCCAAAAAATGACTTCTGATCCGAGTGCTAGGACCTAAAAGGAGTTCAAAACCGCTTTGTCTTCAGGTAGATCCTTCCCCATAGTCGACTGTGAAAAAAGCGACATTTCTCGAACATGTTCAAGATTCTTAAGAAAATGATGTTGTACCTGCGTTTTTTGATTTTTTACAAAATATTATTCTATGGCATGTCTCTAAAATTTTTAATTTAATACACTTAAACATCAACGACATAATTTCCAAGACAACTTTGCAGGTGGAATTTCATATCACAGAACATAACATTGATAGACATGGAACTGCACTTCTAACATACCAAATTATAACTTCCAATTCCAACCATTCTTAAGTAGTACAACTACCGTAGTGGGGTCGTTTTTCCTCGTTTGGTAATGTACATGATAACAATGAAAAGAGTGAATAATGTAAATGATTTTAAAGGGCTCATAGTTTTTCAACAGAGAAGAGAATGAAATAAGAGAGATGAAAAGTTTCACATTAAAGGCATTTGATAGGTGTTTCGTACGGATCGGCGTTAGCTTATGTTGTGTTGTGTACTTTCGCTATTGCCAATTATACTCATCACAGTTTGTGAAAGCTTAAGAACGAAACATTTTTTCCATAATTTCTTTTGAAAAGGCTTTTATAAGCTTTGAAGTCCTTTAGAAACAAATGTTAAAATTACGTTGGGCTGGAATGCATTATAGCTTATAACATTACGGAAATATTTTCAATAAAAACAAACTTGTGAAAAGAGTTATCACACATTACAGCCCGTCCGGTCAACACTGTTGTTGCTATTACTAAAAGCTTAATATAAAAAGTTATGTTCAAAGCTTAAGTGTTCGATGTTTAAACTTTCGTAAGTTAAAAAAAGCTCAGTGCTTGCTGTACTAAATTGTTAAAATTCCGAGCGCTTTCTTCGAAGATTTCGAATGTGTTGATTTTTTAATGGTTCGGATCTTTGTTGTAGACAAGAGATTTACGTCGTATAACATAGTTTGTGCTACTAAGTACTTCGCATTCATTCTTTCATGACACATTCCTTGAATAGTGCCGCATGAACTCCGTGAAAACACAATGTTTACGTACTTGTGAATAGGGCCTGTTTCACCAATATAGTAGAAGTGTAAATGTTGGAATTCTAGTATATTTAGTTACCATGCAACACCCTTGTACTTTGCAAGCAATTTTAGGCAATTGCCTAGTGTCAATGAAAATATTTCATAATACCAATCGTTCTTGTTTAAATTTCTTGATAAATTAAAAAAACGTGTCGTTAAGTTTGAACGACTTTTGAACCGGGCTGGTAAAAAAATTAAGAATTTACTAATCCGTTCAATCCGTTCAATACTCCGAACTGCTTATTCTGCTTATTACATAGGTTCCTAATGAAAACCAACCTATGAGGTAGCGCAAACAAAAAATTACCCGGTGCTCATTGTGACGTAAATCGCATCAGCTTCAGAGCGAATGACGTTCGAAAAAATGGATAAAAGCTGAGCAGGAGGAAGTACTCGCAAATGTTGGACTTGGTGAAGTAGAATGAGAGGATGGAATAGTAACCATGCATTCAATTTCATTACATTTGCCATCAATATTCTCTCAAAGCACACTGCTTTCCGGGTATCATTGAATTTTTGATTTTACGTCATTTTAGATTGCCATTGTTACCTCTACGTAAAGCATCATTTCCTAGAATAACGAATCAACGCATGAGCTAGATGGAACTTGCAAATATTTTTCGATATGCACTGCTATTAGTCTATATAAATAACTCAATTTTGCTGGAACAAGTTTCCAACGACAAATATATATATATATGCATGCATTGCGCGCACTTCCCTCACACTTTCATGAATTTTCCATAATGCTAATGCATATTGGTTAGACGAACGTTATGTGCATAACAAAGTTATAATCTTCGTTTAAAATCCATATCTCCAGAGACGGGTTACATTGCATCAGTAACTGGAAATATTCTCAACTTTGTGAGTTCTGTGTCCTACACTTTGCTTTCCTTTGTAAATATAAGTATGAGATTTGCAGCAAAATTGCTATCAATTTCCATTCCGATGCATTGATTATAGTTTCTCATAGTTAACATAAAAGTTCGTATTATTGGCAGTACCAATGTGAGTGTATTGAATTATATTGAAAATTTTCAACGATAAATTTTCATTTTCCACCGAACCCTCTAGAATAAATATATATGCTTGAAGCCCATCCAATGAAATCGTTCTATTAGAGGCCAAGGTTAACTTATACACCTGCATGTGATCCCATGAGACTTGGGTATGTATTTAAATCTATTTGTTTGATAAACCAAAAATTCAATATTGTCACGTAACCATATGAGTTCAGTTTCAGTGTGATTTTTGCTCTATCCGAATTTACTAATTAACACATTGGTGAAAATGGCTGTTTTATATATGTGTGGCGGATGTTGGTACTCAAAAGCGAAAAACAATCTCCTTAAATACAATCTCCTTGTCGAAAATCCACTGAAAAATAATGGCTGTACGATTTCATGTATGAGAACCCGAGCGAAAAAAAGACAGAATCGAAACTGAAAAGGTAGTGCTGTGAGCTCTACCTACCATACCCTTATGCATAATAACCATTCATGCAATAATTCCAGGTATATTTTGATGATATCGAATGTCCTATTTCCAATATTTCCAGGCATATTTTGTTGGTTTTTACGAACCCGCATCCTCTCGTACCGTATTGCCATTTCAGCATTAAACCCGTCTATGTGGCATGCCTTTCTTCGTTTATCTGACTCTCCAATGAAGTCAATTTTTGTAACTTAACACGTAGGGCATAATGCTCGAGCAGGCACTTTATGCACACCGGAAAGTGCTAAGGGGGTCGAGGAATACCAAATAAATTTCTAAAAATCAAAAGTAAAATTTTTGAGGCACTTTCCGGTGTGCCTAAAATTTACAAGTCACAATAACCGGCAACGCGTTGATAGTACTTAAAGGCAACGGTCAGTCAACAACGGCATGTTTTCCCATCGGAAGTTACTACTGACCGACAGTTACAAGGCCCCGCGTTTTACAACTTACAATTCCTCCAGAGTTACTTCTCTTCTCAATTGAACAATACATCGCCAAATCGGCAAAGAACCCACTGTCTTTCCAGTATTTGTCATATATACTCAAATCGGCTATGATAGATCAGAAAGCTTTGCAAGTTTGCCAACAATTTACATTGCTTCATACGTATAAACTTGATAAAGAAGTATCAGTGAGAACTCTTAGTTATGGCAATTGCTTTGCAATTGTAATACCAGTTCAGTTTTACAACAATGTCTTCGTATTTTTTTTTAAATAAAATTTTTCGTCGCTGCTGTTTTTTTCGCTCGGGAACCGAGAAAAAAAGAATTACAAATACACCCATGATAAAGAACCAAGGTACATAGAGTCAATTATTTTCATGGCATTTACCTAAACCAGTCTAAGTTTTCGCGCAGGCGCAAAAATTTCCCAGCAAAGTTCCAAATGACGTTGGAAAATTCAATGTCGCATATTTGTTTCCTCACATCGTTTCAAAATTTTCAACAGCAAAGACGTTTATTCCCTTGTCCCGATTGTGATTAGACTAATTTTTTTTTGAATTGTTTTTGTTTATTGGCTGTTTGACTAATATTTTTTAATTCAGAGAAGAAATAAATTTTGGTGTTCAATTTTAAAATGTTCAAAAGACGTTTGTTGTTGACTCGAATCGTTGGATGCTGCGAGCAATGATTTTGTGCGGTAAGTTTTTATTAAACCATTTCAATATTAATTTCTAAATGCGTAATACTATTTGGAAAACATGTAATTATATTTGCTGGAAGAAACAAAACAAAATTATTCCGTTCGCTAAAAGAGAGTTCGTCCAGAAATATGTGATAAAATGATTGACTAAAACTGAAGAGGAAACGATTTAAGAAAATTTTTATTATTATTATTGTTTATGAATTACATAATGTCAGAGTTTCTGATTTTTCCAAGGTCAAGATCATGGGCAACCATATTGCGATGACTTGTGTATAATATCATATAATATATCTATTCTATCTATATGGTGAACAAGCGCAATTTTATTGAAGTGTATAAACTCCATAACCAAATATATACATCTCGTGTTGTCTGTATAAATATAATATACTTATAGACCTATTACATATAGTCAATTGAGATGTTGGCATTCTATTCATATGTTTTTGTACATAATATACAATGTTTGAGCAAAATGTACAATAAGATCGATAATTATATTTTCCATGCAAACTTTGATATTCTACAGAGTTCAATTAACATTTTTTTCATTTAAATTACATTTTAGAAATGGTATAGATGCCATTAATTCTTAATACTCACAGAAAAGATTTTTCTTTTTTACAATTGGGCATCTTTGGCTGAATGTATTTGAAAAATACCGGCGACAGACTTTAGCCAAAAATCAACTAACGGCTGCAGGTAATATGTCGTAATTCGGCCTCTTACTGCGGCTGCAAACACACTTATACCTTAATTTAGGGTTAGAATTCCGGAAAACATATCTTACCGAACTTACCTTTTGGTAATTTTGTCAGTAAATTAGATAAATTCATCGGTAAATTTCGTAACAAATTCCGATACGCATTGCTTATGATCCCGACCTCGATAACATGTTTCGAAAGCGGAAAATATTGAAAATTTCAAACAAAAGTGAAATGTGTCAAAGCGAAGCGAGAGCTACAAATTGAAATTTTTATTTCATCGCTGACGTTTTTCACTTGTGTCCTAAAAAAACGACGATAGTCGGAAAAAATGGTGGTAAAAATGGGAATTTTGTCTCCATATCAGATCTTTTTATTGATAAAACGGATTCGAAATGACCAAAATTTACATTAAAATTTCATTTTACCGCTATCTTTAAGCCGGTTCTGTTCGGCACACATAGAAAAAATTTGTGAAAATACCCTTTTCCGGTCATAAATCTAGAATCACTTGGCTTGGCCGATCCTACCCATATTCGAGCATGTCGTTAACAGTCCTTTTTGACATCGGTTACGATTTACTCAAGTTATTGTGCTAACGTAGATACGCAGACCTTTTATTTGCTGATTTCACCGTGTAATTGAATTCTTCGCGTTCAGCATTTATTACCTTCTACACAACCCACTATCTATTTGAACAGAATATAAATACAGAAAAAAGTTATAAATGTAATGAAATTGGTATTTAAAATGTTAGACTTGCTTCCTGTTTTCAACCCATTGTTACCATCAACGTGTAAAATATTTTCATATTAAAATGAGTACACAGGTAAATTCGTTTGTTGCCTATTCAATGCGTTGTGTAGATTCTATACAAAACGAATAATTGGAAAAGTTGTTTATTCGAAATGACGATTTCGACCACAAAATAAATCATATTAGAGGAACAAGAGGCACAATAGTATTTTACATGAGTAGGGATAAAAAGATGAAAAGTAGAGTTTTTGTGTGCATTTTGTTGATCCGAGGCGTAGTCGAGGTCTATAAACGCACGAAAACGAGACTTTTCATTTGCATCCCGAGCTATGTAATAAATTTAACATGCTGAGGGCGTCGAAAGTAGTGCTTGAAAAATGAAAAGTACAGTTTTCGACGCATATATGTGAATTCTATTTTTTTTTGTGTGAAAAACTCTTCAGCAAGCACCTAGACATTCTATTACACAACTTTATCGATGAATAAAACTCAAATTTACCGTTGAGGAAATAAAATTTTGATTTTTTGATTCGAATGAGGCTCTTTGAAAGCGGGTATTGTCGTTTGATATTAAATTCTTTACTGTACATTGTTGAAAACGAAAATCAACTGGATCGCATATTTCGTATTTCTTCTTTACTTTAAATATTAAATTCCCAACGTATCGAGTATCGACGTATTGGCTCTTTTTCTCATTTTATTCTTCCGTCCTTGCACCTGTGGAAGACCCACATTTTTTTTTCAAATCGAATGTAATAAAGTATTCATTCCGTTGATTTACTTTTTTGAAGAAATCAATTTCTGTAACAAATTGAAAACGACCGTTTCATCTTTTTTACGTGGGTTTAATTCCAAAGGTTATGTTACTCGATACACGTTTCTACTTTTTTTAATGTATATCCAAAGATGCCAGTTTGAATTAGTTGTTCTATCACTAGATCTACGACGATCTCGTCACTAGTGGCGTACCAATGAAAATTTACGGAAAGCTGAGGTCTCCGGCACAATTCCGCAATGTCTTTATTGTGAGACTAAATGCCGAACGCTCTTCGTTCGAGAATTATTAGGACGTCCGCACTATAGGGGTGAGGGGGGGTTCGCCAAAGTGTGACCGCCATACATTTGTGTAGTGTAAAAGTGCGGACAAGGGGGAGGGGGGGGGGTCTAAAATTCCAGAAAAATCGCGGACGTCCTTTATGGACGGCCCCTTATTATGAAGGAAATACGACTTTAGGTTCTGTCAAGTTGCTAGGAGCTACGTCTTCTTGAAAGTCCCACCCACATATTGTATTTCACGAAAGAATTTAACATCACAACATGGGATACCACGTCATCATTCAAATCCAATATGTGTTTTCATTTCGAGTGAGAAAGGCATAATTTCTGTTCTGCTCAATTTACATTTAGAAGTATTTGAACCGTTTAATCATAGCTTCGGACACTTAAGGGGCGTGTGCTGCCGAAGAGTATACTAGCTCTGTTGCGGGTTATTATTCCATAACTGTCATTCAAATCAGAAATTGGAATAGAAAATCGTAGCGCTTCGGCTTGATCTATATCCAGCTCTATTGATCACTGATCGATAAAGATATATCAAACATTAAGAGCAAGGGCAGGATCACAAAACAACTAACCGAAATTCTCTACGTGCTGACATAAATTTGAAATTATTTACAGCCACATTAGCAAAGCTGCTTAACGAAATTGGTTGTTTATTATTAGGGTTGCTTGTGAAAATGAAAAAGAACTTACGGAAAGAAAAGCAATCTACGTCCGCTTAATAAAACTCTTCAGCTAATAAATCTGATAAAAAAGAGGAAAAAAAAACAACAAAATTGTATCTTAAATAACTGGCACGACTGTTGTTCAACATTTACAAAGAACGATTCATGCAATAAGTTATCAAGTACTCCTTCCGTTCACCCTTCAATTTTATCTCTTTACTTTATTTAAAGAAGGAAAAAGACTTAAACGAATCCTTGCTGTGTCGTCGGTGGCGTAGAAACTTGATATTGCGGTAATTTTCCAACATAATTACATGAAATTGAAGATTGGATTGTACTGGCTGTTCTCTGGGGTCTGGGAACACAGATAATTATATTTAATAAACGAAGTAATTTAACTTTCAGAAGTTGTCTGCAAGTTTTTTTCTTCTTCTTCTTCTTCTTCTCCTGATCGTGAGGTGGGTATAGCAGCATCTAACATCGTTAAATGTTTCTATATCCACTTATGTACAAATCAGCACAATGTATACTCTTGAATCTCAACAACAAAATTCAAATAATTTATGTATTCGCACCAACATGTCTAACAAAATCCGCTTATACCTCCTACTATTCAAATTAAAATTCAATTAAATTCTCATCATCAAACCGATTCCAATGTATTACAGCAGGTCCTATCTAATTTTTGACTGATTGTGTGCTTTTTTTTGTACAAAAAATATTTTCAGCCAACGTAGTAAATACTCATGCAGTATCATCATAAAAAATACATAGTCCTCAGCAAACAACTACGGGTTCTATAGACTTTTGTGCGAGCCGAGTGGAAATTTGAAATTACCTTTAATGTATATATAGATGGATTGTACATAGAAATGTTCTTTATTTAACAATCGACAACAAAATAGACAGTTCACGGCGCGTATCCAGTGGAATTTATTCTCAAAATCTAATAAATTCTTGTTGAGTTCGGATTTATAATTCCAATAATTGAATTTTAACACCCAAAGATTTTTGCCAGACCAGCACGTAAAGCAAGTTAAATACCAAAAGCTTATTCGTAATATCAGACCAATAATAAGATTTTCTTACAAAATTTTCTCACAAAATTTTCTCACCGGGTCTTTTGTCATCGGCACTTGTACCCTTCCGGTCGAGATGTTAAACAATTTTTAATTTATATTATGTAACACTAACTATATTTGTATTGTTCTGTTTTTTTTTTTTGCTCTCTCTTCGCTTGTATTCTCCGGAACCTACACTGTGTATTATATATATAATATAAGTATTCATTCGTCATACACAAAATGAAATTACGTTTACCTCAATATCTCAATCTATAACACAACACACATATTTTTCGCAAAGGAAAAAAAAACAGTACAAATGAACTTTTGCTTTCAAGGTTAGCAAAATACGAACGAAAAAAAAAAAGTTCAAGTCGACTCATCGAAATAAGAGGTCCGACATATGGTTCAGTGTCTGACTCTTTTTGGTTCCATATGTGTAAGATAAGGTGTATAAAAGTTGCTTAGAGTGTGTGGCACTCTTATTCATCTGTCAATACATTATACATTGAATGTGTGTATATGAGTGGATCTACCTTTATTTATATATAGATACACACATAATTAACGAGTTCGCAATGGAAAAAAAATAATTCGCGCGTATCCGCATTTTGTTTATGTTTTTTTTTTTCTCTTCAATTTTAATTGTAATTAGCCACTTTACTCGAATAAAAATAGAGATAATTCGATGAGTTGCTGTGGCGAATTTTCTGAAGAACTCAACAATTTGGGTGTTAGATACGTTTTGCCTTACACGGATGCAAAATGTAGAATTTAAAAGATAGAAAGAAACCGAACGATTCGTCGAATAAATACCTTTTAAACTTTGATGTGATTTTTTCGACTCTGGCAACTCTGACTGTTTTGCCCACGTAAAAAATCCCACTTTAGTATCCAAGCTGTTATGGCTTTTCTTCTTCTTTCTCTGATACCTCGCTAACAGCTTAGATCCGAAAGTGTCTTAAATCCATCGTCCGAAACAGGTACTTACTTATGTAATTTTTCATAAAAAGAATATGAAAATCCGAGAATAAATCCAAAATTACCCCCCCCATTCTCGGCCCCGAAGCATGAAATGAGATTTTACGTGACTTTTCATCTCAATTTTTCCTCTTTTTTAGATACTTTTGTGAGACTCACATTACGTAGATTTTTGTGACTTATGATGAAAATCACAGCTCTGCTTCTACCATGAACAGAAGAAATATTCAGAGGCTTATGCAATCAATGCGAACAACCAATGTGAGCGTATTCCAGCATGTCTTGTTTTCTCGTAAAGATAGGAGTCATGATTTCTTAGTGTGAATAAAAACACACTCATACGTATGGTCGTGCTAGAAGCAGTGCTATGTGAAAATTCATGAACTTCAAATGTGACTAAAATTTGATTAATTTTAAAAGTTTGTGGACAACGGCAGTCACAGAGAACGGACGTGTTTATGCGTTGCTCTCTAAAAGTGTTTCTTTTGTGTGGCTGTGTGTGAATTCATTTTCGATTTTGTCTAATTTCTGTGCCAACTTTTACGGCTTTGGTGTTTTTATTTTGCTGTAATGTTTAAATGGTGAAATTATTTTAAAGGTTTTATTAACGAAGTCAAAGTGTTGTTCTCGTAGGTCATTTTCTCTTTGATCAATAAAGTCGTTCTCGCCTCATTGTGCGATATCAACAATTGTGTTATTTCCTTTGTTATTTAACATGTGCTTCGTGGCGTCGGTTTACGGATTAACAATCGACTCTACCAGAAGCTAATGCTAAATTACGTGCTCGATTAATGTACGAAAATGACACATTGCCGTATGGCATCTGGCAGTCAATTTTAGTGCAGGTAAGGTACAAACGCTTCGGGTTCTCATTTGACACCCCAAAACCACATAGCAAATTTTTACAAATTTGCTGTGGTACAATCCCAAGATACAGAAACTATCTTGTACTCCAAAATGACCGCGAGGTTTAACAGATCTATTGATTGATACGTTGTATGGATGTCAAGGGATATGACGAAATACGAATCATTCAGACGCTACAACCTGCAACGCCAGAACGAGTTCAGTCACATGGTGGCATGGCGATTTATACGAAGAGGCAACTCATGGCCTATGGTGATTAGACACTTGCTATTACCTAAAACTAATAGCCGTAACCGTAACAAAGTCGGAAATATCAAAAAACCCAACATTCGCTTTCTCCATAAAAGAAACCATATCGACATAATGTCAATAGTAGAAAGAGCTACAACATGACAATGTTGATAGCGCCATCTTTGGGAAAATGTACAGGTCAATTAGTGATGGTTGTGGTATTCGCATACCACCCACGGCTTGGAGAATTCACAACGTATGGGACGTTAACACACGGTCGATTTGTGAACAATCTAAGTCGGGAGAGATATGATGTAAAATCACAGTCCATATGATCAAGAGACTTGTACAATAGCACAACAGGCCCATCTGAGGCTTAGGTGCTGGGCTTACACCCTCCCATCTAATCTAATCTAATCTAATCTAATCTAAAGTTTGTGCTACTCGACTGTACAATATTTAAACTATTTTTGATTAAAAAGAAGGTGAACTCGCGTCGAGTGTGTTCTTATTTGACGCAGGTACACCACGCCGATAAAACGACACTCTATCGTTTCAAATTGTAACTCAGTTTAATTCAATTAAATTTTTCAGCTAAGCGGATTTTGGTTAACAAGTTATAGCCTTAGATAATGCTATTTTCATCGTACTTTTGTGTGTGATGCAACACAGACAAGAGAGCGAGTGAGAGAATTTGTCAATTTAACGATAATATTGAAAGGAGCCGTCCGAGTTACGTCAATCTAATCAATCCACTTCAGCGTTTTTATTATTAGGTTCTTTGTCAAAAGAATAAAGCCTCGGGCAACAGCTTTTCTGAGGGATCTCCACAATTTAGAGTTTTATACTACTTTTTAATCTGGAAATTTTGTGTGGAAATTTACTTACTGAAATCCACAATTCTGCATTCCATTTACAGTAAATTTTAAATTTTTGAAATACTACGAAATATCAATGTTACACAACTTTTCAAAACTCAATCTAACAATTTTACAAAGTAATGTCGCATTAATCGCATTGAATATCTAAATATACCTAAACTAATGATAATATCTGGAAAGTGTGCAAAGAAAAATTTAATTTCAAATGTATCATATGTGTTATCCTGTAGTGGTAACCCATCCTGCTGCTGGCCTTAACCTAAACTTATGCAAAGTTTTAGCTCAAGTCTATGAATAATTTTCTTATAATATGATGCTGTCACGACCAAGTTTCTTTTTTATTAGTTGAATCCGAAGGGAAAACCAACGGGTTATACAACATCGTTTCGGTGGACAAAATATTTCGGATACCAAAAATGTTGCGCAATTAAAACAATAAATAAAAAATGTAGTGAAACAATATGACCGAATCAATAACTTCGACCAAATTACATTATCGTATTAAATGTGACAATGGTTATAAATACGTGGACTAAACCGTACGAATAGTCCTTAGCGATTAGAAACGGAATCACAAATTGGAATTTTATACAATTCATTTATTTCGGTGGGCTATGTGTGTGTGTGTGTGTGTGTGTTTTTTTTAAGGATACCATATGACACATTGGAATATAAATATAACGACAAGTTTTGTACGCTTTATCCCTTTCTCATATTTATTTAACCCTGACCTTGCCCCGCATTCAAGAGTCTGCGTCAGCCCGGACGAATCGATTTCGGTTTATGTGCCAACATTTCATCCTATAGTCTTTTTATCTATGTACTGTGCGCTGAATGTACGTATATGCTTGTACATACTTGTTTTATGTGGAACCCATGCTACACCCCCCTCTTGCTGGCACACACCTTCATAAATTCTATGTGAGTATTTCGGTGGTGCTATGTTTAATGCAGAGTGAATGGAAAATATCCAACCTCATTCCTAGGCTTGGTATGTTTAAATATCATAGGAGCAAGAGAACTCACCCTGAACTCGGCATTTGAATTGAACATATTAAAATGTACAGAATAGAGAGATGTTGTATGAATGAGACCGTTATGAAAATATAGAATTTCCAAACTAAATAAATGACTTTGAAGCGCATATTACAGTGAAAAGAGCTTTTGACGCCCACTTTAATATTTTTATGCAGTCGCTCTAAAATAGAAGTTGGGTTTTTTTTATTTCTATATTCCGTTGCATTATACACAGCTAGCTGGAAAGCATTTCAAAATTCAATTTAATTGACTCATATAGAGCATGTGTATTGCTGTAGGAGGACGAAAAAAATTTGTTTTGTTTGATTGTTTGCTTTCAAAGGACGTAAAATCAAGGATAGGGATTGAAATTTTGTGAAAAGCGTAGGAAGATATGTATACACAGTGAACAAAGCTTGTGCGTATGTTTTTGGATTATTTATCTGCATACATGGGTTAACAGCTTTCCGTTTTTCAATCCAAAAAAAATGCATTCAAAATGAATATAACGAATAATTGCATACCCATCCCATTCTACACATTACACTTTACAGTTGAAATGAATGTTCTGTTTCCGTTTTGCGTAATGTATGATTCAACGATCGCAATGCAACTACACCACAATTCTGTTAAATGTAAAAGCGTTGTAGCTGAAAAATTTCATTGAGCAGTCATAACCAAATGTTGATCTTCCCATGCAACAGCGTTCAGCAAAAATAGTGTAATTAATAATGAGCTACGTTTTTAAATATTAGACAGAATGGCTAGATAAATGAATTCAATGACTTTAATACTTTGCTCCACAACGTTTGTTTCAGAAAATTTTTAGTCGGCACATTAATCAACAAGCCTTTAAATGAACAAGCAAAAAAAAAAGAATGTTTCTAAAACTGAAACAGAGCGATCGACCCAAGCATATTTTTTTTTTTAGACAAAAATCTATTTACATAGCATACGGCTAATATTAATGTACGAATAATAATCATGCTATTCAATCAATTTGAAAAATGAAAAATGAATGAATGCAACCACGCCTGTGTGTTATAGGAACTATACATACATTTCGTATGGAGCCCCAGCAGAGAGAATCTGATGACGCAATTCTTTGTTTAAACACCTCTATTTTGTGTTACACATACATTTTGTTTTTATATAATACACACGTCTTGTGATGTTGGAAAAATGAACATTCTAGATTGTACGAAGACGGAATATAATAAAAAAACACCCTCCCATTCATCACTAAAACTCGAAATTCAGCGATTCATTAATCGAACGCTTATAGTTTTCATTGTATATATCCGTCGCGTGTTGGGAAAATGACAATTAAAATTAATTTGAAATATCTTCCAACCAGATGATGTAAGAGAATTTTTAGTTAAAAGTAAAAAAAAAAAAAAAACAAATCGAGGAATGGGAAGAGAAGGGAAAATGGATGTGTTTAAACGCTACAAATGGTTCGTTTTAAATATATATTAAATTTGTATACATACATGCCTTTTGGAAAGACTTTCCTACACTAGTAACAGGCCGAGTGTACGTACGGGGAAAACCTAACTCGAAGAGAAACAAAATTTCTATAATTCGGTACCATTTCAGAGCGTTTTATATACAAATTACATTTCGGTATATAAGAAAATTCAAGTTCACTGTCAAGGTCGCTGTCAATTCACCATTGCGCAGTCTCTGCATTGCAACAACTTTTTTATTCGTTTAGAAGTTCAAGTTTACATTGGACGGAAAAAGGCAAAAGAGATGTGCTAAACAAATATATTATGTGAATAATATAGACACAACCAGTGAATGTTATATCTCTCGGGTGTAAAAGAGTGAAAATTTTTCGTTTCGCCATAGCTTCGGAATGTTGTTTTGATTTTTATTTATTCGCTGGATAAAAATTCGATCGAATGTATTTTTCTTGTAAACAACTGCATTGGAAACTCAAGTGAAAATTGTTCGATTTTTTTATTTTCTTCTTCTCGTTTTTCAATATAAATTCACACAAAAATAGAGCAGCACATTGATTCTTCATCGCAATTAAATTCCATGGATGTGTGTATACATTTCAACATTTTCAATAATAACGTTTTCTAGCACATCTATCTAACTCTATCGCGCAAAAAAAAACACACACAGTATGTGCAAGTGTATATATACAACTTATTAGAGATTACATTATATCCATATATAACATAACGTACCTACATCACATAAAATATTATTTTTTTTATAAAGCTTTTTCAAGTAAAAACACAACGCAAATTGGAAATAAGCAAAGAGAGGTCGGCCATTACAGTTGAAGTTCTTGGTCGTCAGTGACAGTCATAAAGTATCCGCCGAATCATTGCACAACTGTAAAAATGTTCTCTTCCTATAATAGTAGGAAAAATTTTTTTGTTGAACATTGCGTAACAATAGTTTTCCAAACAACGTTGTTTATTACTTCACCAACAATAATTCAGAAAATTGCGTCGTGGCAGAAAAATTATTTTGTATGTGAAAAGAGGAATTTTTTTTTTCTTTTTGTTATTAAAAAAGTGAGATTAGAAAATTCTGGAAAATGCCTAATATATGAAAATTGTGTTGATGAACAGAAACAATTTTTTTTCTCGGTTATAACATTCTACGGTAAGTAAATGGTTTAAGAAAATTTGTTTTACTTTATACATATTGAAAATCGTCGATTAATTATTTTGAGAAGAGAAAAATCTGTGTGCCGGAAGTAAGAGTTTTTTTTTTCCTTTCGATTTTGTGGGAAAATACATCGATTTTGTGTTGCTGGTTTCATGAAACTACGTCGTCATTAATTTTCATCTATACTCCGATGATGCAGGAAATTGCGCAACTCAAAGTAAAAACTATTTCATTTGAAAAACAAAAACGACAATTAATTCTCGCGAATGATAAAAACGGTTAAAGTGTTTTCTCATGAGTCAGTTTTACAGGATTTACAACCTGAAAATGTATTATCGATCACTATTATGCTGACAATGTGAAAATCGATATAATTCTTTATCGGAATTGTTCAAAAATGGAAATTGAATTGGAAAATTCTGAATTATTTAATTGATAAAAGTAACTCGTAGGTGTAACGCTTAATTGCATATCGAGTGGAATATAACAAAAAACAAAAAAAAATAATCAATAACAAGTTGTTTATATAGAATGGCTCGTACATATATATATATTTATGTGTGGTTTGGTGTGCATGCTTATCGTTATAATATGGAAATATTTTTTTTTCTGATTATTTTAAGAGTGCCAATTAAACGGCATGTTTACAGTAAAGCGTATACATTAGATATCATCCCAAAAACGAATGTCAATGAAAAGTTTTCACTTTTATTTTGGGATCGTTCACAAAACTTGCTTTCACTGTTTGCTGATTTCTTAACCCCTGCTATTCCTTCATCTGCACTTTTCGACTTTTCCTAGACGTTATAGAACGCATATCACTCTTTTTCATGAAGCCTTTCTCATCTGCAAATAGGACGACATTTATGAACGCTAAAAATTCCAATTGAATGGCAAAGTTTATGCCTCTACCAGTCTACCTTTGTGAATTTGTATCAGGTAAATATATCATACTGAAACAGAATCTGATTTGTTGATGCTAGACGCTACGCAGTAAATTCAGTAGTCATTTGTTATATGACGCAGACGCCCCAAAGACGTCGTAAGTCACTGTTTAGATTCAGGGCGGTGTTTATAAGTTCTTTCTCGAAACTTTTCCCAATATAACTCGCCCTGACCGTGGTGGTACATTTTCCGAACTCGCTAGTAAAATAGATTTTATCTGCAAGGGAGGGAGGTGAACACGTATTCCCGCTAACGTAGTGGACTGTAAAGGAAAAGAATACTTTTCCGTTCGCACAGATCAACAATCTGCGTCCCTCAATGGTACTTACCTATGAAAGAATATATAAAGTAGCAGGATGGAGAATATCAAAATAGCCCTGAATCTATGCAAATGTTGTGTATGCCTAAGATATCCTGATATTGAATCACGCAGTTATAATTTTCAGTTTTTCACACTTTATTTTGGGGCGTTGCTCAACTATGTTTCTCTTTCGAAAAGTGTTTTCTATCACAATCATTACTCTCGATACATCACCAGTGCGTTACATTTCACAATTATTTTGTATAATTTCCAATTAAACATCTCGTTGCAATAATACAGCCCGACGAGAATAACAAAAAAAAAATTAAATTCCAGCCATATGAAGAACCTTGAAATATATGTAGTTTTCGAATTCAATTTGCAATTTTCTATTGTAACTGTGTGGTTCGATTATCGCATTTTAAAAATAACTTTTTCCTATATTAATAAGCTGATAAATACTTAATAATTCGATTGAAAATTAATTTTTGTTTTAATGAAGTTGATGGAAATAGATTTTGTGCAGAAAATATATTTAAACAGCAATGTTTAAAGAGGCGGAAAGAGAGTTTCGGTGGAAACTAATAATGTTGTCATACGAAATAGAACCAAAATAGATTATTTGATGAACAAGACTGAGAATGGCTTCGAAATGTTTATGCATGAATTTAGCTAAAACATTTTACCGTTTCAAATTGTGGCCAACACACAATTTCCATAAATAGTTTATCCGAAACGAAGCCGAGGATAGTTGGCATACGAGTTGTTTGATGAATTTTACCTGACTGAGTCGGAACCTTTTCTTGTTCAAGTACTTTTTCGGCACTTTCAGCCAGTCGGACTCGGGTATATACATGCTGTCACAGAATCAGATGAATGCCAAGGAAATACGGGTAAATGAACGAATTGCTGTAAATTTTATTAAAATCTGAGTAAAAATGGTAAAATGACAAATGATAACAGAATCAGTAATACTGATGAATATTAGTAAAGTTATGTGTACCCCTCGCAGCAAATTCATTTGTAAAATTAAGGAAACAATATCGTGTGTGTTTGATCACTGCTTCGCTTGATAGACGTAACTTTTTCGTTGTTAGTTGTGTATACCCAACAACCGAGTCTTGAAAACTTGAAAACAAAAATTTTATTTCATCGCAAGGCAAGAAAAGTGAAAACATGTTAACTGATTAACTAGTTGATTTTAGCCAAAAGTTTTTGTACTCGTCAAAATACATGGACGTGCTATTCATAGATGACACACAGCATAGCTCAATCATTTACTGTGTAAAAGCTTCTCACATAAAACCAATTTCGTGAAGACAGACAATTTTTTCCACTCTTTCTTCCCTCTTTTTCGTCCCAGTTGTGTCAACATTTGTTCGGAATGTGATTTTTTAGCCAAGACTGAATATAAAATACTATATTTTACTCTGAGCAAAAAGGTGTAATTTTTGACCACGGTGTTGAATATGTGCTACATCATCGGAGGTATTCACCACTTGGGTCAAAAACACACCATTTTGGTCCAAGTGACATAATATCTTTTTTTTTACCTAATTAAAGTATCTGCCAGTTCTGCCTACAATTCTTAGTTAAAGTTATAACTGACAGCATCTATTGTATGAATTTTGCTTATATTAGCAATACAAAAAAAAAACAACAACCAACCTATTGAATCTCGAAAAAAGCGCCATGTAATCGTGTGCTTCAGTTGTACACGTATACACATCCTATGTAATTCATTGAGATTGTATTCACTCTTTTTCATCTAATGAAATAGATTTATGTGTTTACCTTGAACTTGATAGAGCCATTTTATAGGTTGACGTTAACTATTTTTGTGCTTAATACTATTTATTGAAATTATATTTTTATTTTGTTGTTGTTGCTGTTCTGCTGTGCTGAACTGACTCTGTGTGACTTTAGAATTTTCTATACATGTATTATAATCGTATGTACGTCTCTATAGTGGAAATAGATACTTATTATTAGGTGATGATGACTGCGATAGTATTATTATAATTTTTTTGAAATAATGTTCCAACGATCTCGTGTAAAAAAAAAACCTGCAAACTTTAAGTTGTTGAGAAATAGAATGTAATTTGTATTTTGTTGATTAATGCTATATACCGTGTCTTTAGCACAGCAAAATTATATTTTGCTTAGCTATACACGTGTATATTTATGATGTTAAGATGTTGAGAGCAAAAAAAATCATCATCCTAATGTTTTGTTGTTCAAGTAATTTTTTTTTTCTCCACAAAGTTTTGTTTCAATTTTTTTTTACATGCTCGCTTGAACACACTGCCTAAAAAAACTAAAAATTTTAGTTTCATTTCTAAATTTAGAGTTGTCATGTTTGCTGTTTGGTTGACTTGTTAAGTGACGCGTGTTTTTCTTACATAACGAACTGCTGTTCTTAACGATAGGTAGTAAATTGGATTTAATTGAAGATTAGTGCGAATACATACGGAAGTGAGATTCACTAAATGGAGAATGTAAGTACTAATTTGTGATCAGATCGGCACAACTTCTTATCATCCGAACGTTTTAAATCGGAAAGTGTTAATACGTGACCATAATGGACCTTAAGTTGTATGTAGCTTGTGCTTTACATTATATATTTTCAAAAGACTTGTCTTTCAATGCAATATACACAAATTTTTGTATTGTCCGAAATTAAGACGAGTCTTTAATCTGATAAAATTCGGACAAATGTAAAAAAGAAAATTCACGAATTTCAATCAAACTCAGTCAGAAATTCCCGCGATTATATTCACTTTTACAAAATGTGAATATTGCTAGAAGACTTACTAAAGATTGCCTCAGCACGGCAATGTACCTACCACTGTTTCTTCGCAATATAACAAAAGAACTTTTAGAAATTTTTCACTTAAAAGAGCTTTTTTTTCTGCAGACCTAATTGTTTTCCAACGAAAAGTATTGTAAAGTCAGACATTTGAGGCGATTCTCTCGCACTTTGGACATGGGAGAAGCCTGTTAACAGAAAACTTGAACGTTCGATGTGCCTTTACACAAGCAACAGTCTATTGTTAACGTTGATGTAATTTGGCTTGGTAAGTGGCACTGAAGAATCCATACAACCTTAATTTGCGTTTCACAAATTTTAGTTAAAGTTGAATTTCTATAAAAACTTTCTTTTAATTGGATTTAGGAGAAATCAATAACAGAATAGAATAGAACTGGCTAATGCGTCTGCAGTTTTAAGTAAAATGTAGTTAGTTGTCTCATGACACTAGTTCAAGTTCCGCAATACAAACACTGCGAACGACAACATTGAAAACTATTGAAAAAGGCCAAGAACGATTGATCCCTAGATCAAGTACCGAATCCCGAGTAAAAATAAAAGTCTCAAAGGTTCGAAAGGAGGAGTCTCACGGTCTCAAATCCTTTGTATTGTGAGACGTGAGACGTCTCTTTTCGAACCTTTGAGACTTTTATTTTTACACGGGATTCGAGGATTCACTGGCTGAATCAAATTAGTGGAATCAATGATAACGTGCACAACGTGTAAAGGCTGGTAAATGTAATGGCGAGTTCCATATATTTTATACAGCAAAGTTTTTTTCTCGGGTGGGTTGTCATACTCGACTTACAGCCGAAAGAAATAATTTTTAGATGAAACATTTTTGTTTGCCGAATCTCTCGTGAAGATTCATTAATGGAGAAAAATGATTGAGCCCGAACGTATAATTAGAACTGCTATTTTTTGACTATTTTCCAACACATTCCGTTTACATCATCGATATACTTGATGGCTTTTACGATAATTAAAAACGAAAAAGTCGGCTTCACTAATTACCGATCGTTTTTTTTTTTTGTATATTTCTTCAGTATGGATGTGTGTGCAATTTCATAATTATTATAATTCATAATTCACTGAAATTATAAATGGAATATCATGATATAATTCTATATAAAATGTATCGGTATACGCTGTAACGGATACAGCTTCTCGCACAAAACAATAGAATCATCATCATTTTAATCAAGATAATTTGATTATTTTTTTTTTTGCATATGAAATGAAGTAAATAAAATTCGTACTAAGTGAGTGGTATGAGTAGAATATTCCATGTTACATAATAATTATACTCTCTGTTTTTCCATCGAATTATAAAAAAGTATTATAGACAAAACGAGTTATTTTTTTTGTGCTTAACAACGAGCTAGAACCTCCCGCTTGAATCTTATAACCAGTTTTTTTTTTTCGAATACATATTTGAACGTGAACGATATCGCAGTGTGTAACTACAAATAAAAAAATAAAATAAAAAATAAAATCAATGCAAAAAATGTAATGTCTTTCCATCCTTCGTATTGAATTACCATTGTCAAACCATTCACTGGAATCGGTTACATAATCAATGTACCTAGACATTTAAAATTGATAATATTTTCTCTTCCATTTTAAATCAGTTTTCGGGGCAGATATCTGTTGAGTACACGTGAACGTTAAATGGATATTTATACACACTAGAAATATCGAAAAAATTTGTTTTTGACACTGATGTGATGAGGGGGAGGGGGGAAGAGATAGAATGAACCCAGAAACTACATCTTCTTACGACACGATGTTATTGTCTTCTATGAAATAAATAATAAAAAGAAACATTCCAATGTTGTCTACAATATTTCATGTAGACGATACAAATGCTCGGGGAATATTATTTTGCAAATTCTTGGTAAATTACATAACACACACCGTTGTTGTTTATTATATAAATAAAAAAAACGAAGAAGAAGAAAATATCCATTCAGGGACACATTCTCGAGATATAAATAAGACTTCGCCACACATTCAGTCCGTAATAAATCGAACCTACCGATCGAAGATTTTTTTTTATTTATTTAAAATTCAATTTACCGAGTGAAACAAGATTTCTAAACTTCTTTCTACTTACTAAATATTGTCGAAATTTGCTTATCTTGGAGAATTATAAGACCAGGGTATGGCATATTAACGTCGTAGTGGGTGTTGTCAAGCCAGAGCGAGAGAATGATTACGGTTATTCACTGCCATTCGAAATTAATTAAATCAAACACCCATATAGAACCCACCCAAACATCATATAAATTAGGGATCCTAATGACAACGCATTAAGAAATGACTGAAATGAACCCGTTTCTTTTTTTTTTTAACTCCGATTCATATAACAGTGGACACCAAAATTGAAATTTGATTGTCATTTTGTGAATCGAATAGCAAAAAAAAAATTCGATTAGCAGAACTAAAAACAAAACAAAACAAAAAATTTGATTCAACAAATGTAAATGTTTGCTCTTTTATATATTTTTCAGACGTGGTGTGAACTCATAAAAGAAAATCATTGGATGACGTTCATTTATGTTACAACATTGGAATATAAAAGAAAGGAAGGAAAAAAAACATTCTTATGTGTCACAACATAATTCCTCTACACCATATTGAATGGAGAAGCCTGCGCACTATGGAAAAACTTGAACTTGAAACGTAATCGGTGAGTCAATCGATACTATCCATTATGCATATATATAAAAAAAAAGTTATATCCATATGCCATACTATTTTTTATATATACTCTGCTTGCGCTATGAAGTAAGTTTCCATATTATTTTTTTGTTTTTTAATTCTTTGCTGGTATTCATAATATTAAAGAAAACAAATGCAAAGTAAATAAGTGAGTCAGTTGTTAGTTGATTTTATAAAACAGTTCGAGTAATGGTCTCGAGGTGTTTTTGTTATACGTGTAGAAAATGGTTTCTAATTAAAACGAAAAAGAAAGAAAAACAAAGCTAACGCCGACCCGTACGAAACACCTATTTGTATCAAAAGCCTTTAAAGTGAAACTCTTTATTTCTCTTACATCATACTCTTCTCTACTGAAAAGCTATTCGCCCTTTAAAATCACTTACATTATCCACTCTTTGCCTTGTTATCATATAGAAATAAATTGCCGGAGACAATATCGACAGCCCCGTACGAAGTCAAATTTCATAAATTCCTATTTAAAGAGTTATATACCGCTATATTTACCTATATTTTACTATAAATAAATATTTCACAGATGAATATGCTATTATATAGCTCTATATGCCTGTATATAGCTCAATATAGCTGTATATAGTTATACATAGATGTCCATATATGGAATGCCTGAGTAACCTCACAAACATAACCAATTACTTCTATGTTAATAGAAAGTCTCTAAGTACAATTTTTCCTACTTTATATCACTTTTACTAAAATACAATATGGCAGCCATTTTGATAGGAGATAGTTTTGACGCTTTACATTCGTTAATAACTTTCAAACAAAAAAAATTCATGAAATTCGGTCAACATTTACTCGATATATTAACAAAATACTCCTCGGCCGAGTAGCCGGATAAGAGCTCACTCCAAGAGACCTAGCTCACGCTACGGTGAACCTAATTTCACTATCTAATAAAGTAAAAGTAAAAGCAGACGAAATATGTTCAAGTTTAGGCGCCCTACAAGCAAAAACTGCATGGCGCCCTGTACCTAGTTCACACCAAGGGGTCTAACTCACGAGTCGGTGATCCGATTTCCATAAACTTTTTTTTTCGTCGATCAGTATTGTAAATATCTTTCATTTGTTGTATCATCAACGAGTATAGCGTTTAAATGTCCGGAGATATCTTCGAAAAACCGTAAAGCACTTATTGGGCCCCAGCTCGGGAGGGGCCGATCCAAAATCACTGATCTTCGAAGTTAGCCTATCTTTTGACATTACCAAACATGGAAAAAAAGAATGTTCAAAATCGGATGCGTTTTACTTAAGTTAGAGAACCCACAGACAGACAGACATTTCTTTTTTCGCTGATTTGGCATCTTTAGACAACCACAATAGGTTTTCCCTTACTCAGGGATTCCAATTCGACGTGTTACAAACGTATACGTAAACTTATAAGACCCCAGTACTTTGTACGGGTCTAAAAAATGGCAGGAAGAATCAAACCTGCAACGATATTGTAAAACGTTAACCTTTTCAATTAAGAACGAAAAAAGCTGAACGTTTCGTATAACAGACCCCTTGAATCAACATGGGAAATTGAAATTTGTACGTTTTAATAGCGTGATACAGAAAAGAGATTTACAGTACTGAGAGTTTGTAGTTCTGGTAATTGATAATTTTCGACAAATATCCACAAGTAAATGGATTCAAGAAAAAATTTAATGAACTCAAAAAAGCAGGCTGGACTCCAGGTTCATCCACATTAATTAAACAATAGAATTTTGATTATCTGCTACATTTTGCCGAAGTATTCCTTGAGTCAGCAACAGTCGTTTTGCTTCGATCACCAAAACGAAATTAACCACAAAGCAAAGCCAATTTTACGTTTAAAAACGTTTTAATAATAAAAATAGCAAGGTAGCTCCGAGCTTCGTGATATTTTGTATGAAATATATGAGCCAGCGGCTTTGTCGATTGTAAACTGCACACACGTGATATAATGGTTCACAAAGTTAACAAAAATTACAGCCGAATTAACTGCACGAAAATCATTCTTTTCTTTAAATTGTCCCGGCAAATGTTTATTGAGAAAGAAAAAGGGAGTGGGGAAAATGTGTGACTGGTGAATAATTGTGAACTGCATCAGTATCCTAACTGTTTATGCGGTGCGGGTCCACTCACAAAGTACATGCCACATACTTATATCAATCTAAAAACGGTCTTGGCCAAGATAGCTCTCGACGACAACCGCTATGCGGTTGCTAGAGAGATGCCTTGTCTTGGTAAAACAGTTTTGCGTTGATACAAATTTCAAATGTATTACAATCAAACAACAAGGTTTTCTTCTTAATACATGTGGTTTGAAAACCAACTGAGTTCTATAAAGATAAACCTGCTAACGCAGATATAGTAATGAATGACCAAGTGGAGTTCTCAAAAGAAATGTGTTAAATGAAGTTATAACTTCTATGTAAGAATAAAAATAATGAGAAAATGAGACGGTTTCGAAATTTGGATACTCATCAAAATCTGAGAAACAAAAGCTGCAAATCTTGTGGAATATGTGGCTATGAAAATAATTACCTTTCGAAGTTCCATGAGAGCAGACCATGAAAACTTTTAGAAATATATCAAAGCAAAGTAGGCTCTACATGTTTACCATTATGCATGTTTTTTTGATAAGACATTTTGACGTTTGCAACAAAAAGTTTTGATGTCTCTCGGGCGACGACTGGACCGTCCAAAAGTTTTGACTATGTGAGGTGATACTCGTCCACTACCATCAACAATAGGGGATGTCAGAAAAAAACGGACGTTATTCATTCGAAATCAAAGGGTTTGTAGTTAGTCAGAATATTCGATTGGCAAGTGTATTATTGGATGTGTAGTGTACTAAAAAGAAGATCCATTGTCTGCAATTTCAGGAGGAAAAGATTAATTGTTGCCATTCATTATCAGAAACTGATAACAGAAAATGATATTTTTTTCGAAATTGAATTGAAAACTTCGCTTTGTGTGAACAATAAAATTTTGTGTGGCATCTACAGGCATTCCAATTAATTTTTCTTTAAAATATGTGTGAACGATTAATATGTGTGGTAAATTAAATAAAGTTATGTTAATTGTGTGGTCTTTTTCTGTTAATTAAATTATATTTCATCGAAATCAAACAAACAGTCCCATTCAGTTCGAACATCAGTTTTTCACATACAAAAATATTCGAAGTTAGCATGGACGCAAATCATTTGTACTAAAAGTATAAAGCTTCTTCAGGTTGCTTTTATTCAAGTCATAAGCACTGGTTATTGAACACATGAAAAGGGGGGTCAACGTAGAAACAATGAACATATATGTCACATGAATAGTATATGCGACATAACTGAGCTTGTGAGCTTACAAGTTATTGACTTAGCTTAATTTCTCACTTAGTGATACTCCCTTGTGGGTTTTAAATTTGTCTTTTATTTATGAGGATGTGAATTTAGTTTTTCTTTGCAAAAAATATTTGGTTTACACTGCAAAGTTCACGGACGGATTTTCATACACTGTTCTTCTAAGGAGGCGAAACCTTAATTTGAATTGTAACTGCTTAAGACTCTTTGTAAAAATCTTCGATTAATTCGATTAATTGAGATTCGTCCTTTCAATTTCGTAAATCAGTTATTTTTTTGGAAATTAAATGCATTTTTGATACCGGGATACACCCTGTGCTCGCTCTATATTGGAGTAGTGAACACAGCTGGTGGTATCTCAGTCTCATTCATGCACAGTCAGCTGGGATATTCATATGGATGTGTCTTTTGCAAACATTGATCGGAAAAAGATTGAACTAAGATGATATCACATACATACTCTCGGATAGCTAGTGTCAACTTATTCGAATTCCTATAATTGCGTAGGTGAAATTTGAATGACTCATAGTAATTAAGCACAGATTCTGTTGCAAACCAGATTGTCTTGTTCGTTTGTGTGCATTCCTGAGCATATCTCGATACTTTCAAATACAGGTGTATAAAGTAAGCTTTTACAGAACTTGTTCGCTGCATAGATAAATATTCATTTTGATGCTAGTCCATTAAATACTAATTGCTGTTATGTAAGAGCCGTTCGACATTGAAAACATTCTACTCAATTGAACGTCAAACGATTAGTAACAGTAAATAATGTCGACGAATATTCACGAAATTCCAATGGCGTTTCCACTTTTTCTGTGTCGGTCGTAGTATTAGGCTAAAACGCGTAGAAAAAGTGAGTAACAATGTCAACCAACAAACCTCCACTCTGAAATCAATTCCAATTTTTTTATTATCTGATTTTATAAAATAAATTTTAATAAATGCAATCAATTTATTGCTTCATAATTTAGTGTGGTTGCATTATAATATAATAATGTTGCATATTATACACCTATATCAATCCGACTTGTTTCGCTAAAGCAAATAAAAACGAATAATAAATTTTTATTATAATTTTATGTGAAATATAAAATGACATTGAACGAAGAAACAATTACGCTGAAGTTGTCGTTCGAAAAGCATAGAAATAAAATTAGATACAATTTAGTTGGCTGCAAGGATATTTTTTCTCGAAAAATGTCAATAAGCCTCCAAGTCAAATTGCTGCACAAGTTAATTCTGCTGTTTAAGGTCAATGGACCCTTTGCAAATTTGTAGCCTACATTTAGGCGGAAGAATATTCGTTTTTAAAAAAATGGTTTCTGAGTCATAACTTAACCTACTTTAAGAAACCTGTACATAAATTTACACAATCTGCGAAGGTTTGTCCAAGTGTAATAAGTTATAAAACAATTTTTCCTTGAAAAGTAACACAATTTTGCGTGTTTTACAAAACATTTTGATTCAGATAAATCATCAAAAAAACGAATATTTTCCCGTCTAAATGTAGGCTACAAATTTGCAAATGGTACATTGCTCTTAAGTTATTATCGAGTGTTTGCTACGGTAGTAGAAGTAGTAGATTAGATTAAACTATATGTTGAAATCTACTATTGCTTCAATTACCTTAACAAACCTCAATTTATTTGTTTGTTTTAAGACCTCGCACACAACCTGTTTACGTCCAATAACAATATTTCAGTCTTAACCACCGACCTAACGCGAGATTTAAACCACGCCTCAAAATATGCAAATATTCTCTAAGTAACGTTAGGCGCGTAATTGATAACTCGCCTAAATGCAGGCTACATTATGTACAAAAATTCATAGTATTTGTGTTAATACATTCGAGTTGCTCAGTGTGTACACCGTTGAAGCCATCAAATACATCAAAACTACCTCATGAAGCCTGAGTGAAAATGAGGACGTTACCAATGCGACAGACTCGCTAGGAAAATTCTATGTCTACCCATGTGAAGATGGATTTTTGTATTCGACCAATAAATTCTTCTATCTAAACGACACTGATGGATTTATCGAAAATTGGTTTGAAATCAAGTGAAAGAGTGAAAAAGAAAGTCTGGTCGAAATCGGTTGCTAATCAATTTTTCCCCAACATAATCTCAAAACACACATCAGCGTATCATCATCAGCAGCAGTGTACTCACAAAAACCGAAATGAATCTTATTTTAATTATATAAAAAGTGATTTATTGCAATACATTTTCAAATAGATTTTTTGGCAATGTCCATCAAATTCTAAATCCAATGCAACCAAATATTTGGGTTGACATAGGAAAAGGTGCAATTTATTTATTTGGTGGTGTGGTGAGTAATGTTAATGTGTTAATCAACTCTTCTGAATTAAAATTTGAACAAAAAAAAAACATTTTAATTAGAACGTCCGCTGTATATGAAAAAGGACAGTCGTCAGCGTTCGTGTATTTTATGTAATTGAGGACAAATCTTTCAAAATAAATTTTTAATTTAAATACATCGGAGTTATATCTATTAATGTTCTGACGGGAAAAACTAGTTGAGTCTGGGTAAATAAATGCAAACGAATGTACTAAATAAGTTCATTTCAATACACATCAACTATGTCCAGAGTTCAGGGTTGCAACAAAGTTAAAATGTGAAACTAGTGAAAAACATTGGCATCCGTTTATGACGCAAGGGTGGTGCAATTCTTGGCATGAACGAAATGGACATATCGTATGGTACTAAATGGAGCAGTGCGTCATCCCTTGTGCTGACGTAATATTTTACCAGGGCAATAGAATTCGCTTGGTTAAACTTATTTGAACACGAAAGGAATCCTGCTGGGTATTGGAAAGGATATTTCAAAATTACAAATCTGATCGGGAATTGGAATGTTTGACACACTTGTTGAACGAAATCATTATTGACTTGAACATAGAAAAGTGCGTCACCTCTCGGGGTGAAGATATTTATAGATAATGACATTTAATGGCAATCATAGATGATTTGTTTAACTTTATAAAGCTTCCACTTTCACTTCAATTTAGAAACATTTACTCAAGCTTTCTGTTTGTCTTGTTGATTGATAAGATATCTTCAAACCCTCTCAATACGATTTCTCAATCTAAATTTTTCAAGGAAAGACACACCCAGTATGGTGCAACCAACAAAACCAAAGCCTTTATAAACCTTTAAGCTGAGACCTTCATTTAGTGGGATTGTAGGTCATTGAAACGAATTTTATATTAGAATTGTTCAAAAAAAATCCTTTTAAATATTTTTCTTGACCCATTTCGATACGTTTCATTTGTTTATTGGTGCATTAACTATGCTACAGCCGAATTTCGCTATCCGAAAATATACCATGTTGGCTCTATTAATTTTTCGCTATATTGCATTGATTTTCTGTTTATTCAATTGCATCTAAAAACATAAAACTAAATAAATTATAACTGCACTCTTCTTCTTCTACTTCTGCTTCGTCTTGGTCTTCTTCTAGTTCACATTCGAAACCTATAAATATTTTTTTTTGTTGTGAATCCGAATAGTCTCAAATATAAGATAGCAGTATTTCGCTGTTTATGTACATGTAACATACATTTAGAAAAGTACGAAAGAAAACCCATTGCAAATGCCAAATTTCGCGTGCCAAAACCTCATCTTACAATCGTGAAATAGTTTGTGATCGGTGCTGAGTAAACGACAAAAATTTTTCGAATCACATACGGTAGCACATACATCCAAGTTATAGACACGACATTTTACTATTATTAATACGGTTTTTTTTTTCTTCAACTTCTCTCTTCTATTCTTTCGAACGATTATCTATGGGAAGGCATACCTTTACATAAGAAAAATAACAAGTGCATTTTGATTTTTCATTTAGAATAGTGTGTCCAATATTATATATTTATACAGTCAGTGTTGGAAGTGGTATCATAGAGTTGAAGTCTTAGGCATATACATTCAAAATAGAAAAAAGAAAAGAAGAAGAAAAAAACCTACAGAGAGATAACTTTTTTTTTGTTGTTTCACATTTTATAAATGATTTAACTCTGAAAAAATATATATAAAAAAAATGTTATGTAGTAAAATACCTACAATCGTATCTACTACATTTATATTGTAGTAAAATCTAACATCAGTGTAATCGGTTTCGGGGCACACACACCGCTCAACATCATCATATTTTTCAGCGGTTTTACACACCGTATTATTATATACCAACGGCCACATAGTAGATAGACACAAGTTTATTATGGTACTTCGATTTGAAAGCTATTGGTTGCAAAGTAGTTAGTCAGTCAGTGTTAATTTATTCACCGAACAAACAACCTGTGATATTATTATCTTGAAATTCTGTTGAAAGTTTTTTTATTTTTGTATTTTTCAATTTGTAAATTTTCTTTAAATTTTCCTTTGTATTTTATTTAAAAAAAAAGTTTCCCAATTAAATGAAAATTTATTTACCAAATAATAATAATAATAATCGACGATTAAAACCAACGAAAAGGATTTACAACAACAAAATAAATAATAATTTTGAAAAGTGAATTTGTGCCGAAGATTTTCAGGATTATTTTCGTTTCTTTCGATTCAAAATATGGATTACAAAATTATTCGAATTAATAGAATTGCACGGAATGGATACACATACGGAGAAATATAAAAAAAATTGAATCGACAAATTATCTCACTTTCAAATTACACCAACCATTGTATTCCGATAATGTACGCTTCTGAAATGTGCGCGATTAAACAATCAAAATAGCATGACCACACAGTTCCATGTATTCGGAGCGGTCATTAGGATTTTAACTTATAGAGAAAACTCAATTGGTAAAATAAAAAAATGTTTTCAAAACATTTTTCTTCATTCAAAGTTCTTCTCTCATGACTTTTCCGTCAGGCGAACTATATCTAAAATTGATATCTAACATGTGCAATATGTCGTTCATGTGAAAGATGCATAGATATATTGTGATGAGTCATTTGTTTACAAGAGGAACGAAGATACAAAAAAATATATATTCTGAAAATTGTGCGATCAAAAATACTATCTTGAAGCTAAAATAGAGACCATTTAGTTGTTAGACTTCGACCGAAATAGTTAGGTTAGATTCAAAATATAAAAGAAAAAAAAATGTTCAAAAAGAAAAAAAAGAAACTGGGTCGTTAAGTGGCTCATCGTCATGATCATAACATACCTCTCTCGGTGCGATATTGTTACAATAATATATCTACCCATGTACACGTTGGTTCATTTTTTCCTTCATTTATTTCAAAACGAGTTTGTATGAACCAAACCAAATAGCTATCCAATCGAATATGTATAAAGTTACAATTAGCGATAATTAGCGAAAAAAACAAATTGAATATAAACTCTTAAGGTTACCTTAACCGTTTTGTTGATTTTTTTTTTCTTCGATTCGTTCACAATTAAAAAAGAAAATAGCATGAACCTCTAATATACATCAGTGCTTCTTTTAAATACGTGTACATATAATATTTGTAACATGGATAATTTTGTAATGCAGTGAAATTATAGAAATCTAAAAAACCATTCAGAGTAAAGCAATTATATCGTTTTGATAAAAAGAAAATTTCATATTACAATTTTCGCATAAAATTTTTTTTTCTATCCGCGAGAGTGCAATTTATGCTATACATTGTTCTTGCAAATGTATAAGCCCATTATTATGTATGTGAGGTTCATTTGCACATATTTGCAACTCTTTTTTTTTACGTATACAAAAAAAAATGAATTTGTAATGGTAACGTGTTACTAAACAAAAATGCAAATTCTTCAGAAATTATTGTTAAAAATGTGATTTTTTTCTGTACTCATTTTAAAATCCACGTAAAGGTGTGGTAAATAATTCATTTTAATATGAGAAAAACGTAGGCTTTTTTCATTGTCGCGTTTGAAGTTTTTTTTTTCTTCATTTTTTGCGTGGCCTAAGCTGTTCTAGTTACTCAATGAAAAATTGTTTATCTCAAGATTGTGCAACTGTATGTATGTTTATACCTCTGCAACTACATAATCTAGGGACAAGTTTTTTTTTCTTATTTCCATTTCGTTCATTAATTAGACTCGGTCGGAACGTTTAATAAAACATCTGTACCAGTCTTTAACGATATAATGTCCAGTTGTTGTATGCTTACTTCACCAATTCTATCCATTGAATTCATGATCTCTGCAGCGTTTTGTCTCATTTAAATTACTTGGTCACTCGGTCACTCGAACTTAATGACAAACATCTTAGGACAGACCAATCATTTAATTGAAAGAAATTCGAAATTATTCTCAGCTAGTGGTTAAATGTAGGTGTAAAAAATCTACATTTTTACATAATTACCATTCAAAAGTCAACACCAGTAAAAGTTTACATTATCCGAACTGATATTATAATGTAAAGATTTGTTGTATATTGGGCTCGTTTTGAATTAAAAAAAACGTTTTTTCCATCGATCGTTTCGATTCGACAATTTTATGAAGTAAAAAAGTTCAGCAAGGAAAAAAACTTGGCTCTCCAATTTAAAAAGAAAAGAAATTGTCGATGAATACAACTGCATTAAATCGGATAAGTATTCATCAAACTACGGTCTTTATTTTAATCAAAAAACCTTCTGGTCTACAAATGTTATTTGGCCGTTGGAAATATGAAGTTTTTGCTCATTAAAAGTCAATTCGCGAACAATTCTTTCCTCCGTTAACTTCTCTAAGTTCAAATCATATGTTATCGACAACAACGACAAACATAATGCGATCTTATTGGGACTAAATTATATTTTTGAACCGAATGAAGTAGTAGATTTTTGATGGACTAAATTACAATACTTTAAACAAAATAATTAATAGATTCAGTGAATGTATCTGTGATACGATTGCGGTTTCTGATAGGTAAACACTACCTTTCATATTAATTTTGATGACAAAAGCAATTTTTTGTATTGTGAAATGTCCAAGTGTTTCATAAAACCGTCAAATTATTCACATGGATTGCAATCAGAAATCTTAAAAAAATGTTTTTTTTCCTTCAACATTATTGTTGTTTGCATATATATATATATATATTTTCTCGAAGAAAAGAGTGGTGTATGTCTTCAAAAATATATGTGTTACGCAAACAAAATATTCAAACACAATAATGTTACTTTACTCATAAAATTTCATTCGCATCTCGGCAAAAGACACACTGGTTTTCAGTTTGAAAATTACTGTACACCTAACACACCATAATATGCGAGATACTGGCTTTTTTTGGCCTCTCTACTCAAATCAGTTGTACGACAGTAAAAACTTTTTTTTTTTGTTATTTTGATTATTAAGATAATATTCCACCAAGCCGCTAATTGTACTGTGTACCTTACATACTTGCAAGGGAATAATAAAAAAAAATTAAATTGAACGAAAAATTTGTGTCATCCACACATATAACGCTTATTATGACAGAATATTTCTACTTAAATATGCGACTCGATTCCAATCTGAAAATAGTTTCTGGTGTAATCACCGTCTCACATGAGATTTTTAGAGCATCGCATCTTAAAAAAAAATTCTTCCTACTATCCTCATCGCATCGCAATTCACTCACTAATACACAACGTATGATGTAATTATAGGACACTACCTTCCAATAGATTTTTTTTTCTTTATGCTAAAGTTATTCTCAACGCGGATATTCAAGTGCCAACTTAAAGTGCCTAGAAATCTTTTTTTTTGTTCGTACACCAGAGATATTTACACATTGCATTATAATGCACGATCGGACGACACTATTGCATAACATATGACATATGATGTGTGATACTCGATTTTATATTGTAAAAAAAAAGATTAGTTACACATATATTCATTTGCGGCATGTGTATAATTGCAATTTTACTGACCTCTTATTTTTCATTCTGGCCGACGAACGTAACCGAATGTAGAGTGTTTTTGTGTTTTATTTCTGTTGCAACTATGTTTGAAATGAAAAAAAAAAAAGTTTATTTTGAATGCAATTAATATGGCACTGACTTGTAAAATGATAAAATGAAGTTAATCATGTCAAGACAATGGTTTCGAATTAAGTAATTAAATGTTAATTATCGTAGCGCTTTTTTTAGTGTGTGTGCAAACATTTTTACAGTTTTAGTTGGTTGGCTAGCGACGCTTACATTGTTTGTACGAAACAATAAACTTCGATTTTTCGATGGAAAAAGCTCAATAATTTCGTCGGAAAATATTGCTTCTGCATTGTGTTGACGAACACAAAAAAAATCTCCTTCAGAAAATGAATACAGTAGATAGCTATACGTTAAATCATGATATTGTTACTGAATCACTTCATAGAAATAACCTCGGAAATAACAATTAACTGAGAACATTTTTAGCAATTTGACAAAGAATTTAATTTTGCCTCTGAAGAACATTCAACGACAAGAATGTTCAACGATGCCATTCGAGCATTGCATGAAAACAAAAAAATGTAAAATGTGAAGACGATGCATTTCATTTTACGGTAAAATGACTCTTCAGGTAATTAACGTCTCTACAGTAGAAAACGCAGTTCTCTGATGTGACAAAAAAAAACTTTCGAGCAAAGAAGAGATAAATGGCTTTAAAGTACAAGTTAAAACCAGAGTGACACGATGAAATCATTCTGTATGGCACTCAGGATGAAAAGATCTCGATTTCCCAGTTCTTTTCCGTAGTGATTTAGTGGACGTTGTGGTATATGAATAGCACTTACCCTTCGAATTCTAGGAGAACGTTAGATGTAAGTAATTTAGTTTCAGATCTATAATCTAAAATTAAATTGAAAAAGTCAATTCACCGACATTTTCAATTTAATTTTTGATACTTCATGCTCTGAAACTAAATTAATTTCATCGAACGCTCTCCCAGAATTCGAAGGGTAAGTCCAATTCATATACATACCACAACGTCCACTTACTAGTCACTAAAAGTTTCTAGAAATTTTTCAAAGTTTCAAATTTTCGGAATGCAATCGAAAAATGCAGGACCAATCCATCGTAAAGACCTCACATTTGCCTTACACATCGTGAAGCTGGAGACTTCAAGTTAAAATATAATTTCCAAAAAATGATTTTTCATCAATTTCTCATAAAAAACCCAAAGTCAATAGTCACGATGTATAAATGTGTGCACAAACAGTAGAAGCAATACCAGTTTTTGATTTATAAATAACAAAATCGTCGAGAAAAAAAATGTAAATTCAAATTTCTCTTTTATTTTGGTGTGATTCATGAAATTGTGTGTATTTGTCATCGATTATGTCAAATCGTGTTTAACAGTTAGAACCCAAGATCTGACCACACGACACATTTTAACCGAGGTGTATTTTTGCCGGATTATTAGGCAAATCATTATCTATAAATGAATGTGTTGAACCGTATGCGCAAAACGATAGCATGGCTCTTAGGTATTAATTCGAAATTACTAAATTCAATGATATGCGACCATGGTCATTAATACACAAATTTCACATCAATAGACCGTAATAATGACTTTACTCATTAAAGTCTCTACCTAGCACTTGTTCAAAAATCACCTGTACGTAGGTGAACAGTGTCTTATCTTTGTTCTTGTATAATGAATATAAATCCTATTGATCGGGTGTGATGTATTCAAAATGTGATTCCGTATAACTTGCGAAAAAAAAAATTGAAATCTTTGCATTAAAATCTAATTCAAAATTTCTATTTAAAATTTAAAAAAAACTTTTTTCCGAATACATGTGTGTTGAGTCGTAATATACTCACTTATCTTCCATTTTGATAATGCGATAAGATATTAAATGCTTAAGTAAAATGAGCAATATTTTAAGTTCGTGTACAAAAGAAATTTCCTGTACTTGGACTTACATATAGTTATCGTGTTATCAACGAAATGGGTGTTGTATTTTATGTATTTGGAGTCTACTCGTTCGGCTTTTCAACTACTATGTTACAAGACATAAAGTCACTGCAAACGAACCTATTCTATGGTATCGAATACCTGAATCTCGTATTCGAATAACTTACCACTCGAATTGACTGCATTCATCGCGATTTATGGTCGAGGTAAAATATTACTAAGGAGACATTCATAAATCCAGTCAGTTGGTCGAAATGGTATTAGTGAAAATTACCAATGTCAATCAGATGTTTTCTAAACAAAATCCGTCTTGTTCACTTTAGCTCTCTTTTTAAAAACGGTAAACGAATCGCTGATTTAATCAATGAATCTATTACTTCTTTAGTTTAAACAATCTGTTATAGTCTCACCGAAAATCTTTTACTTCATTCGTTTTATCATACATTTTACTATACTTATAAACAATACGTTAAGATGAAGCCATTGGTCATTTGTAGTCAACAATAGATGATTAGCAATCTAAGAAATGTCTGTATTCGTGTTTGTAGCACCTAAATTTTGATTGATCAAACACGTACCCACTTTGAGTATGTCAATGTAAAGTTTTCAATGAAATGAAGTAATTGAAGCTCGATGACATAAAGAATAGATCTGAAAGCCACTCGACAACATTTCAAACGTTTCTCACAATTTTTTTTTTTGAATTAGTGGGCTCATCCACTTGTTTAAACAATTTCTTCGGTTTAAAAAATAAATAATTTTTGAATAATTCTCTGAAAAATTGTGAACGTTGTGTACACATTCTATACACATTGCCTGAACTCTCCTGTTCACAAAAATAAAAAAATCAAAACGATTGAGTGATGACGCCTTACCACATATTGTCGTATGGTAAAAGTAGTATTGGTTAACCTAAATTTCAAAATTCAAATTTTCGTTCTGTGCATTATTTGAGTTATGAAGAAAACATTGTTTTTTTTTTCGTATTCATTGAATGCAGTTCAAATTGCAATTATTTCATCCAATCAACCTACATGGTATACGAAAAATTATTGATGCCCTTGAAATGAATAACAAATGATTGCACGGCAAATATGCTCATAATTATCTTATTATTATTAGCTAAATCTTGACCTGGTACAATAACAAAAGTGCAAATAAAACGCATTTACTGGTTGTCGCACGGCAAAAATCAGAAGAAAAAAATCAATTCTAAAGACACATTCGATTTAGATCAATCAAACATGCTTTACTATACGATCTTATGATCAATTTTATCCGATTCCATGCCGACAGATTTCCATGCCGAATCACCTACAAAGTTATAACACGACAACTTAATATACTTATATACAATACAATATACGTATTATATTGTATACCTACCGGGTTATTGGTGCGTTTTGTTAAGTTGCAATTTTCTAACTTGAAATGATATAAGCCGCCAGCGCATACATTGTAATTACATTGCACTTACGTGCGCTCGTTGCATGTATTTTTTCCTCTAGATGTGTGATTCGTGTATATATATACTGTTTCTAATAAGCGCCGTGGTCATTCTTGTTTTCAAGGACTTTGGAATTTGTTATATGGCGATTATGTAACGATATGATTAATACTCTTTTTTTTCTGTGCTCTTTATGTACATTTTGCTGTAATAATAGCGAAAAAAATACTTGTTTTACGTTGATGTCATGGTGAATTTTGCGTCAACGTTACGGTAATTACGAAAAAAAGGAAATGCACTTTTTATGGAGATATTTATATGAACTACAAATGACTGTTGAATTTTATAGTTGAATAGTTATTCGGCTATTGGTTTGGACATTAGAACATTATACTTCAATGACAAAAGAAGAGGGAAATTTAATTACTAATTGAAGGGGAAAAAAGTCGAATTTGATAGATCCGTTTACTGGTCTACCGTTCGTTCCGACCTTGCTTAATCGATATAGTTTTTTTTGGCAACCCAATGACATGTATCCGTGCTGTCATGTTGTGCCAAAACGATATAAGTTTTATAAGATTCTTTTTTTGAAACTCTCCCACAATTCCCACAAACTCTAGTTGATTTTCTAAGGCGGCAAAACTCTCACAAAAACTCTGCAGTGCAGACAACAAAAATTCAGGTCCGTAGGTTTTGCAGGTTTTTGGTTAGACATATGTATCATAATGTAATCATTCAATCTGTTCCTCTTTTTGATGTAAGAATCGCTAAATGTTCTGTACAAAATCTTTTACTTCATTTGTTTTGACATATATTTCGAAATATAAGACCACTTTCAGTGAAGATTATCGCTAATTTTTTTTGCTGTTGGTCGATAACAGATGATTAGAAGTTTCTTAAAGGCTAATAGGTGGTATCTATCGTACTTTCTAATCATAAAAATGCATTAAATACGTTTTTCATTCTCTCAATGGTGGTGTAATTGAAGTGTGAAGCGGAATAGAAACCGAATAAGTAAAGCGCCAATAACTTCTTTATATTGAAACATTACATTAATTAACGCAAACAAATTGATGATATATTGAACAATTGGTGCATAAAATGCTTCGTCTGATAAAAAAAAAGTATTGCTTCACTAATTGGACGGTAAATTTATGTTCATGTTGAGGCACACCGACCAACTGATTTCTTATTTCATGAACAATAAGAAAGAAAGAAAACAACGGAAAACCAATTACATTTTTCATTGCCTCTTCTATTTGATTCTCACACGAATTATAAAAGATGCGCTATACCATCAAGCAATATTTAAACTCATTGAAGGGGTTTGTCTGATCAAAATTAAGGGAAATCGAATTAAGTTGAAATGGACGTTTTCTTTGTTAATAAATATTGGTAAGGGACACTAGGAGGAGGCCAAGAGTGACACGTTATATTGTAGGTATTGAAACGTAGGGGAAGGAAACTTCAAAATGTTGTGAACGTCTTTCATGGACGACACCTGAATAATTATATGAATATACCACAATGTGATTATCTGTGACATTAAAAACGGGTACATTGGGTATGCAAGAAACTTCGGAAATTCAAGAAGATTTGAGATAATATTTTCTCAAAAATTGATCCCATTAGGAACTTCGCCCAACCACACAATTGACGAACTATAAACTGATTAATGTTTTCACAAACGTAGCATTGTACAGCTGCTGATAAAAAGTGTATCTATGAAGTACTCGTTTCCAAAGAATTTAATTGATTTGAATAGTGCAGTGAGTAGCTTCGTATCTTACGATATTCGATTTAGTTGCACTATGAATTACGCTCAAATTGATGGTATGTGGGAAGAATTAAATAGGAAAAACTTATTATAAAAAGGTATTGTATGTATAGGCGCGTGGTTAGCCTAACAATAATTTCATTAATAAGCATTTGCGTTATAATGGTTTCGTTTCACAAGTTAATTGCAATTCATTTATTGACTTTCAATGAGCATACACTTAGTATGCTCTCAGTACCAGCTGGTTTTTTGAAGCTGCTACAATGCAATCAATTGTTTTTCATATTTTTTTTATTATTATAATCTCGGAACATCACTCCAACAACTGACATTAAGTAAATTAATTGCTTCGACAAATTAACTGAAAATAAACCTCAAAATCTACGCACAATTTTTAAAAGTTTTGTTGTTTTTCGATGAAATAAAGATGAAATGTTAAAAAGTGAATTAAAGTGATTGACTTGATGATATTAGTTTTGGGGTACGTGTCAGGAGTGCATTTACATAGAGGTTGCGTTGTAAATGCACTATCTGGTACGACATTCCAGAACAAACACTCTACTGAATGCTGAAATTGATATCGATGAATTTTTGTTTTCTTCTGTACTGTCGTTAACTGTGAATCATTTTGAATAAAATATTATTTTTTTGTGGCAAATCTGTATTTTTATTTGACCAAACCATCTGATAAGTCGACTCATACCGTTACGTATCTCAATGGGTCCAGCTGTGCCACATATGTGCAAAACAGATGGTTATTTCTTCGAGACAATACCGAGAGATGAATCTGAAAGTCGTCGGCAACTAGACACACTCCACTTTATCTTGACGTATCATTTGGTTCAATCATTCATCGACGTTGTTTTTTTGCAACAAATCTTCTTTCCATGTAAAACAACTCATGCAACAATCAACGAATAATCAACCTCGCTTCAAATGTATGATACATTGACTCGATCAAATAATGAAAACCAACAAAAATATCAAGGACTTAAGAAGAGACATGTCATGTGAATGTTCTTCGTCTTCAGCTTATTGTTAAAGAATAAACTACTTTCACAAATTCTATTTTATGAATAATAAAGATGTTAAATGGACTCGATTAATTAATTACTACACCAGGATTAAACGGCAACACATCATGAAATTTCTCTTCTTGAACAGACTTCTGATAAGAGACAACGTCTTTTCTAGGGATGGGAGACGTTCAAAATTATCGATAATATCAATCGAAAGAAATTATCGATAATTGATTAATCATATCGTTATCGACAATTTAATAATTATCGATAATTATCAAAAAATATCGAAATTCGATAATTATCAAAATATCTATATTTTGATATTTATCTGAAAATTCATGACAATATACCGATATATCGGAATATATCGATAAATATCGGATTTTCGGACCGAAATATCAATATATCGAATTATCGATATCTTGATAATTATCAAAATATCAATAATTATCGATTATCGATATTTTTTTGATAATTTTCGATAAAAAAAGTCGATAATTATCGATTATCGATAATCGATAAATATCGATAATCATTATCATTATCGCCCATGTCTAGTCTTTTCTATTTTATCGATCTTTTCAGTTGCTGAAACTAAGTATTGATAGTATAGGTTGCTGAGAAATTAAATGCGATGAAGTTAGTTAATTAGGCTACACACAAAACTAAGATACAATGTACCAGCAATAAAAATGAGTTGCAATGAAAACTTTTTAGAGATGGGTAGTCATCTGTTGTCAACAATGACGACAAAAATAAGCGATGATTTCAGGTTAAATCTTCTATAGAAAAATGTATAGCAGTAGGATGAGAGCAGTATAAGAGACGAACACTAGATGATGCTTGAAACAATGCAAGTAACTGAGTTATTCGTTATAAATAGTAATGTACTCTTCGTTTACATAAGGTTGAATAAGGTAAATTTAAACTTTAATAGTCATGATGGCCACCGATCAGTAACTCATGATATTATTGGTAATGTTAAAACGAAGAAAATAAACGTAAATTGGGAAAAGTAATACAATTTTGGTTTTATTTGTCTGAAAACTTTTTGGAAGGAGGTTGGGGTTTGGACATGCTGCACTAAGAGAGCTTCAAATTTGTACTATTTTTTTACAGTTCTGAAGCTTTTGAGGCGTGAAATAAAAACCAATATTTTTGAGTATCAAAAAACATTTTCAATTTCGCTCGAACTCTCTTAGATCCAGCCAATTTAAGAAGGTCGACCGTAGTTTATTTTCATCATTCAATAAACTTTTGTTAGTTTACCTGGCTACTGTTAAAAACCAGCAAAAAAAAAAACTACAACACAACGCTCAAAATGAACACAAATTGCACAATTAAATAAAAAATAATTTGTTAAAAAAAATTCAACGAGTTCGAGGAAAAATTTAATTAAATAAAAACTGTTGATGTTGACATGCAATGGAAGAGAAGGAATTTCACGAAATTAAAATTTACACATTTATGAAGCTATTCGCTTTGGCAGTGTGGTTAGCTGGTTGTATGCATTTTAATATAACAGCCACTATCCACCCTGTCGCCGCGACATGCTTATGCAACGATAAAATTTATCAAATTCAATGTGAGCGGGCGATTTGACGATTTCAGGTGGCGAAGGACTGACTATTTTGGATCGGCTAATTGGAGGTAAGATTATTATGCAAATATTCTGAGACGTAAACGTTTAGCCTTTCCGACACGGCAAGTATAGGTGACGGGTGGGTTCATAAATTTACTGTAGATGGCGTGTACTCACTCGGGTATAGATTGCAGATTTTGTATGAAAAATGTATCGACTTTGCCAATAATTCAGTGGAAATTTCTTAACTAAACTCAAAACTAACTTAATTTCAAAACTAACTGGAGTGAAACCAAATGTTTTAATTATATTTTGCAAAGAAAATTGGATTATGATCGGATTTGAATAATATTTTAGTGAAAAACCGACACTATCGGTAAGTATTCCATGCAAAATCTGCAATTTATACCCGAGTAAAGAAAAGAGTTTTTTAGCTTTTGAGCTTTGGAATAGAATTTTTTTTGTTAAACATTGCCTATATCGCAAAAAAACATAAGACAACACTAGCCAGAGCTAATCGCTTATTTTTGACGCCCTGTGTGACCGATTAAGGCGCTTCCGAAGGAGGATGATATCAAATAGTTTAGAGGGTTTTTTTTATATAAAACGTTTTTACACAAAACGTTCTTGGTGGAGGAGCCACTAGAAAATTTGCCTATCGACTCAGAGGTTTTGTAACCTGTTTGAAAATATCAAAAATGAGTCGACGAATTAGAGTTTTTCATATTTCTGTTCGAAATGTAAACGTTTTGGCTGTGAGGAGCCTTGACAGTTTGCTGAAATTTCTTGTTTTATAAAGCTGGCAGTTGCGTACAAATTAAAAGTACGTCACAATAGTGTTAACTTCATGGATCAGATCTCTTGACTGAAATGTAATGGCCAAAAAAACATATTTAGAAGAACTACTAGAACGGTCTAGATCTCTGATTAATAATTTAATTCTGTTTAGTTTCACTGAAAAACTTAGAAACGTTGTCTATAAAACGAAATAGGGTAAAAAATGTCGTATGTTTTCATTAACACTTAAACTTGTGTGAATTCCGGCCAGCGCGGCGCGCAATTTTTGTTCAATTTATTCGGTTTTGTTTACAAGGCAAAATCTCATAACAAGAAAAATACTATTGAAATACACTGACAAAAAAGTTTCGAAAAACTCACCTGTAGCAGGTAACTTGTGGATTGAAATGGAAGAAACAACCGCCTGAAAATTGCAATTTAATGTTGGATTTATTTGGCACGGCGGCGTATTTCTTATGTCAGTAATCGCCTGAATCTTCGTAAACTACAGCCAACGGCAACCATCGGTTTACGTCAGGGCGTTTCTGATCATCGTACGACCTGATGTAAATTCATTTCACCTAGTTATTTCTAACAAATTTCATGGCAAATCGAGCTACGCTTTGATCAGTTGACGGCTAATCATTTTGTATTTCACGTGTATTTCAAGGAGAACGATGTTTTCATTCTTATTACTGCCACCAGTCTAAATTGATTTCAAGGTCAAGGATTTTATTTCTTTTTCTTGAATTTCAAATTTAGTATTTCATGCATACGATTAATTTTCTTTTTGTGAATTCCTTAAAAGTGCTACGCACAGTGGAATCCTAATTTCTTGTTTAGGCTTAAGATTTTCAAATCAAATCAAATCAAACTTTGTTTCCAGGTAATCTACATTATCTGCCGCAGCTGTATTTTTTGTATGGGGCGCTACCTGGAGACAACGTTACCTGCAACAGCTTAGTTTTTCGAAACTTTTTTGTCAGTGTAGCTGCAAGAAATCGGCTAGCAACATCAGCTAGATCGTTAGACCGACATAATCTATCTTGGAACTTAGTCTTAGGAATTTAATTCTCCACCAAACAATTATTTTTTAAATCGGTTGATAATTACTGTAGTTATCGTGTTAACAAGAGTTGAAAAGGCTTCTTTTGAGAACTACTCCCAGATAGTGGAACCGATACCACCCATTTTCGAACTTGACCTGAGGATTTCAATACTTCATTGAATAAAAAAAAGTTTTTGAAAAACCGTTGAAATTTTAATCAAGTGTTGACAAAGAGCACAGAATTGACACTTTTAACGTTTTTTAATCACATTTCCATGCATTTTTAATCATAGTATCTTACCGTGTATTGTCTTTTGTAAGACCCATGAATAATTTATACCTGGGGCTTGATTCTCATGCGTTCGTAACTTCAAATATTCGTAACTTGACAGTTGAGTGTATTAAATCCCATAATAACTGTCAAGTAACGAATTCTGAGGATTTCAGCAGGGGGATACATCAGGTTTCTGTATCATGAGAATGACTCATTCCCTTTTGTCTGGGTTCAATGGTTGGTATTTAGATGACGGTACTATATGTGATGAATTGTATTAGTTAATTTTCAGAAAGTTTTGCCTTTTTATGCATCAGGCTTGCTCCTCAATATGAGACAGGTTTAAATAGGATCTTTTCGTCGAAAGTTGAATCGATTGAATTAATGTGTGATTGATTGAAGTTGATGGACCCTGCTTTGTGTGTTTTTAGGAAGTCTTGAAGAAGCTGTAGGTTCACTTATTTAATGCGAGTCTGAGGTAGGAAGGCTGAGGTCTGTTGACGAAGTTTTTAGGGCGATATTGGAGTCAATTACTAATAATAGAGTAGAAGGCTTGTATTAGGATCAATAGTCACTTTCTTTGTCTTCCGCGGGTATGGGTATTAGGAAAGTTGAGGATTAGGCAATACTAATCTATTCTTCATCGGATTTTTTGTGACGTCATTCTTCAAAGATTTGGTTTTACAAATAATTGAAATTGAGATTTTACAATATTGATTGATGAAATTTTACATGAACTTTTTCCAGAAAACAATACTCAAAAAGGAACAAAAAAATTAGGACATTTCGAAGATCAAAAATCAATTCAATAAAATGTTTTAAAATGGTGATCGAGTTATCAGATCAGACTACTTGCATCATCAACCAAAGAATCTTCAAAGTGGTTCCAACTGATCCCATCGAGTCAAATATGCGGGGATCGTAAATGTCTTCGCGATAATATGAATAATATATTCTCTCATGCTTTCTCTACTGCAAGTTTTCCAAATATAATTCCACAGGTATTTCAAGAGATGATGGTAAAAGACCTGACGGTTTGACTTTGATGCCATGGAGTCTTGGTAGATCACTCTTGTGGCAATGTGGCATGTAACCGTCCGGGATACCATGGTTGCATCATATATTATTGATTCATCAGAGAAAGTACGGTCCTTTTCTGAAAAAGCTGATAAACATACACCATTACAGTTCTTTGAAAAAAAAAAAATTTGCTAACCCCGCTTGATTTGGAGACTTTAGGTGGTCTTGCATGGATCCTGAAACAAAAAAAAAGTTTATTTACAAATTGGGCTTTTTAACGGGTGAGGTAAGAAAAGAATTTCGATGGCAATTCAACCTGGTAACGCTGCCAGCATTTTGGGAACGATGGGGAAAAAGAAGATCGATGATATTTATTTATTGTAGTTTTTATTTTTGAATTTTTGGAGAAGCAGCCTTTTTTGTCGCATTTAAGTAATAAATCGAACCAATGAAATGTTGGGATTATAAAAAAATATTATATAAGGTCCCTGACCATGATTTGCAGACGAAAAACCTGACCGTGTTTCTTATGTAAATTTACATGTAAAATAAATTATACCACAAATCACGATTCTCTTGTACTGTGGTTTGCGGTATAATTTGTATGGAACTTCATATGAAATACCACAAATCACGGACACCATAATGCAACTCTCGATCCGATTAAAATATTATACTTAAGAGATTGATTATAATTTTGAAGCCAAATTTTAAATCTTCATAATAAAGTTAGACATTCCTAGATATCAAAGGATTTCAATAAAATGGCGTACAAATCTTATATTGTTTAATTTTTTTAAAAGGCGATTTTTAAATATGCAAATGGTGCAGATCAGTATGCTCAAGCACAGAAGAAACACTGTCTTGACGAAAAGATTCTTTAATTGACAATAAAGATTATTTATTTAAATTAACGTTAGCAAAAGTTATAACTCCAAATCAGCATTGTTTACTAACCAGATGACGTAAATCATCTCGTTTGTTTCCCTTATAACCTGTCACAGACGGCAAGCATATTAACAGTTTTACTATTGAATCTATTTACTTCATTAGATGAAGTTCATTTAATCGAAGATTTTCATAGATTAATTTCAGATTTCTTTTACTTCATTTGTTTTGCACATGCTTTTTGGTGTATAAGATCTCTTTAGTCGGAGCTTGTCGTTTATTGTTACTGTCGTTGCCAATAACAGATGCACTGAGGAAAAAGATTTGAAAACTACAGCTGCAGTAGGTAATGGATCAGCTGTAATTGGTAATGTTTGGAAAAATTACCCACAGGAAGTAACGTATTACCTGTGGTGAGTAATGTTGGAAAAAGTTACTCAATGACGGTAATTTTTTAAGATATTACCTGTAACAGCCTCTCTCAATGATTACCTGCTGCGGCTAATGTTGGGTTTTTCGAGCAGTTCTGAATATTCAGGAAACGTTTTAAAAATAAAAAACGAAATCTTTCGAGAAAATGGGTCAACAAAAATTAAGATAATTAAAAAAACGTAATTGGCGGGAGCTAGTTATTGTAATAGACTGCACGCTGCAAAAATATGGAAGTCATTCGATCTGCTTCTTCAGTTCAATTTTATTTCGAGGGTTCTTTTGAATTTCGACAGGCCGAAATCGGTGCTATTTTTTCCGGGACCTAAATGGATAGTTAGGCTCACATATTTTTGATCTTCCATAACTGGCTAACGGTGGTAAGCGGCCAAAAGTCGAAAATATAGGTTTCATAGTCCAGATTTCATTTCTGTAAGGTGATGAGGACACGGACGTGTATGGGCTCGTTGGAAATCTGAGGTCGAGTACAAATTTCTCAGAATCGATGGAACCTCGGTGAACGTTGACGAGGGCTGTGACCTCACTAATGCAATTATTTGATTTAATATGAATCTGGAGGACGTCAGCTTTATAGCAATACCAACATGTAGTAGTTTGGCACGTGACTACTTTCAGATAAAAACTGTGTGTTCCACCCCGCCAAACTACTACGTATTAGTCATTCTTTAAAGCTGAGGTCCTCCACATTCATAATAAATAATAATTCATTCAAATAATTGCATTAGGGAGGTCACAGCCCTCGTCAAAGTTTACTGAAGTTCCATCGATTCTGAGAAATTTGTTGGATGGCATATTTTCGGCCGTTTATCATCAAACTTTACGAAGGTAATATTTGCTTCAATGTACTCGACCTCAGATTTCCAACGAGCCCATACACGTCCGTGTCCTCACCACCATATGGAAATGAAATCCGGACTACGAAACCTCATTTTTCGACTTTTGGCCGCTTACCACCAGCCAGTTATGGAAGATCAAAAATAAATGAGACTGGTTTTGGGGCCTAGGCACCAAGGCCTAACTAGGCATATAATAACAAAGTCCCGGAAAAAATAGCGCCGATTTCGGTCAGTCGAATTTTATTTTATTGAAAATAAAAACTTTGTCTTACAGCCGGCTGAGGCAATCTAAGAACAATCGGCAACTCGGTTGTGTGAAAAAGTGTCGGAGTGTCTTAATATTTTGATTTTCAAAATGATTTTCATTTTTACGTGAATCAATATTGTCGCAATAATATCTTCCAATTATTAATGACACATTACGTGTTGTATACACAGTTTTCATATGTGTATCTCATGCAGGTAATGTTACACTCACAATACAGCTACTGCAGGGATGTATATTACCTATCAACGGGAATATGCGTTGCGTAGCTTACATTAACATAAGGCATTTGTAGCATACATGTTCCGTAGCTCAGGTGGATTATTCTGGACTGGAGATCAAGAGGTCCCGGGTTCGCGCCCCAACAAGGCAAGTTTTTATTTCAAATAATTATTAATAAAAAATCAATTTCGTTTCATTTCAGCTAAAATTCAGTTCAAAATTAACCCGTCGGATGTAATTCAACAGAAAATATTTTCTTTTTAAATTATTGAGTTAATTTTGAACTGACTTTTATCAGAAATGAAATCAAAATTATTTTTATTAATATTATTTAAAAAAAAAAAACAGGATCCGACATGATTCGAACCCGTGCCTATTGATTACAACTTTTTGATTGTAGGCAATCACACAGCTATTGTAGGTAATCACAACTACAGCTCTGATAGCAAGTAGAAAAATACAGCTGTGACAGCTACGGGCCGAAATATTTTCTGTGACAGCTGTATTATCTCAAAAACTACAGCTGGAGACAGATCGCAGCTGTAGCAGGTAACTACTTTTTCCTCAGTGTGACAGCAGTTTGTAACAGGATAATAATCGAATGAAAGTCAAGTAAAACGTAAACAATCTAGAATTCTTAAAACACATTGATCAGATCTTACTTTGCTGTGTAAACTAGGACCACAAGAACCGTACTTTGGAATTAAAATAACTAACCTAGACCAGACTGTACAATCCGTAAATTAGCTCGTGTCATATCAACAAAATCTTTTTGTGGGTTTTGTTTCTTCGCCGTTCATGTAAATGTTGAGCTTTTCTTTTTCCGCTAAATCTCACCACTTGGCAAATTATATGCCACTTCGTCCGAATTGAGTCTAGATTTATAGCCGGTCAGCGAATCTGCAACTAAAATTCGACCGTTCTGAGCATCGGATAAAATAATGAAACTTTCTATCTCTAAATTATACAATTTAAATTCACTTAAACGTAGATGTTTAACGATTTAAATAAAAACTCTTGTTTTCTAATTCGATTTACGTTTCACTTATTTGCCTCAAACATAGAAAATGTCTTCTTCCACAGCACTGCTACTAGCATGAACATAGAAAATATTCGGAGGCTGATGGAATCACGGTAGGCACTGCGTTTCTGTTATACATATAGATGACTTGTTTTCTTTGTATGAGTTAAAACATACAATACAAACAATCCTAAGCGGTAGCTCGTTTCACTAAAGCCTCAAAATTTGACACTTGTCAATTCAGTGTTCATGGTGTTCATGTTAGTAGCAGAGCTGTGCTTCTTCCGTCCGTTTGTCAACTCGATTCGATTAAGACGTTGACATTTCAACTTCGGTTCCAGTGAGGGGCCGTTCAATTGGAATTCGCGCGCCAACAATGCCTAACACATAAAGCACAGTACAAAAGAGCCTATGTGATTGAGTAATACATGCACTGAGCGAAATTTCCTACGTGCTATGTGTATATCATTCGTGCCCCCTGTTAAAAAGTGTGGTAAGGTAGTTATACAACCGGCTCGAATATATTACGTGCGCGAAGTATTTCTCTTCCACAAAGATTTAAAAATATGAATTTTATTTAATTTATCTACGGTAGACACCATATTCGCAGCCTTATAGTAGTTATTATGTATTTTAGCAGCTATTGGTAACAAATATCTCAAATTAAAAATTGACTTCTTTGGGAATTGAACCGGGGACCTCTGGATCATGAGCCAACGATCTTTCTAATGCTGCAGTACAGTAGTGTTGGTTGACATTTCTTATTGTTGAAGCGTACTTTAAAAGCCATATACGTGTGTGGCGTATAAGTTACGCATAGAACGTTATAAAGTATCGCACATAAATAATTATATGTCGTTTCTTAACATAATTGAATTTAAGTCGACTTGATGTATCTTGCTATGGATTATGGATTGTTATGGATTATCAAAATGCTTATAATCAATTTCAGATAATTCCAACATAAACAACTTTCTGATATGCTTACGAAATAAAACTACTCCACAAAAAAAAAATGAAATTATTTTGTCGAGATTTCTCTAATTTACTAAAAAAACAATTTTGTAGGTGATCTTCTTCGTGTTAAGAAATATAAATAAATATGATACAAATTCAATGTTTAAGACCAACATCCACTATATACGTTAAACATACGTGATGTGCGTTTAATTTCCGTCCCACCCGTAAGTTATTCGCATTCCACGTACATCACTACAATACGTAGCACATGAATGTTCAAATCTGACAATCGAAATACGTAACTACGTTGTCAACGTGTCCCACGTATAGAAAACATTGTCCATGTATCATATATGTCAATGATGTATATTATACCGTTTCGATGAATTTTACACATACGCGGAGTATTGTATGAAGTTTCTTTTTCTGGGTGTGCGTGCGAAATAAGCCGGTTCGCCTTCGTATTACACGCCTCAAACATTGCACACACGTATTACTCATTTACATAGGCTCTGCTGTAATCTACTATTAACTCATTAGAATGAGATACTAAATACTAGGGTGGTCGAATTTCTGTGATTAGAAATGGACCCATCCAGGGAAAAATTCTAGTGGTACAAAGTTACCAAAAAGCGACTCAAATATTTTTTCTTGATCAGATCAGCCTCAGGAGAAAAATCAAAGTTCGAAAATTTTAGTGGAGCTAATTTTTCACTATTGTATTGTTAAAATCACTACGACTAGGTTTAACTTTTTTTACCTTGAATTAACACTCCTGTGGGGTCTTCTCTAATATATAAAAAAGAAAAAAAGTTAAAAATGTTTGTTCGTCGAGCTGTTATCAAGTTTTGCCGAGGTCGGACTATTCAGAATTTTCAATATGAAAAAATCGTACACTTTTGGGCCAAACTATTTGGAAACTTTTCTTATTTGAAACATTTAATGAAACTTTTTGGGTTTTCTCCTTCATCCGCCCTCGCATTCAAAATTCGATTTCTGTGATTTTGTCGCTTAAAAGCTCCAATGCTATTCCAATTCCTAAATAAAGACGTTTGTAATATCAGTAATATTCTCTAAAGTGTAATGAGGATGAGGATTGGCCACTGAAAAATATATTTTAATAATGAACATTTACAAATATGGTTTGGTGGAACCTCGGGTGGAACGAATAAGACATTCGATGTTTTTGCCTTTGAAAAAAAAAACTAACATTTTCGTTACCTTTCAAAAGCGTAATGTTTGTTACATCAGTGAGAACTACAACTTAATTTCGTTAGCACGATGGTTGTTTCTTTTTAAGTTCCATAAAACCAAAAAGTCTGCCAAAAAGAGTACTATTTTTTATGAAATGGGTTTTTTCAGTGTTTTGTTTTAAAGTTGGGTGACACTCTGTTCAGTTTCAGTACCCTATTTAGAATACCATTCATGTTTGAAGTTCATTGGTTCAACACTTCTATCAATAAATACACTAAAGGTGTATACTACTCGTAGAAATAGTAAGTCCGAGTGTAAATGCGAATCATAATAACATGTAACAATGTAGAACGTTTGGGAGAAACAATAACAAAAAGTAGCATTGCACGTCAAAACTCCCCTAAAGGTGCAGCAAATTTGGCTTCCGTTAAAGTTAACTGATAGAAAAAAACCAAATTCCAACTAAATGAACAAAATGAATGGGTGTTGCTATGCGGGAATGCTTCAATTGCAGGTTGCAATCTTTTAGTAAATGGGACTGTGGCCTGATTCCTTACGATTTGTTAGCTCTTTTACCAACCCTTTGAGGCAATCGAATTGTATGTTTCTTTTCTATGTAGGTTTCTTTAGCACTCTGTTGAGAATAAGTTAAAATCGAAATGTTGTCGAATGAAGTTATTCTTTGCAAATCATTTATGCCATTCTGTTCTAAGCAAATCAGTTGATCTCACTTCAGTTCCGTTACATCATATTCATGATATACCACTTTAGAGTTCCTAAAAAAGATCAGAGTTAATTTGTCAGTTAAATCAAAATTACAACCATTTTAGCGAGGGGGGACACACTCCAGTAAATCAAAGTAAATCAGGGTAAATCACAGTATCAAATATGCATCAGGTTGGGTCAATTTGCGTCAAGTCCGGCTAGTTTATGAATATGATTTTGTAAGTTCACGGGCAAGATGCTTATAAATGATGTACAGTGCCATTTAAAAGGCATCTATTTTTTTGTCAGCAAATTTATTCTTTTAGTAGCAAAATTATTTATTTCATCAGCAAATTTATTCTTTTTTTCTGCAAATTTATTTTTTTTAGCCGCAAATTTAATCTTTTTTATCAGCAAATTTAGTGTTTTGTATCAGCAAAATTAGTCTTATTTTCAGCAAACTTATTAGTACTCGAACAGCATATTTATTGCTTTCTGAGCAGCAATATTACTGACTTTAAGCAGCAAAAATAATTCTTTTGCAGCAAATCCCTGGCAGCAAATTTATTACTTTGTAGTCAGCAAATTTATTGTTTTGTAATATGCACTTTTAATGCAAAATTAATACCTCGAAGTTATTGCTTTTTGTCAGCAAATTTATTAGTGTTTCAATTGCAAATTTATTTTTTTATAAGTAGGAAAATTACTATCTTCAATCAGCATATGTCCCGCAGTAGGACATATAAAATTATATCACTAACACCACTTCCGTTGCCTTTATTGCGAAAAACGTTGTACACAACTCGGTGATAGATCTTTTAGGCACACGATGTGTATCGAGTGACAATCTACACACCTAGTGCCTAAAAAAGCATTTATCCCTCGATTTGAATGGGGCTTCGTAATTTCGCTATGCGTAATTTCTAGGATGCACACCTTTCATAATCGCTCGGCGTGTTAAAACGCTTTTTATGGGCAATGAATTACACAGACTAATTATTAGACGATGCGAGAGAAAAAAAATTAACTCCTAAGTTACCGACACCGTTCCGGCGCCCGGCTCGCATTGCGGCCCTCCGCTTCGCTCCGGGGCAATGGGCCGGATCGCTCGGCGTGTTAAAACGCTTTTTAAGTGCAATGAAAATTGGTATCCATTTCGTAAAAAGAAATGAATTGTCCGTGTAGTGTCAATAACTATTTACGTTGACGTAAGACGTGAAATAGTAATTTCTGCAGCTAGTTGCGAAAAGTGGTAGTTTGTGTCACTAGATGTAATGTTATCAAACGTGCGAAGCGAGCGAAGCATGTGACAAAAACTACCACTTTCACAACGTGTTGCATACAACGTTTTCTGCAACCAGCTGCGAAAAATGAACTTTTGAAAATTGTTACACTGCGATTATATATCTCAATAGCCGAATGGTTAGAGGTGTTGCTCGATAAGCATTGGGTTTTGGTGTCCATTTCACCACTAGTGACGAAAAGCATATATGAAAATCCATTTCACCAAAAATAGATAAAAAATAGCTAAAATAAACAATTAATTTTGCTTATGACAAGAAATAAATCTGCTGACAAAAGTAGAATAAATTTGCTGTTGCAAATCAATAGAATTGCTGTTAAAAAATAGCTAAACTAAACAATTAATTTTGCTGATGACGAATAAATAAATTTGTTGACAAAAGTATTAACTTTGCTGATAGAAATAAATAAATTTGCTGCTAAAAAATAGCTAAAAAAATATTTAATTTTGCAGACTGCAAAAAAATAAATGTGCTGACAAAATAAGATTAAATTTGCTGCTTCAAAAAAATAAATTTGCAGACGAAGAATTAAATTTGGTCACAATAGCAATAAATTTGCTGAACTAAAAGAATAAATTTGCTGATAAAAAAAATAATTTTGCTGCAAAAAAAGAATAATTTTGCTGACAAAAAAAGATTTCCCCCATTTAAAACAATAGTTGTGATTTACTGTGATTTAATTTGATTTACTGACTCCGAAGTGAGTCCCTCGCCTTTTAGGAGGACTGTTAAATCAAACGAAAATAAAATACTTATAAAAGGATTGCGAAAGCTTATTGATTATCTTGACCGCACGCTTTTGCACGATTTTTGGAAAAATATTTTCCCCACCATCTGATGCGTGCGCACTATTTGAATGGTCAATTAAATTAAAAAGTAGAAAAGACTTAGCCAAGAATATTATGTTCCCTAACAGCAATGTGGTAATTTTCGTACCATTTATCTTAAACTTTTGCTATCTGTTAATGACAACAACGTCAATAATGAATTGTGATATCTGGGTAGCAAAACGTTGAATAAAAGTAAAGAAATACAGCATTTGGTCACAAACACTAGGTGATCGAGGATTTAACCTGTCACATACGGCTATTCATCTGTTATCGATAACAACGATAAAAATAACAAGCTCTGGGTAATATGGTCCTTTATATGGTAAAATGCAGGTTAAAAAAATGAAGTACAAGATTTGAAATCATCCGATTAAAATTACTTTGATCGATGGAAGTAAAAGACCTGACAATAATACTCGTCATATGCATATCTGTAACATGGTAAACAAGAGAAGTAAGAGATTTATTTCAATTCTATCACAATAAGCAACAACGCAAGTGTTAGACAATTGCAGAGTAAAGCAGAACGCATCAGTGTAACATGTTTGTAAATAGCAGTTATGATTATTTAATACCAGAATGATTTTATCAGGCCTCACACGTTTTACAAATCCGCCTATTTCAGGAGTCTTAGGAGGATTTTAGACTTACGTTTTAACAGATTTCTACGATGTATATTTTTAGGACTATTCGCTCCCGAGCTTTCGAGTACCTTATGAATACTTGCTTTAATGAATGCAACAATAAAAATACTTCAGTATTCTTGAATAGAATATAAAGGGTTCTACGCTAACTACGCCTTTCTCCTACAGAACATCATGTCCGGAGCGATAGCGGAGCACTTGACGCAGTCTAACTCCCAAAAAAAGAACGAAGAATTTTTTTTGAGACGCGTCAACTATGTATAGCCGAACATTTCAGTTTCTACCCTTTGGTCTCTATCATCACAAAACCTATTTCATAATATTCTCGCTTTAAATACGAACAAAACGAGCTATCACTCGACTATGTAGGTTTAAAATTACAGGAGATACATCGTTTTGAAATTGGTCACTTTTCATACTAAATACACCAAATTGACTTTTTCCAAACAACCAATATCTTTCAACTTACTCTGTATGTTTCTATCTATCTATCTATCTATTGACGGGCTATCTCGGAAAGTAGTCAGCCAATCTCTATGAAACTTTGCAGGAACATTAGTCAGGCCATTAGTCGCAAAGTGGCAGATGCTCTCGGACAATACTACGAGAACTTTAATCTGCCACATGCGACGCAGAATTTTTTTGGTAAATTTTTTGTTGAAAATTTTTCAGTCAAAATTCTGTTCGTTCAAATTTTTTCTGAAAAAATTGATTGTCGAATGATTTGTTAAACTATGTCAGCTAATTTCAATTAATTGGCTATGAAATTCAATTTTGCGTAACGACGCTGACAGCGTCACCTCTAGCGATATCACTTGTTTTAGAAGTTATCACACATATAGACTGTAGACTGCGTCCAACTTTGCTCTGAAAGAGTTTTTGCCGGGATATTTTTTAACAAACTTTTATGTTTCCTTGTAGCTCGATGTGGAAGGCCACTCTTTTGGGATAAAATCGACATTGATTGTACAAAACTCATATTTTTTTTCTTTTCTAAAAGTTTGTAAGTGAAAACCGCTGGTAAATCCGAAAACCATGCTCTGTAATATCATATCAAACAAATTCATGGAATCAACAATATTAAATATTACTCTGACTGAATCGATATAATACGGCGGCGCTACATTATTGTTTCATTAGACAAAACAGATAAATTTTACTTTCAATGCCTTTCATCGAACGCTAAATTCTAAAGCTTTAAGGAAGGGCTTATTTAGAATAATTTTCTCAATTTTGTCAGATAAATTGAACATTGGATTAGTTATCGAATGATGTTGTAGGATAGTTCAAATGTCCAGATAAATCCTGGTTCGGTTGTTTTCATTTGAATAATGGGAATTTCTCAATAAGTAGTTCGGTCTTCCACCTGTTTTTTATTTGCTTTTTGGAGATATTGGAGATAGGTAACTTATTCGCGTCTTATTTATGAGCTTATTGTTTGGAACTTACCTTAGTTAAGCTAATGAAAAATGTCGCATCGCGAAGAAAAAGCAATATTGCATTCCCTGATATCTTTTTTCTTCTTCTAAATTCGTCTGATCGAAAGTTGTATCAGTGATTCTCGTGAACTTTTCAGCTCAGCCCGTTCATAAAAAGAAGGACTAGATTGAAGATCAATAGCAATGTAGCAGTATCATTCAAAATTGTTAGACTTTTAATAGAAAAGCTCTGTGTATTTTTGTGAATCAATTTCAAAATTCCATTTACAGTTAACTCCAACCAGATTGGTTTTTCAGTTGGTCCACTCATGTAATCTCACTGTGTTCTTAGGGTTAGGATTTCGCCATAACAACGCACGCCTATGACTATTAAACTCGTATAAGCACGTCGCACGTTAAAGGACAGTGAAGTAAAGTACGTGAGTATGGTGATTTCGTAGACTTTTGGCATAAAATTTATGGGAGAAATGTCAAACATTCACGAAATTGCAATATTTACGAACCATAGTGGTTTATCACCCCTAATTAAAACAGCTACAGTTTTACTTTTCGGCACTGAGTTGAAAAGAAAAGTAATTAATTCTTTTTTAATCAAAATTTTGGTTTTTTCCTTATTCAGGAAAGTCAGTGTCTTACGAAAGAAAATAGACTGAAATGTCCGTAGCGCTAAAATATTATGAAAATGGTTCTACATCGGCAAAAAAAGTTAAATACAGAAAACTTCCGTACACTTGTCACCGCGTAGATGGGCGAGTAGTGAGATGGAAGTAATTGTAAACACAACCGAAGATGAAAAAATGTATTTTTAGACTCATTTAAGGCCGGTAAATATGAGCGATGTAGGTGAAAGTGGGTTCGTTGAAAAGCTGAGGTCAAGTCCTTTCAGGTCATGCCTAGTTGGAGAACATCCATTGTAAAAAATGTACCTAATATGTTATTTGTACCGTACATTATCTAAGATTTCCATTGACACCTCACATGCAGTGCTGGTGATTGAGGTTATTTAGTTCCTGTGGTTGAGTCCGAAGATTACATTTTTTATTCAACTAGTAATCCAATACAATTTTTTGCGGGAAATTGTATTCTTATAAGAATTTTTCCTTTGCTTCAAAGGCTTAAAGGAATAATTGAATGAGCGTGAAGTTTGCTGTCAGAGCGAAGCGATGGCCGTAATTCACACGAGTTTCATTTATTCAAGAGGTAGGCAAGAAATATGCTTTTTTTCAGCACTTTTTAGTAAACTCATGTTTCTGCAGAAAATTAAATTTGAATTTGAGTATGATATGGCTGCTGTTTTCTAAACGGCCAGTGAAAATAAAAGAGATGCACAATCATGCCCGCACGTTAGTAAGCGGGCGTGACGCAAGTCCACTACCAAAAAGGTTTTTTTTTTTTTAAATAATATTACAATATTACAATCCCCCTCTTAACTCCAACGACCCCTAAACTTAGATATTTGGAATCGAGGCATCCGTATGTAGTTCAACTGATAGCACGTTACAGTAGCTTACGATTTGGCTGAGATATTAAATTTAAAAATTTTGGTTTTTGTATAAAAATAAGCAAAATTTCGCTTTTTCAGATATTTGAAATCGCCAAAGCAACTCCTAAACGTTTCTATAGATTTTCCTGAAATTTTAATAATGGCCCAAAAATAAGAATGAAATTTTCGAAAGTTGGAAAAAGCCATATCTTGGGAGCTCCCCAAAGTCTCCATACAAATGCCATATGTAAGCCAATTAAGCGTGCGTGTGTTGTATATTTTGGTGCATGATATAGATGGTAATGTGGTGAAAGGTGTGTGTTGTTTTGAGATGTTTCTCGATTTAAGGATTCAGACTGATTTCTCCAGAATTTTTTTTAGTTTGCATAAGGTTTTTTGAAGTTGTCGAAATGACAATTCGATTTTCTTCCGTTTAAATTCTTTCAGTACATTTTTAAACCATTTTCCTAACAATAGGTTTCTCAACATCTGCCACTTGTGACGCAAATTTCTTTTTGTAAAATTTTCTTTCACAAATTTTTTGGGTCAATTTTTTGTTGATAACGGTTATCGGTTATTTTGTAAGTAAGATAAAGGACTTGTGTTACATTTACCCTTTAAGGGTTTTTTTGCCTGATCAATGATGTAGCTAATAGACAATTCTCGCATCGCTTCTTCATCCGACTGTAATTTTGTGATCTTAAATACACCAGCTTATTTAAAAATGATAAGAAAACTGCAATTGTTGAAAAATTTAGTCAGTCAAGGGACCTGACCCAACCAAGAATTGTAGCACGACCTAACAGTGCGTAGAATACAAAAAAAAAATGTTTTCTAATTTAAAAATGTTTGGCTTGTATTTACAGAATAAAAATTAGATATTTTATACAATAATTAAAAAAAAGGAAAGAGAAACCATCGGCATATCTACAATATGATATGCTCTTCTGATGATGATTTCGGAAGAAAAAAATAACGAAAAGAGAGAGAAACTTTTCTGAGCGGATAAGAAAATAAAAAAAAGAGAAAATTAAAATTTCTTACTTTTGCAGTAATAATACATAAAAATTAATTTTTCTGTTTGTTTTAATTCGATAATATTGCATTACACGATGTATGTTGCTTTTTATTTACCACTGTTTGTTGGGTTTTTTTTTTGTTTGTTTATCTGTTGGATTCATTTTTCATTTTTTGTTATAAATAATAAATAAATTATTTGGTTTTGACACATATACACCATCATTTTTGTATTTTTTTAATTTTTTTTTTTATTTTTTATTTCCAAATTTCAATTGAATTAGATTTAACTATTATACACAGACAAGTTTAGATTGTAATTTAATATACTCTCGACACCGAATTAATTTTATAATTTTTTTTTGTTTGTTTGTTTGTTTCTTAAAATCTTTTCTTTGATTTCTTTTATATCCTAGAAATTGTTTGTTTCCTCTTTTGTAGTCACATAATATATAGGTCATTCATGAATACGTCACGTGTATATGATACAGAATTTATCAGTATTCACTATCTCACTTCGAGAAAAATTTAAATAAAAAAAAAAATCCGAAATAGAAAATCAGCCGCTAGAAATGACAATTTTAATAATATCCAAATTGTTGCAAGTACTTTCGATATATAAAAAAAAACCGAAATACTTGAAAATTGGATACTATGGTTTTTTGTAAACAACAACGAACACACTTACAAAATAGTTGGTTAGTTTTTTTTTCAATTTTTATTTTGTTTTCTTTCTCTTTCTTCAATTAAGTAGGTAAATTGTATAAGATTTTCTTCTTCCTTCTCCATTGTTTTTTCTCCTTTTCTTTCTTCTCTTGTTTATCAGAATGAGTTCGTTTCAACAACTTAAAAAATAAATTTGATTTTACTAAACATATAAACGTATACAAGGGACCTACTTAATTCTTTTCGGTGTAATCATTTTTATTGAATTTCTGTTTTGTTTTTCTTACTTCTCTTCTGTTTGAAATTTTCTGTTTGTTTCTCATCACTAATTTGTACACAACATATCTCTATTAAATACGAAATTATCTTTTTAAAAACTTCTTTTTCATCATTTAAATGTTTATACCCCTCCCCTTCCCCGATCCTATCTGTATCTTCTTCGCTTAAAATTACACTTTAGATAATTTCAAATAAATTCACTAAAATAACAATAAAAATTTCTGTTTTAAAATCACAAATGCAGAAAGCCTAATAATCTTGTATAATATAGTCAGAGGTTAACAAACTCCCTTGTATTTAATAACCGAATTGGATTTAAATTTTACATTCTTATTCACCGAAACAAAAATGTAAAATCAATATTTTCATATTCAAAATTTTTTTTATTTCACATTTAAACACTTTCCATCTTTTCATTCATTTCCCATTTACGCAATACTTCCGACGACGATGATTTACCGTGCATTTTTCTTTTTTCATTTTACTAATAAAGAAAACTGAAGAAAAATTTACAAAACCAAAAAAAAAAAACGTTTTTACGTGTGAATCATTCCACGGTTGTCGGTTTGATGATCCGGCGAATGTAACACTTCCGTACAAATATCGGCATCATCAATAATGGCGATTTCGTCGTCGAGAAAATCGTCCAGGAAATTGGTCGGACCGGTCATCTGTTCCAGTGATTTCACCTGTTCGTCAACCTCTTCAAGGGCACGTTCCAAGTCTTCTTGTTCCTCCTGAGTTGGTTCGTACGGATCGTTGTGCTGAACTAAAAGATAAAGAAAATTTGTTGCGGAAAATTGATAGAAAACAGCGACTTCTTTGCCGTGAAATAGACAGTGAAAGAATAAAATGCAAAGGTGGGTAAATACTTCATAAACTAAATGGGACTAAATGAAGAGGAGTGTCACGCATCTGGAAAATGATGATCACGGGCGCATTTGATCCCCCTGTTTTCTACATTTGAAATATATCCTTATTTTTCAGTTTTCGTTTATCTGACTGTAAAAGAAAATATAAAGGAGCTCCAGCTGATGCACAGCCTACGGAATTTCAACTGTAAATTGACCTCGTCTACCGAATTTGTCTTCTTTCCATGTGAAGCGTGATAGAATTTGTAAACACGAATGGACTGCAGTCCTTTTCTTACAATTTTCTTCAAAATTTTCCCTATTTTCTCAACAAAAAAAAACGTTTTTGGAAAAATTGGTAAAATGTTCTTTCTATGGAACAATTTCTGGCCATTTGTCAGTTTTCGAGTTAATCTTTCATAGTCACGCCAGAAAGCACCACACAATCTGAGGTTTTTGAATCAAAGCCTCGGATAGTGAGGTATAACAGCAAATGCCCCATTCTGGCGTGACCATTTGCCACCCCTAGGTCATCTTCAAGAAAAGACTCTTTCATCAAAGAGATGCCGTTCTTTCCTCCAGATGAACTCATTAGATGGATCACAAACATACCCTCTTCTCACCCAAAGCTACACACAGTGTCTTTGCTACGTTGACATTTTGACGTAATCAATGTACGCAACGCATGATTTGTGTACCAGACATCGTGTGTTTTTATTGTGTACTATACTATACAAGGAGTACATGTTTGCAGACCAGCTGCGGAATTCAAAATACTGCACATCTCAAACTTTATTTACCACGTACGGTGTATGAGCAACTGTTTTAGCGTCACGAACACAGTTGTTTTAATTCGAAATTCGACTGTAGTGGAGGATATCTTTGGCAAAGAGAATACGGGGATCTTGAAACTAGATCTTTATTACCAATAGGGAATTTCTTGAAAAACATCACAATTTCTCATTTTGAATTCGAACTTTTAGTGTTTGAAGTGCTAGTGTAAAGATCAATAAAAACCCCAAAAAAAAGTTCAACGAAAACACATCGAAGCCTAGTCAAAATGATCCCAATGGTGGCATTACCCAAGCGCTTTGAATGATGCTGAATTTGGTTCTGATTTCAAAACTAGACATTTTTGGCAGATACAATCAATCGCTCTCTGTTCGTTCACATTGTTTGTTATCTGGCTCGCAATATGCTCAAACGGTAGATAAGAAAATGCGCTTTCATTATCGATTGCAACGTACAGCGAACTTGATTTTAGTGTGCAGCACAGCGACACTGCATCACACAGCCTGAATTTAATCTTATTCTTGTAACATCCTGTGTACTTTTACGATTTTGGTATTTTCAATTATTCCACCGCGACTTTTCTATAATCAACCCACTGATAACCCAGCATTACAGGGCCAGCAACCTTAAAAGTTGTAAAACAAAAATCCAACTTACCAGTAAACAATTCGTTAAACGCTTCTTCGGCCAGTTCTTCTGGTAATTGGTTGAGAACATTTGTCAGTTCATGTTCCTCCAACAGCCTAGTATCGCCAAGTGGAATTTCTATTCACAAAACGAAATTTCATCAAAAACACCGTTTGCCATTCGCTTCGACAACTAAAATTACCATCCGATGTTCCGATGAGCTCCGATTCGCTTAAACCGCCCACGCCAGTATCTTCTGAACTTTCATATGCAGAACTGTTCTCACAAATAGTAAAAAATTCCTGACCGTTTGGCACCTGTATAACAGGCCCATTGTTTCGGCCAATATCGTTGAGACCGGCTTTCGACACAACAATACCATTTGTTTTGATGACAGTGGCATGATTGTATAGATCAATAGCCGATATAGCATTTTGTTTCGGAAGAAGCTTTTTCTTTTTCTTATTTCGTTTTGGCGGCCTAGTCATTGCACTTGGCTTTGGTTTTTTACGGGGTGGTTTTTTCGGTTTTTGTTCTTGTAACATGCGATTGTAGTTGTCCTAGTTAATATGGTAGAACAAGAATTAGGGAAAGGTTTTTTGTATTGAGCGTAAAAACTCTTACCCTCTTCCAAGCATGCTCTCTACACAGCGGCAACTCATGACTTATATCGAAAACAGGAACACGACATTGAGAATTATCAGCAAATTTGGCTGTGCAAGGATGAAACAGCCGTTGATCTGTATTAAGCGTAATATGCAAAAAGCAGTATGCCGTCAATGCAAGGGAATCACTTGTACACGATGGAATGACACACTTCTTTGTCGAAGTTCTATGTTGTTCAAATAAGAGGGACAGGAAAGAAATAATGTCAATTACAACGGTCGATCGGACAATGTCAATAGTAACAATACAACTCACGGTTCTTTGTAGGATTTTGGCTTTTGCAGCGTTTTCACCACTTCGACCAATCTCTTCTTTGAATCGCTAGTGTGACGAAATTTTTGTGCTTGTTCCAACTGGTACGCTTGTCGACGCAAGCAGTTCCTTTTCTCCTCCAATCGTTGTTCTCGTCCCGTCGCATTGACCAGGCTTTGATGCCATATGTTTTGTGTGAATGGCATCAGTTCGATTTGTGACACCGGTAACGAACCGGGGCCAGCATAATCGAAAACATATGTATCGGGTGCATGCCATTCGGATGGAACTTTGGGTGCAGATATTCGTTGCAGTGCTTCGTGGTGTGATGATTGGCTGTAGGAACGCTTTACACGGGTGACCGATTGAGATTTCCCTGTAGATTTTTTAATCGCTACAAACGCTTTCGCTTCGACTTTCGGTCTCGCAAATATTTGCGCTGATGAATTCTTTTTCCCGCTGGTCGCCGTACCATTGCTCGATTTGGTGGTATTAATCGCCTTGCCGCCATTCACCGATTTCAACACATTTTCGGATAGTTCGGACTTCTCGTATTTCACCTTATTTGGAATTGAAGTTTTCTTCTGGTTTGCAATGAAATTATCGAAAGAACTAACAAACGATGTGCGTACAATTGGCTGTTTTTTTGTTGATTGTTGCTGTGGCAGCTGCTGCTGATGCTCTTTTGGCTGTTGTTGTTGCTGCTGCTTCTGTTGTTGTTGTTGTACTGGAGATGATGCTACGGAATGATTTGGTTGATTTACAATGAACGTTCGCTGTGTTTGCTGATATAATGGAGGCGGTGGCGGGGGCGGAGGTGCTTGAATGCATGTTGTCGCCGGTTTTTTAATTACTTGCTGTGATTGATTGGGCTGCGATTTGCGATACAATAGGATATGTTGCCCCGATTGCTGTTGTGATCGGGCGTAGATCGGAACATGATTTTTTGTGTGTAAACCGTTTGATATTGAACTGATTCCGTTAACAACTCCCTGAGATTTTACTTGATTTTGGGCTTGACCTTTGCTCAGTTGTTTGATTGGTGGCAGTTTTTGAATCTGAAATTAAAATTGAACCAAACACACAAATTATAAAGTGATGTTAATCGGGAGACGGAGTGACATGAAAAACTTTTTGAACTTTTTGTGAAGCAAACGAAAGCTTTTCACATCATCTTTAAGAGTAGTTTAGAGTACGTGCTAAGAAGCTTTAGTACAGCAATCGTAAAGATACGTATAATGTTGATGAAACGGCCTGCGTAACGAAATGACGGAGGGGTCGACATACTTGATTTTTTACTTTAAGATGCCTTGGGCATCTTATCGACGACAAACTTTCGGTCAGATTAGTCAAAGAAGTTTGAGAAAGATATAGGGGTAGTGTGTTGGGCCAGTATAATGTGTTGGGAATGAATAAAAATAGAAATTTTGTTTCAAAATCCAGAAACGTTTTTGAAATGAGTTGCAGCTCGGAAACCAATTCCAAGTTGAAGTCCAAAATTTTCGGGGAATTACATTGTTTCACTCATTACATCAACAACTACAGCCGGCTTTCGTAACACGTAACCGACTGGAGGTTCTGTTCGCTCGGTTCTATCGGTGACCGCTTAATCGTCAGCTTTCACGTCTGTCAATTATTATATACACACAAAACGCAATTCAATTTGAAATTCAAAAATGCGAGAGAATGTAAACTGTGGCGCAGTATAATACTGAAGTGGATTTGCAATGAACGTTTGGAATGCATAAAATGATTCAAGCATCACTCAATGTTATTCGCATTGTCAACGGTGCGCGCGATTGTATGGTTATTTAATAGTTCCAATTTCGCAAACACTATGCAATGTTCGTTCATGTTACACACGATGACTTCAAACGATTTTATTAAATGAAAATTGACGGTTTGTTTGAATTGTTTCACTTTCACTTTAGAGGCCCAGATAGAAAATAGTAAATAGCACCAGAAAGTAATGCAGAAAAAATAATAAATTTCTGGTCGAATTTTGAAGTTGCTGGTGTAGCGTATAAGTGGTAACCAGAGATTTGTGGAAAGAAAATGTTTATTTTCAGATTCTCAGCACCACAATTTTTATGATCAAGAAACAAAATCCGATGGAAACGTGTTGAAAGTATTCTAAAACCATAAAAACAACACAGAGAAGGAGAGGAAAAAAACGTGAGTGAACTGGTTTTACATAAATGACAAATAAACACACATTCTGTTAATCGTACAGAAATAATAAAATTGTACAAAGAGGTACAAGAGGAAGAAGAAGAAGAAGAAGTAGTAAAAACAAAAAAAAATGGAATTAATTTTCAAGCAAGAAGCTAACAGCCGATGTAAAAACAACAACTATTAAATCGGAATAAATTGAATTTAAATCATATTACAAAGCACATTCAATTCACATAACTTATGAAAATAAATCGAAACCATACACAATGAGCACTCAGTACTGTACTTACATACAGCATTACAATGCCGTCGTACAACTCTTTCAAAATGCTTACCTGAGAATTTTTAAAAAATGTGGTTGTTACTGGAGGTTCCGCAAATGTGAATGTGTACGGATCTTCTGGCAAGCGCGGCTGACATGACATGTCCGATAAGAGTGGTATGACGCCCGCGGGTCTACAAACAAATAAAAAATTTACAGTTCAATAACAAAACAATATCCGTCATAGTACATTGTATGTATTCGCACCACTACCATCCATAGACGGATCCGAAACGATTTTTTTGGGGGAAAGAAAAACTCTCAAACAATAATCGAATACTTAATCCGCATACAATTATGCTAAGCCACACATAATTTCAATCATAGAAAATCATTTAATTCACCTTGCTTAATTGCTTAGATTCAACCAGCAATCATTTAACAACTGAAACATCTTTGATGTAAAATGTAAGAAAAAAATACTTTTTTTACAGCTTCAGAGCGCTACAATGGTAAATTCTGTTGTGTATTGTATAAAAAAGCGGTATTATTGTTGGGTTACAAATGAATGAATTTCTATAACAACTACTCTCATATGTCAACGCAACAAAACTTATGATGGGTTAACTTTTTGTTCTTTGTATTCATCTACCTCTCTCTCAACGCGGTTACAGTCAATAGAAATTCGGGCGAAAAGGAGAACGAAAAGAACCCATTGACGTGTTGAAAACAGGTACTTTTTGCCTGCGATGACCCTTAGAAAAACGGGCGCGACGGAAAAAAAATATAATTTTTTTTTGACAGATACTATTAAAGCCCTCGAACGTTTAGGCATTACGAACAATGCCCATTCGATAAATGTCTAAAAATTATTTTTTTTAGGTGATATTGTATGCAGTTATGGTTTGACTTTGATATAGTGTATAATGTTAGAGATACTGTCGTTGCAAAAAAATTGTTTGTACGAACCGAATGGAAATGTTGAATTAGTTCACACGAAACGAATTATTTGTTTACAATATCTGCTCTCCATTTAGCGAAAGAGTAGTAGTTAGTATGTTCGGAAACCAATCAAAATATTTATTTTAAGAAAGAGACGTTGAGGTAAGTAAAGCCAACAGCACTGAGCAGTGAGCACTGTAAACTAAACACAAACTAAGCACTTGGATCATATGTAGAGAATTAAGTAGTACATTGAATTTGCTCTTTAGCCATTCCTGACATTCGAACGTTTACGAATTCGGAATGGTAAATTCGGTGTTCGAAAAATCTAATTTTTGACTTTTTTTAATGACATCGAAATGGCTTTGCAATCAGCTTTGAGCATGAGTTCCAATGGGAAAACTACGCGGACAAATAGAGGGACAGGTTCTATTTGCTGACCGGTAGAAGGAAATATAATCCGTCAATAGTAGTGCGCCATGAAATAGTCATTCAATAAACGTAGGTGGGACAGAGGCTGCTCGCGTAGTGTCGATGAGTTCATTTAATAGTATCGTATCACAGGGGAAACGAAGCGCACCTCAGTAACTTTAAAATATCTACATTTTCGAAAAATCATTGGAACGATTTTAAATAAGAAATGTAATGTGTCCGATCGATTCGAAATTTGATCCGCAACGCCAATGACGTCAAGGATTGATCGAAATTAAACTGAAATGCCTCTCGGTCATTCGGTCATGATCGGTAGATTTATTGCTAATGGCCAAGGAAAGATGGAAATTTGTGCATTGTTACGCCTCGTAACGAGCCTCTTGATTCAAATAATTCAATCGATTTAATTGGTTTGCATTTGTCCCCATACCGTAATTAGTTGATTTTAAGATTCGCGGAAGTTTCATCATGCAAAAACGAGCCGAACAAGTACAATCATAGTAATACTATTAGTATGCATCATCATGTTTCGGCTTCAGCTTTTCACATGGTCGGAATGGTTTTGGACAATGTGAGGTGGTTGAAAAAGTTACAATGCGAAATTTGGACATGAAATCAAATTTTTAGAAAGCAAACCAGTAACAACGGCTTGTCAATCTTTGCAGACTCGACAATGTAGAGATACTTCAAAGTTACTGAAACTACCCAAAAACTTTACCTAAATAGTTCTTAAGATATTTTTGAGACACTGGATACTCGAGTATAATTGCTTGGAAATTCGCTTGTTGCACGAAAACGAGAACAGGCGATGTCCGAATAACTTGTTTTGTTTTAAATTTAATTGTTTTGAAGACAAGTTGTGCAGATGACGTTCTACAAAAGGAAATCACTTATGTACATGTAGTTCACTATTATCCATACAACGTTGACGTGACGGAAGTTAAAGTCTTAATAGTCTAGAAGATTGTCGATTGTTATAAACATTATTAATAAAAAGTTTTCTCGACTTTCGTAAGTAAAGCGCACTCATCCGTAAAACTTTGTATGAAACCAGTACCAGAGCAACGTTTAGCGCTTCGCAGCTATATTTTACTGATTGCTACTGTTGTTGGTTGAGTCAACAGGAATTGAAAAAGTTTTGCAAGTTTGTCTTGATTATGGAATTTTTTAGTGACAAGTTGTTTGCCACCGGTTTTCAGTACGCTTTGGTTTTTGTCATTTACACGTTTTTTTGCTGATGAACTTAAGGCTTTGTACCAAACGGTTGCGAAGATTGCTTTGGGATTGAATCTTGGATAAATTTACGATCTTTTCCTTGTAGTACGTAAAACATAGATAAACTAAATTTCAAAACCTCTGAAGCCCCGTGGGGTAACTGCGTAAGAAACCAATACCTCGCTTCTCGCGTCCGGCTTTTCTTAAACCGACAATTCTCCACAATTGGCTCAATACTCGAGTTTTATTCGTCTAGAAGGGTTCGAAGATTATGAAAGAGTGATTCGCTCGGAAGACATTGAGAATATAAAATCTAAGATTGGGCAAATTTTGTCAGACCAATGACAATTTCAAAAGGAATTTAAATTGCCCGATGTTTGCAGTTATGAAAAGCAGAAACATTATTACTTTACGACAGTAGATGTGGACCACATCAAATGGTTAAAACATTCAAGTGTGATGATAGATGTCCTTTTATCTGCTTGATCTGTTAGTATCTACAGGGAACAAAACTGATCTGATATGATTTCTCAGGACGTCATGCTTTGAAGCACTACTCGATTCACATAAATATTTTCTGTCCATTAATAAACCCGGTCTTTTTGCGAAAGTGACACGAATTTATTAGTTGAAATGAAAAAACCGCCTTTTTGAAGATAGTTTCCGCATTTACAGATTCAATTCGGCAATTCGTTTGAACTCGAATATCATCACATTCCATGTAATTTTGTTGTCAGGTCATTGGATACGGAACATAATGGGCATAGTGTATGCAACAACAAAAACACTATGCTCTGCATGTACTGACTAAATTGCAATCTTCCGGGTAAACTATAAAATACCAAACAATGACTTCATTCTTTCGTATATAAAACTATCTTCGTTAGAGAAAACAAAAACAACTCTCTGCATAATAAATGGTTTTGATTTGAAGGCAATATTACCATTTATTAATGTATAGAGAAGAGCACAATACTTATTATTCCGCGCAGAAATGCGAACAAAAAACAAACAAGACAAACAATCAAAAAAAAAAATCTTTGTGGGCATTTACTACATGGGTATTATTCGCAAAGCTTTATGTCAATATCCTCTGAATGGTTATACAAATGAACATTTTTGTTGTAAAGGAGCGTGACGAAAATTACGTCGAAAACAACATCCGAACTGGGTAATCTTATCAAAGATGTTCCGTGTTTTGCAGCGAATTAATAAAAAAATGCATCGGGACGACATTTCAAACACTTACAAATGGTACAACACTTTGCATTCGTGCATATACAGTAGCCCCAAAATAATTATGCATTCGATTGAACTCGGAGGCACATCGACCGAATTGTGGCTTTCCAAATGATAGCTGACTGTTTTCAATGAAACGAATGCAACAAACAAATAATCATTCCCATGAACATCCTTACTGAAAGGGCGAACAACATTGAATATTTTCTACACCGAATCTACCGATCACTTTGCGAGGGTGCTATCACTTTTCGGTAACAGACAGTGTGTACAAAACGAACTTATTGAATACAAAATTTTCCAGAATTGCGTACTGTTTGAGCGTTTGAAATGCCGTTCAAGCTGCAAAACAATTAAATGTAAAAAAAAGTCGACAGGGAAAGCTTACCACTACAATTATACAACAACCGCAGCTATTAAAAAACAAGCTTGGTTTGGTGTAAATCATTAAAGATACTTTTTAAATCACCAAATTTATCGTTCAAATTTGCGAAAGTTTCATATTCCAATCGGTTCGTTTCAATCGACGGATTATTATTGATGCACTCCAAACAAATTAATTACGAAAACAAATGTTATAATTTATTAAAATCACTGAATTTTGTTTTCATGAATAAGGTTTTGACAAGGTTGTAATTAAGATTTAAGATGGCAATCCATGAAGTATATCTGCTGGGACGTGGTTAGTGACTGACGACCCAAAAAATATAACACCCAAAACAATACAGTAATGGTAAATGGCGGGAAATTTAAATTTATTGAATTATAGTTCTTTAGACAATCGGAGACCCATCGGTATTTTGACAAGTATATAATCTCATGCTTTGTGCCAACCGAGAATTGAAATAGACAAGAGCACAAAAAATCATAATTTTCATTGTAAACAATCACTCTTCAAATTTGATCGATCACATTGCTTTACATTTTCTCAAACGAATGCTGTAACAACTCATACAAATTCCATATCAACACTGCTTTGAGTGTTGTAATATGACATCAAACGGGTGCTGAAATAAGTCACTTTACAACACTATAATGAGTGCTGAAAAGAGTCGTATTTCAATTCTCGGTGGCACAAAGTATTTTTCGGTTCACTTTTTCATCGACACGTTTACCTGGACTTCAAATTTTAGGCACACTCACGGCGATAATAGGCTTTCCAAATCAGATGACAAACTTTTTCGTACATTTTATAGTTTTTGTGAGTTAAAATCAGCGGCTAATTTCATTACCGCGGAGCGTCCCAATTAATATGAGATTATAGTAGGCCGTATATTAGTTTTTTTTTACGTGTCTGTGGTTCGAAACTCGTTCTTTTCCTCGAATTTCATGAACTTTCGACGGCCTTGATCTTGACATGTAAAACTAATATGAAAGTGAAAGGTAACCTTTTTCGTGTGTTTATTGACCTCGGCTTCGCCTCAGATCAACAAAATTCACCCGAAAACTCGACTTTTTAACTTTTTATCTCTTGTCGAAACTGACACTAAGGTTTGCACATAGGGCTGTATAAAGGCTCGTAGACAAAGTTAAGATAACTGATTGAAAGTTAACCTAGTGGAAAAGTGATCTTAAGTTGTCCGTGTAAATTTGTATGGAGAAATTTTTTTCGGTCAACTCAACATTCAATAAATCGTGATATGTCCTATGACTTTTGTATAGATAGGACAACTCACGATTCAATGTGTTTAAATGTGAAATAGGACCACTCACGATTCATATAGGTCAACTCTGCATTTATATTAATTTATTAACTTTGTTAGACGAAATCGGCAATAATTAATAAAATTTATATTAATTAAGTAAACAAAAGATAAATCTTTAAAATAAAAGTGGTTCAATGTAACATAGTTCCAAAATCGCTGAGAAATTCAAGTTCAAAGTTGAGATTTGTCAAATTAGGTCAACTTTCAATGAGTTACCTTACATATTCTTCTAAAGAATTTCTTCCGCGTTGCGACTTAAGCTATTCAAGCAAAGATACACTGCTGATACTGATACTGCTGTTTAGCGACTTCGTTGCTGTCGCATAAAAACAGATTGTTAAATTTTATCATTTAACAATAATGTATTGAAAGACTAACTACTAACTAAATCGCAGGGCAGACAAACTCATAGAGGTAGACTACCTAGAGAAATTATGACACGAAATTCATTGAAAAATTTTATCACACACACCACTAACACGAAAACGTCAACTTTGCTTCTTTTGATGTTATGGGTCCCTTTACTTTTGACATTAGGAGTCCCTTTTTACTGTCTCTACACGAAGCTGTCACACACATTTAAATAGATGATTTTTTATTTTAATTTGTCAGTTCGTTCTATTGAGTGAGTGCGAAGCAACAGAGATATATATTATATGTCATGCTGTTTCTTCGCACTCACGTAGTCAAATGGTTGTTTACCCCACAGCTAGTGAGTGCGTTCCATTCGGCAAAGTTAAGGTTCTGAACTTTGGGCGATTTGTTCGTTAAAACTTCATAGTGAGACTGTGTTAGCTTCTCTGTGGATGACGATTGACATTTTGACATACCATGGAAGAAACCTATTGGGTGGCGTGGGAGTAATGATCTGTACAAATTTTGCATGTTTTTACGACTCTGTTTCCTGACTGGCTATTTACCAATAATTTTCTGAACGACTCCAAGCACCCAAGGGATCTTTGGTGTGATCGAGAGAGGTTGATTTTTTTATATATTTTTATTATTTTGTATAAAATTCAGTCTTATATTATCTTACAGTTAATACGTTCTACAGCTTAAAAAGATTACTTTACCTTTCTTAAAAAAATTCTTAGTTTATTGTAAATACATTTAAAATCACAAATTATGGATATTCTTGTTTGTTTTCGAAAAGATAAATTTTGTTTTATCCAAATGAAAAATGCAATCGTATATGCAATAGGATCCTAACTAGCTAAATAAAAAAATCCTTTTGCACACGTGCTGTTCATCGGTTTATCAGTAAATTTAACAATCACAAGTGGCAATAAGATTTTCTATTTCTTCGATTTTGTTTTTTTTTTTCAATTTTTTACGTAACGTTCATACAAAAACCAAAAACTCGGACATTTCGGCGATCTAAATTCTAAGCAAAAAATATTTCTTTGTTCATTAAAATCGCTAATTGACAGAGTAGTTAGCAGAAATGTTTATTTAATCAAAGTTAACTTTTTCATTTAGTGCGGAACTTTAGTTTTTTTTTTTATTAAAAGAGTTCCGGTAAAAAACAGACAACACATCAATGGAGATACGATGAATTGTGCAAACAAACACTCACATATTTAAAGAAATTAAGCTTAGAGTCCATGTGTATAACAGTACCACATGAAAAGACCTGATTTTAAAATTATGCCACCCACCTGAGACTATGAATGTTTGTCTTAGCGCTTTTGTTTTTAAAACCCTGACGTGCCTAAAAAGTTGTCGAGGATCCAACTTGGTGTGACTATTAATATTTCTGGTTAGCAATCCAATTGAGGACGCTAAGAGAACGACTACGGTGAATTTTCCATTTTGTCGAAATTCAATGACTCTATGCTCTATGCGCGGTGCAAACATGATTACTAGCCTAGTCGGTTAGAAGAGATGAGAAATATGATGCACGCACATCGTGAATGAATGCCTTGCTCTCCAAGCCTTATCCAGGGCGGTATATGATTTTTCTTCAGAAAATAGTGAAAAAGTGATCCAAAACTGAATTCTAGATTTTTAGAAATTTATTTGGAGGTATTCCACGACTATTAAAGTAAAGTTCAGGGTGCCGAAATTTGACAAGCCGGAATTATTTTGAATGTGTTAAAAACAGTCGGAATTAGTGAGAAAAGTAAGTCACATGCCGCCCTGCTTATCTCTGTCAAAAGCTTCCAAAACGAAGAGCGAAAAAAAAAAGTTTTTACTTTAGCGTAAATGGTGTGTGGAGCCGTATCAATTTTTGGCTCGTGCACCACAAAGCGAGCTATAATCCGGACACGGTAATATTTCTTGAAAATAGAGCGCTTGTGGAGGCACTACAAGTCAGAAATTTTATTATTAAATTTCATCCTACATACGGCACACCAGTTCCACCACTTTGACGCCAAATCTGGTTTCACTACGATGTGAGCTGATGATGCCATTTCTGTCACGGGTAGGGTAACAATGTGGCATAATACGTTTCGAACTGTGACCTTATTAAGGAGTGATGTGCGGCCTCTCGCTCAATTATAAATTATTGGCACAACAACAACTTCCTTTTCAATTACAACAACGCCAAAAGTGGGCACGTACCACACACATGTTTATGTAAATGGAAATTGACTGACGATACATGGATAAAATGTGAGAAAATTGCTCAAGACTTACAGTACATTGGTCGAAAACAATTGCTGCGTGGAATGATCAATCAGATTTCGCTTGTTTTTCATTGTGGTTATTGGCGGCAGCGTGATTTTAGTCTGATCATCGTCGGTGATTGGTGCCGACGAATACGAGAAAAACTGGCCAAATGTCGACGGTATATTTGGTTCGGTAATAGCGGTTGAAAATATTATTTGGTCGGTCATGTAGTCGTTAACATGATACAGACTTTGCTCGGGAATATCACTTACATCCTGTGGCAAACAGTTGAACCGCGGATCATTCTCTTCCATGTCCAATGTTTGCTGCATCAGCAACGAGGCAGCCCGTTCCAGATCGTCCGAAGTGTTCAGCGGCAGTGTGTCATCCAATGACATTGTCAGTGACACTTCCACCGGATCGGTTTGTTCGATTTTTGGTATTTTGGTTGTTTGCTTCTTTTTGGTTTTCCTTTGTTTACCATTCTCTTCGCGTCCACCGGCGCCACCATTCCGTTCCTTATTCTCCTTTCGGTCTTTGATCAGAAAATTCGGCATTTCTTCCAATTGTTCGCCGGTCTTATGGTCGACTTTGTGTCGTCGACGGATGTGCTTCAGCCAATTCGGAAAGTTGGTGAAATCTTTTTGGCAATACTTGCACTTGTAGGGTCGAGCGCCGCTGTAATTGAAAACGGGTTGCGTTGAATGAATTGTCCGGAGAACACATTGTAATTCTAACCACACCACCGTAACTTACGTATGGATGTTGAAATGCTGCTTCAGCTTCGAACTGCTGAGAAACGTTTTGTTGCAATGAATGCAAGCGTGTGGCCGTTGGACGGAATGAATTAACGAATGGACTTTCAGATCCCTTTCTGATTTGTACAGTTTACTGCAAGTCTCACATTTGAAATTTCTGATGTTCACATGAAATGTGTGGTGACGCAACAGTTGAGATTTGCCAACAAATCTGCGAGCATAACAGAAAAAGAAAAAACAGTTACCACAATTTATCAGCAACAAGTTCTACAAGTGTTTGTGTGTGACACGGTCAGACAATGCCAGTGAAATGATTTTATTTGTTTAAACAGAAGCAATCAACCGTATATCGGTTTAATGTGGATGCGGTTGATGCATGGAAATTCGGTTCATGAGGTTTAAAAATTTATCTGCAAGAATTGGTTACGTTTGGAAGAAAATGACGTCCATCACCGATAACAAAATGTTTGCGGGAGTGCTGGTTTGTACAACCGAAAACGGTCAACCGTCACAAATTAATTTACTGAACAGAAACGAATTTATCTTGGCCCAAAAAATATGCCAGCGAGACTACTGGCTGCATTATCATTCTGATCTGTGACACAGTAAAGCAGTCCACTGACTCTCTACTGCGCACAACTGTTACAAACTTTTCGGTTCCTCAATATTAGAATTCTTGAAACGAAACGATCCGACAATTGTGTAGACCTTGGACAATACTCACGTTTTACCGCAATGTGGAATGGTGCACGGGAATTTCTTATCTTTTGTATGCGTTTTGACGTGGTTGAGCAAATTGTTTTTCTGAACGAATTTTTGCGAACAATGTTCACAGCTGTATTGACGGTCTTTGTGAATTTTCTCGTGCATAAACAGACTGCTGCGGTTCATCAGCCTGAAAGAAGAATCAGAAAATTTGTTCGCTTTAGTTACGATTCCGGCGAACATCATCCCCGTTTCTCTTACATTTTACCACAATCAACACACTTCCACTTCAAGTCCTTGTTTTTCAATTTCTCAGCCGTTCGATGCTCTCGCCGATGTTGTTTCAGCTCATCAAAACTAGAAAATTCCACTCCACAATCGACACACTTTTGCTGAACAACCAGATGAATTCGCTGGTGTTGCTCCAACAATTCTGCACTGCCGAATTTACGCGAACATGTGGCACACTGATGTTGATAGGAGGTTGCTATGTGCCGGTAGATGTGACCGCGGAACGATCGAATATTTTGCAATTGCTTTTTGCATTGTATGCACGTGTACAGAGGTGTTTTTTGGTAGGAATTTCTGTAGATTTTGGAAGATAATTTCAATTAAAAGGGTCAAAACCAATCGAGTAGATTTATCGCGTCTGTCGCTCACCTGTAATGTGACTCAAAATCGCCTCGTGACGAGAAGCACACATTACAATTATGGCAGAGATATTCGTAATTTGATTTGGATGGGGCCTTTTGTGGTCTGGGTGCAGCGCCTGCCGTAGCTGTGGAAAATGAGATATATCGTCATAGTGGAAGATTTGATTTTGAAAACCTAAACAAACTTTTGTCTGCGCTGGTTTCGTCCTTTTTAGCGGTGACTTCCGTCACTTCCGTTGACACCAAATTCTCCTGCTTTATCCACGGAATCGCATTGGTATCGTCTGAAATTCAGACTGATGATCAAATGTTTAAATTTGCAAATTATCAATAAATCGTACCACTGCCAGTGACTCTATCTTCATTGGCTGTTCGTTTTGGTGTAGTTGATTTCCTCTTATTCTTTTTCCCTTCAGAACCACCGGTAATTGATTCCGCTTCGCCAGACATATAATCGAATATCATACAGGTGCTGATCGGTTGACCTTTAATCGTTGAAAACGGAAAACATTTTAAATGAAACAAAGATAAAAATCGCAATTTTTTCGTTGGAATTTCTTTCTGTCTTTTATTGTTAGTCCAGTCAGTCACAATAACTTAGGACATATTTTACTGTTGCTGATTAGTAAATCTTTGATTTTTAACTAGCTTAACTGAACGACTCTGTTTTTAACTTTTCAAGAAGTTCAACGTTAGGTAAGAACGAATAAGGTTCCATCGACTTGGTTCATTTACGACTTTAGGACATTTCTCATGCTAAAGTGTCCCAGGAGTACTTACAATTTCTAAAGTCGATGTCCAGGGACTCATCTTTAAAGAATATGTTACTGCCGCTTATTATCGAATCAATGATTTCAATTTCGTCGGAAGATTTCATTGTGTTTACGGAAAGTTTTTATTATTTACACGGCGGAATACATTTAATTTTGAGGTTAGTACCAGTATTTTGTTGCAATACGAATATTTATGGTATTTGAATGTGCGTTTTATACGAATACGAATCGAATAATTGTTGTGGCTTGTTTTAACCACGAATTAAATTAATTAAAATCACGAATAATAATTAATTTACTGATTTTTTGTAATTGAAATGACGCTTTGTTTATTATGAACGAAGAAGTGGTACAGTTGGATTTTTTTACAGAGATAATTTTGACAGATTGAGACACAGGGTGGTAATCAAAAATTTGGCGCCTGCTTTTTGAAAACAGAACTTTTAAAATTTTCGTTGTGACGACATATTATTGTCAAAATATCAGCTTTCTGATGAATTTCCTTTTTGTAAATAGTTATTTACGTATCTGGTGTGCCATAACGATGTGAGAGCGTCAAGCGAAAGTGCCTAAAATAAACCGTCCACCACAGATACGTATAAATAACTATTACATGCGTTCATGTTTTAAGCACTACTTTCGACGCCGTCAGCATGTTAAAAGATGAAAAGTCTCGTTTTAGTGTGTTTATTGACCTCGGCTACGCCTCGGATGAACAAAATTCACAAGAAATCTCTACTTTTCATCTCTAGTCATGCATAAAGAGTTTGCAAGCATGTTATTATTGTCTTCTATTACTATTGCCCACCAGGTATGGTCTGTTCATACAAACCGGAGGACATAGCGATCAAGGCTGTAAACTTGGGGCGATATGCGGGAACATCACCACATCATCAAGGCGACGAGAATCATCACAGTAGGTGAATTTTTGTATGAAATTGACCATTTTATCATTAACTGTGGTGTGTCACCCGCGTATCTGCGTGACCTCCCCAAATTTTGAAGCCTTGACAGCGATTTCATATAAACAAACTCTCATGAGAGGTGACTTTGTTTATATGAAATCGTTACGTCCCCCGCTACATACAAAGTTTGACATTTGAACCTCACCATGTATCGTAGCACATACTCGATATTGCATTAATACTTGCATAACTCTATCAACTCTTATAAAAGATACAGCCCGAACAGAACTACGAAAAGTGCTTGAAAAATAGACCCTCTCGAAATGATTCAAAAATGTGGATGTAAAATAAATGCGATATCTGTCAAATTTTTTCATGTAATGCGTGATGAAGGAACAGGAACCCAAATTTTCTAAATGTCAATTCAACGAACATAAGAGAGAAATTTCTGTGTTACTAAACGTTTATATGGAAAATATCCACTGAACTGTTCAAATTTGGGGACTACATGCCTTAGTATGCATAGACATCTATCCTTTCAGAACCTAGCGGAACATAGTTCCGGGCTTGTGATCGCTTATTCCCTCTTCGTCATCATCAAATCTCTGTGTTCGCATACCACCTCAACACTAGGCCGTAAATATTCGTAAGTTGACCTCAATGATACCAGCCAGGTAAAATTACTGGTCTTTACAATAAATTTCACTTTACAGACGACAAGCAATCACCCATTTGTGTATGCATCGTTGCATATCACCTAACTCAATAGTTCCACACAGGGCCTATTTTTGGAATTTTTTTGGAAATGCTAAAAATTTTCTAAAACTGCGAACGTCCAAAAACCCAATTTTTCCATAATTTTGAACGGTTATGGCAACTCCGGAACTCATCCTTGCGTTTTAGCTGACTCTCAATTATTTTGTTTCATTCTTGACACTATCAGCTTTCAAATGAAGTCGAGCATGATTAATTTGTAAGATGAGAGCGTCGATAATCAAACACAATCATTGAGAGCCGGCTAAAACACAAAGCTGAGCTTAGTAGTTTCCAAAACCGTTCGAAATGATGGAAAAATTCGTTTTTTTTACGTTCGCAGTTTTTGGAAATTCTGGAAAACATTTCCAATTTTTTTTTCCAAAAATAGGCCCTGGTTCCACAACATAAAAAGTCATCATCCACAGCTCATCGCTTATCGAGAGGGTCCCGTCCCACCGAGACTATATAATGACACTTACGATTCCTGCATGGTATACACTACTAAGCCTCAAGAGTAGAACAAATTCTTCAGATCTGATTACAATAAAACGAGAAATCTGAACGCGCATACCCTAAAATGATTTATGTTTGTCGACATATCGTCGACGATGACAATCGTAGCTTGTTTCAATATGAATTCAAACTAATAATTGCCGCCAAATTTTAGTAGTAGATGCATGTAATGATCGCTACGTGTCGCTGTTTGTTCGAGAAAGAAAATGTCATATTCTAAAAATTGTCATCATATAAAAATTTTTGTAGGAAAAAAAATTCTCCTTAATATTTATTTTTCATTTTCGATCTGGCTGTAATTGTGCAAATTTTTCGTGTGTGTGAAAATTATTCAAATCAGTTGAAAAATTAAATGACGAACACAAAATAATGCAAGGCAAAAGTGTTCCATGTCGTGTAGGATTTTTTTTTTTTTCATTTGAAAAAGAAAACAAATAATTTCAATGATCAATGAGGAAAGATTCCTGAACATATTTTTCAATTACTGTGCTCACATAATTAAATCATTGAATTTAATCAAATTAAGCGATTGCATGTTGGCAATCTAATCAATAAATCTAAAATCGATTACCATTTAAAGTACATATGGACATTCTACTCTAATTTCGCGTACAACCAACATCTAAATATCTATAGTGGCACAGGTGGTGTTTGTGTATATCGAATCTTGGTTGTCTTGCTACGAAAATTGAATTATAGAAAGTTTTCTTTGTCGTTATTTTCGACTTTATTTTAGTCAAGGACTTTAATGATTATCTCTATGACAATAAAGTGATATAGTTTAGTGGATTAAACGTATCCAGCAATTAAAATACAAATTGAAAGAAAGAAAATGTCGTACATTCCACCACTCGTTTGTGATACACCACCGCCAATAGATTTTGAAGACAGCCACGAAGATGATTTCGGCGACGGAATGTTTTCAAATTATGACGGTAAATATGGCATGTTTCATTTACGCATTTAACCATTCAGGAACCGTGTATCTTCACATCATCTTACAACCAGAAAAAAATCCAAGAAAGGAATCCAATCAGAAACAGGACCTGACAATCTGTCACGGATTATCCAAATGGAAAAATATGTTTTCTTCTTAAAAACAGCCTGAAAGACTTCTGTCTTTCGTGATCATTTCGTGAGGATTCATTCCATTGAAGATCCTATTTAATCAGTAGCTACGTAATGTAAATAGCTGAAGTGTATTTGTCTGTACACATTTTCGTTATCCAGGAATTACGATGATCGTGATCCCATAGGCTCGATTAAGAGAGTCCGTTGATCAGGCGGGTGACTTGAAACAATGTATTCTTGGCCTTTCAACCTGACAAGTCAAAAATAATAAGCAGTCTCGTCACAATTAAACGCTCCAAACGCTGTACCAACTTCATAACGACCTAGAACAGAAGTTCAGTTGTTTTGGCTGACTTTTTGCTCAAAACTAATTTCGAGTTGACTGATATTGCTGATCAGGCGAAACTTATCTTGATTCGTTGATTTGCTCCGATCTGATCAGCTAAGAATTGAGGAAATATTTACATGGCGTGACAACAATAAACAACAGACGATCGGTCCCATAAAATGTCTTCATTCCTTTTTAGACATTTCGTAGCAAGAAATGTTAACTGTTTAACCGTTAAACTTTAACGTGAGCAACTCACGGTGATCCCTTAGCGGCCCTAGTTTTTCTAGTTGAAAACTTCCGATTCCTTTTTCTTATAATTAAGGTGTTTATGAGTGGAACGCATGTCATTGACTGAAAAACAATTGTAAACTTGCACGACTATTTTGACTCTTTTTAGGATCTTCGCTGCCTACAACACCGAAGCAATTATCATCAATAAATGATCACGATGACCTGCCGCTGGATATTCCAGAACTGCCAGACGAGCAGCATTTTCCTGATAGAGCAGAAAAAGAATTACAAACAAAAGCGTCACTAGAATGTACCGAGCTCCCATCAACAAATTCGTCAATTTTACACACGAACCATATCTACTGCGAACCACCAGAACTACCATCCGTTATTATTGAAAACGAAGTGGATTCCAATGAAGTGCCCAAAATTGAGCAAGTCGAAATAGCCACTCATCAGTCGGACGTAGGTTCGAACCAGCCGGTAAACGAACCATCGAAACTTACAAATAGTGTTCAAAGTTTGGATAATTCATCAGCATCGCAGTCCAATGACAATGTGTGTCGCAGTGACAGCCCACCGTCGTTAGTTTTTTCCGCCGAAAGTATCAACTGTGATGACAATCAGTGCGACGATTTCGACGAATTTCATCAACATACCGACGATGTCGAATGTAATTTTCCGTCATTGAAATTGGATTCGATTAGTGATACGAAAAGTCAGTCATCCGATTTGGACGAAACCACAAATATGCCAGAGTGTGAAATTGACGAGGTCAGGGACAATACCGCAACCACGAATGCTGGTAGCAGTAGGTTAGAAAGTGAGTTCGCTAAAACCATTGACGCTCAGAGTAGTAATGTTGAAGATGTTGATGTGACTGTGACCAATGCAGACGATAGCTTTGATGATTTTGTCGAGTATGAATCGAGTGTTGCACAACCAGACAAGTCTGATTTTGTGGAATGTGAAGTGGTAACTGCTGCGACGTCTATTGATGAATGTGCGCAGAGTAAAGAAGCAAACGATGAGAATGTGTTTGCTGCGGATTTCAGCCAATTTGAAGTTTACACAGAAAACGCAACTAATAAACCAGATGAACCGATTAGCACTGAACAGCATAAATCATATGTTTCCACATTAGATCAGCTACCTACAGAGAGAGTACCCACGTCAACCGCAGCCACAGACGATTTCGGTGATTTTGAAAATGCAGATGACGACGACGATTTTGGAGAATTTAACGATTTTAGCGATTTCACGCAGTCACAATCACTTCACTCTCCTTTAACGGCAAATGTGGAGGAATTGACCGCAAGAATAAAGCCTTTGTTGGATAGTTTATTTCCGACCAGTGATAATGAGTCTGAAGATGGCAGCTACGATGGCCCGGTCTTAACAAATGACACCACAAAGATTATCAAAGATTTTGAAAATTCAAAAGCTCTTGATCATCAGTGGACAACGTCAGTGGGAAAAAGCTCTTTGGTGACAGCGTTAGGAATCGATTCGAGGAATATCGTAAGTGTTCACTGCATTTGTAATCGGAATGATGATGACTTGACTGCTTTGTTGATGACTTTGTAGCTCTATGGAGGAAAATGGAACAGTTCGATGCCTAGATTTGCAGCGAATTTGGGCTTTAGTCCATTGGAGCCAATGAAACCAAGCAACGTATCTGGACCAAGCAGTTCCGTCACGAACGAAATTCCCGCTGCACAATTCGATTGGAACAGTTCTGGCTTAACGAATCCATTAGACGGTAACCGATGATGACTTTTGTCTTTTGTTTCTATTTTTATAATTCAGCAAAATTAATTTTCTGATGCTTTATAACCCGAAATTTAATCGCATAATTTAAGTGTTGGTTGTTGTTGCTGTTTTGATTTTGAACAAATTTTTTATTTACTTTTAACGTCCTCATCTCACATCATTTTAAGACTCTTTTTTTTGCATCACCCAGTCGAAAGGAATAATTACAACAATTTGAAATGTTTAAGCATCGGCTAAATAAATCTTCGAATGTTTGTAAAACATGCACTGTAAATATTTGAACAATATTTTACCGGTAAAGGGTATTTGTGCTGCGAATAATTGCTTATGATGTACGTCGTACAGACAGACAATAATTTTTCTGATCACGAGATCATGCTCAATCGACGCGAAAATCTTTATAGTATTCAGGGAGTACCTTGACAATGGATTTCAATGAAACCAAGTGTTGCACGAAGTACATGGTGCAATTAGTTTCTAGGTTGCTTCATTTATGGCATTTGTAATATTGCTGGCTCGTATCCCGGTGTAAGACGAATACTTTTGTGTGTGCTGAGGTTATAGGCAAGATTCTGAAAGAATGTTTTGTTAAACACAATCATTACAGATTGTATGAAAAGATAACTCGAAGGAAAAAAAAATATTTTTATCAAGTTGTCACTTCACACAATCTGTAATGAGTATGTTTAAGAGACATCGGTACTTTGGTGAAAAGCATACATTTAGGCGTTCTTTAAATACTGGATTTTAGGTTACGTTTGATGATATCTTTCCACCAGAATCGTTTTTCGAAAATATAGTTCCGCAATGACGACCACGAAAGTATTAGCTTTCAACAGAAAATAGATTTGGTGGTAGCGGTTTGACCACCAGCTGTTAGAGAACTAAGCAGTTTACGAAAATTTCGTTAAACTGCTCACTTTTCTCAGTGCTGGTCGAACGACTACATCCAAAACTAATTTTTATTTAAAGCTAACACATTCGTGGTCGTTATTGCGGTCGTTCATTTTGCAAAATAGGATTCTGATGAAGAGATATCATCAAAAATGAAATACGAGACATTTGCGTAGGCTACAATTTATAACTAAGTACTGATGGCTCTTAACCTCGCTCTTAACAAAAACTGTCTAAATTGTCAAAATTTGCCGTCTGGATCAACTCAGAAGTGTCTTAACCTGTTCTTTCACAATCTTGCTTATATGTACCAATGAATTGTGTTGCCTCGAGATACCAATGTCTCGCTATAACTAGCGTGAAACTATAGATCCACAATGAATAATATCAGTCGATAGACACAGCAAAAGTAGAGAGTCATTTTTAAATTGAATTGAATTGACTCGAAGCGAAACAAAATAAATCTATTCTGATCTGCAAACTTTTCTTTCATAGTTTCGTAGTTTCATAGTTTGGTAAACACCGACGTTTGTTAACAAAATTGTTCATGACAAACGAAAAACATTCAGTTAACGTTTCTTTTTCGTTTCTGCGAGAGCGGAAGATTGATTCTCATATTCTCGAAAAGGACATAATCTTCAGCTTGAAGCCTGATAAAATCTTGAAGAGTATTCTCGTGTAAATCGGTGCTTAGCCGTGTGCAGATTTTTATCTAAGCGATGGAAACGGTTCATTAGCTTCGTTTTTTTTTTAAATTAATTTGCCGTTGATCGATCGAGAAAAACTTTTTTTGCACTTCATTAATGCAAATGCCCATTCATTGTTTTGTGCTTCATTTTCTCATTTTAATTTGATTCCATTGTCCCTAATATTGAATGGCTTTCGTTGTTTCATTTTATTTTCAATTCCGTTTACACTTGCACTCCTTAAAATTGATGATGATAAAAAAAAACGAAAATTTTTTAATTAAGAAAAACAAAAACAATTATTTTTCCTTGATTTTATTTCCAATTCGGTCATTCACTTTCATTTTTTTCGGTTTTTGTTTTCTCTACAATCATATGGTTTTTTCGTATAATTGTTTGTATCCAGCATCACACGCACACACTTTACTATTGGACCTAGAACAACTAGTGGTGGTGGCTAATCTAGATAAAATAAAACTTGATTCCTCTACATGCTCTTCAACAAATCCTGCAACTGCATCAAAACCGACTACTAACAATAACACAATGTCATCGCTTAACAATCATTACATTCATAATTGCAACGGTGATGATGATGATGGTGGTGTTGGGTATCAATATAATGGTGATTTCTATGGAAATTCATTGCCGTATTCATGCGAAACTAATATTAAAACATTGGAAAAAAATGTCAATCATTTCGGATTGTTTGATCAATTTTTGGATATTAGTAAGTGGAGCTAAATTCATGGTGTGTGTTTCTTAAGTAGTTTCCTTTTCGGTTTTGGTCATTTTTCGTTGATTTGTTAATGTTGTAGTATTCTTTTTGTAGACTTAGAGCTTTAGTCATCGAGATAGTCGAGTACCTTGCATATAACATAACATTACACTAGCGCTTCTTTAGTGCCGGATATACTAATGACTTTACAGAGAAAGTAGTCCACAATCAAATTTCTCAGAATTAGGTGTTAACAACGTTCAAGATAGTAAAAAGAGTAAAACTTTTCCTTTTACAAATTATATTAAAAGTAAAACTGCATCCGATTTGCTATGGATGTAATTAACACCGAGAACGGCTTCAATACAAACGATGAGTTAGGTCATCATTACAAACGAATAGAGCATGCGAAAATGTCCAGCATTCTGATGCTTCTATGAGTTCAATAGTTTGTTAGGAAATACTGCTGCATAAGTCAACATTATCCTGAGTTATCTTTGTCATTACCATCGGTAACTGATGACTATTCGTTCCATGCAATCTACAGCATCTACAGATGTTTTTTCGGTTTAGCTTACTTTTATCTTACTTTGCACTTCACTTCCATGATTGTATCAATTAAATGGAATTCATTCGTTCAACTCTTTTACCAAAATTATCTATTTGCTCATCACTTCAACGTACACGTTTTTCAGTGTAAAATTGCACAAATTGTATCAACATATCCAAATCATCTGATAATTGAGCTGCCAATAGCCACTTGCCATTCTTTCCATCAGGAGAATCTGTTGGATCAGGAGTAGGATTCTCTGTTCATAACCGTGAGAATTTTTTATTTAAAAGGTTTTATCATCGTTAGGCTGGAATGCCACTAATATCCATTCTTGTTAGTTGGTTATCTTAATACAGCCCCTAATCGTGACAACTTCCCCATTATCGCGATAGTATTTGACTATCAAAATAAGGAAATTATCTTAATTTTTCTTCCAAAAACGTTATTCTTAAGCATAGACAATCCTAAAGTGATTGTAGGCGATGCATTTTTGTGTTTTTTTTTTCTTCTATTGTTAACTTTTTTTGATTTTCTATTTTTTATCGATACTTCTATCCAGCTGACTTAACAAATTCTTTCCTTTTGCGCCATAAAGGGGTCCAAGAAATCCTACACAAGACAAACACTGCAGAAAATCAGTCGTCACGGGCTGCACATGATTGGCATTCAACGAAAGCAGAACCGACACTCATAGCACCGACAGTCCCCGCAGCTGACATCATGCACACAACGTTAAAAAATGTCAACACAACCAATTTCATAGACAGTGTCATAGACAGTGAGGAATCAACGCAAGTAACAGCTTCGTATGTGGTTCCAGGTAGTGGATCACTCAAAGAAACTCATATTTTTACTCCGAGCAAGTCGCCTTACTCGATTCCTCAATCGCGAGAAGTGTCAAATGATAAACCGGAACCGAAATGTCCAGATTTTGATTATGAAAAAGCTGCTGCTGGTATCATAATCGATGAAAATGTGGTGAAAAAAGAGTACAGAGATGTTGAATATGATCCTGACAAGCCGACAGCGTCAACATTAAGCAATAGTGACGATTTCTCTGACTTTCAATCAGTGCCAATTCCACTAAATATTCCTAGTACACACAAACCACAGCAAAATACTTTGCCGATGGACTTCGGGATTTTGCAACCGACAAAGCGAAATGATAACATAACCATCAACTGGCCGGATCCCGGAAACGTTGCTACCGCAACAGATATGGATTCATTTGATAGTTTCAGATCGGCTGAACACATTGGAAGTGGCAGCACAAGCGACTTCGCTGCCACGAATGAAGGCCCGAAATCTTCATCTTCCTCATTTGGTGACTTCGCGAAGCCGGTTATTGGGGTATCGCCATCGGAAATAATGTTTGAAACAAATTCAACGGCTGTGGAAGACGATTTTAGTGACTTTCAAAGTGTTGAGCCTATTCCATCACATAACAATGTAGCAGATGTGATAAGTAAATATCGAGTACCACCTTTGAGTGATGTAATACCGTCCAATAAAATAGAACCGTTGTCCAAGAAAACCGACAGCGACTCTATCATCACATCAGAATTTAATGCCTCAAATTGGACCGATTTCCAATCTACTAAAGTCAATGATGCACCAATGCAGCCAAGTGTACCTTCAACAAATATCCTTCAACCAGCACCACTAAAGCCGGTACAAATTTTAACTCCACAACCTGTAAATCCTCAACCGAATCTTCAGCCGAGCTCCATATGGCCTGAATCGGAAATAGATCCCGATGAAATAGCCCGACTGGAAGCGATTTTTCCACAGGCACAAAAGCAATCGCTTCAACCCGAAACGAAGCCACAAAATCCAAATACCTCAAAATCGCAGGAAGACGATGAGTGGTCTGATTTTGTATCGGTTCCGACGCCAGCAGCTGCTCCACAACCGCTACCCATCACGAATATAATCAGTAGGAACATTGCCAAACATCAACAAGACGATGACGAATGGTCCGACTTTGTATCGAGCACGAGTCAACCGTCGTCGATGCAACAATGGAATGTGAGCAGCGGTCCAAATTTCACATCTTGGAATGCGCCACCACAATTCGATTCGTGGCAAAGTTCGACGCTGTTCCAGCAACCGCAACAATTTGCATCGACCTTACCGCCTTCGGGCAATCCATCACTGATCTCCAATCAGCCGAACAAGGCGAATCCGAACAGTTTCTTTACGCAAAAAGCACCGAGCATTTCGTTGATACCGGACTTAAGTTTTGTTGCACCGAAGACATTGGTCAATCGATCGCGAACGAATTATCAAAGTAAATGATTGTTAAAGTATGATCAGACTGAAAGCACTGACAACAATGTGGTTATGTGATTAAGTCTGCATTTTACAATTGAATTAACTTTTAAAAAAAATGTTGGACTCTCGTGTCCTGTTCATGCCAAAATGTAATTTCCAAATCTCTGCTTAATGGAAGACTTTTTTCCCTTGTCAATTATTACAGTGGCGTCAAAATATTTTCGCCACAGACCACAGCTTTTGACTGATGTAATTGTACCGATGTTATTATGAAATTGACCTTTTCGAATAAGATAAGATGCCGAAATTCCACTTAGAAAACCATGCAATGTTACGCATAACGATAATAGAAACACTTTCGATAGAGACGCATTTTTAGCGAAAAGATAGAAAAAAAATCGTTGAACGAAAATAGCAAGTCATTTTCAGCGCTTTTCGGTATGATCATACAATATAGCAATTTACGCAAATGATAAAAGATGACCAAATATATCATAAGAATATTGTTCAGTTTAACACGCGGATAATAATTGATTTTAGCACACAAACACACCACCAGACACACAAAAAGTGAGCGTATTGGTTGTAAGTTGTACTAATTTGTTGTTTTAGTTTTGTATTATAGTCAAGAAAATAATGTTAAGAGCTAGGCTCAGTGTGCTTAATTAGCCGCAAAAAGAAAAAAAATCAAATTATTTAGATGTTGCGTCTAAGGACGACGTTTGTTTGATTCCTTTCTCATCGTATGACAATGGCATCAAAGATTTAACTTCGCAAAAATCGTGACCGTGTCAAATTTAGTTTTTGGTTAGACTTTACTGAGTAATTGAAGAACTTTTATTTAACGTTTACTGAGATGGGTCGTTAGTAATATATCTACACTCTCGCTGAAATTTTCGTATACTTCTATAATCTGAAAAGAAACCAATTCTCACTGAGCAGATTTTAAGGACACTTCTTGATGAACTTGCTCAGTAAATATTGTTGGTTTTGCTATATTTTTCGCTAAACGAAACTTTAAGATGTTGAAAGAATTGTCGCGAATTCGTCAATTAAGTTAAGCTTTAAAGCTTTAAAAAAAGCTTCTCAATCAACTGCTCCATATACACGAACGGAACATTGAAAACCGACACTTTTTTTTGTGTTTCACTGGAGTTTGTGAATTTTTGCATTTTTGCAAAATAGAAAATGTGTCGGTTTTTAAATTTACGCCCTCTGTAGATTCCAAATCAAAATTTGTTCCAGAAATTACTCAGTAAAGTCCAACGAATCTATTATTGATACATTTCGAGCGTCCCTGACGGCATATTTTTAATCTTCAAATTGGTCAAACTTTTGTAAATTAAGCCCTAAGATTCATGAGTTGGTGAGTTTCTTATTGACTCATCAGTAAATTGAGACAATAATTTCTTTTTAGTCCGTACTATGTCAAGCTTACCTGTTCTCCAAATTTACCGTTGGATTCTATAATTATTTTCGAGTTCTCAGTCGATCAGATCGACTCGATCTATAATTCTGATAATAAATAAAAATGTCAATGAACATCACACGGTTTTTTCAAATTGTCTCACAGCAAAATCTCCTAAAATTCTACGGCATAATGTGAACAACACACCTCCAGTCAGAAAAGCTCATTTTCTAAATCGAAGTAGTCAATTCCCTTCGACTACGGGGACTACAGGAAAGTATAATTCTTTTCGCCTTTTCAACAGAATTCTACAGTCCACTTGGTGGATCAATATCCGTCTGTAGAAGAGCACTAATGCACTCTAATCATCTCATTATAAGCCATTTTTGTAAGCAGGTCAGTTCAACTTTCCATATGTAGTGAGACCGTGATTGAAAACAGAAAACGACAGATTGATTTTTCTTGTAGTTGTGCATACGATTTGGAAAATCAACAATCGGAACTAATTTATTTTATTTTGTTATTTAAAATTTCAAACATTCCCAGAATAAAATAGAAAAAAAGGATAATTTAGTGGATGTTTGACTTTACTCTTAATCTTTTTCAAATCTTTTATTTGGTTAAACTTTAAACTCGGTGTTGGGCCATCCATAATTTTTATACTTAAAAATTAAAATTATTTTGTTAAAAGTACCATTGTCAATATAAATAGGCATAGACACAGTTTCAAACATAAAAGAAGGAAAACCATCAAATACTTAAAGCAAAATGTGTAGAACATTCAAAATAATCTCGTCTAGTCTGAAAAACGTCCTCTATCATAATTTTAATTTTAAATTAAATTAACTAAAAGAAATTGTGTTTGGGTTAGTGAAGTTTATGTTTTCTAAAAAAATAAATAAATATTTCCTTTTGTAAAACTAGAAAAATTATATTGAAAATGTACATTAATGTGAATATTAATCGAAAAGGAGTTCGAGATTAAAACTAATTTATTGCTTTAGTCGAGCAAATGTATTATAAAGAATTTAATAAATTATTATTAAAAATTCGACTCGTTTTCGTCATCATACCACGTTGTCTCTGCTCATCTCAGTTTCCCTTAAATTTTCTTAATTCTTACATAACAACAATTTCATGGGTGATACGAAGTTTGAAATTTTTTCAATAAAAGCATAGATAGGGATCTTTTGAAAATCCACCTATCAAAATCGGACCCATTTCGTCTGGGATGGATATATGTATGTATTAGGCCTGTTCATTTTTGAGAAATAGTCTCAAATTCATCTGGCATGGTGTCTATCTGGTCCGGAAGGCTAAAATATTGGACCCGTATTTTTTTTTTGAATTTTAAAAAATAGATCTGGGGAGCGAAGCATTTGTTCAAATGTACGAAAGCGTTGGTTAGAAGAGAGGAGAATGATGGTGTATATCTTTTTTACTCTTCTAACCAACGCATTCGTACATATGAACAAATGCTTCGCTCCCCAGATCTAAACTATTTTTTAAAATTCTAAAAAAAAATACGGGTCCAATATTTTAGCCTTCCGGACCAGATAGACACCATGCCAGATGAATTTGAGACTATTTCTCTAAAATGAACAGGCCTATATGTATACATGGTTTGAAAGGTCTTTGCCAGGAGACCTCAAAACAGGCCTCAGGCCTCACTGCATCAACGGAAAGCTTAGATAATGTACGTTACAACTAGCATGTTAGTACTTGATCTCTGCTTTCCAACGAGCCCACTCGCTCATATTTGGCGGTCATAGAATGAGTAAAAAAACACCTTTTTTCGACCTTCGCAGATCTTCCACCAGCAACCAGGTGTATCTCGAGACTATCTGAGGCCTGTTTTTAGGTCTCCTGGCAAAGACCTTTTAAACCATGTATATATCCATCCCAGACGAAATGGGTCCGATTTTTATAGGTGGATTTTTAAAAGAATCCCTCCAGGGACTATGGTATCCTCTTCACGCTTCGCTACGAAGAGAATCCGATATACACTCGTCATACCTTACTTTTGCAGACAAACAGCTCAAATTGATTAATCAATTCCCTAATCAGGTGTCGTGCAATAGTAACGTTTACATACTTTTCCGAATTTTGTACACGTTGTTCTCTTCCTTATCCGCTTTATTTACTTACAACAAGACCTTCCTTATTTTGTCGAAGCCTCCCTGCATGCATACTAAATGTGATTATTGCACGATCATTATTGCTCAATCACATTGCAAATTTTGTTATGAAAAAGGCGGGTTTAACATCTGTTAACAGCGTGGGCAAGAATAATCTGTTGAAAATCCAAAGATAAACTTTTTCATTTCATTTAATGAAGCAATAGATTCATTTATCCAACGCACTCCAAGCAAAAGTGCTTCGATTGACATCTGTCAGATAGAGTACTATTTTGTATGTAATTTTTTCCTCACTCTTTTTACCGTATAAAATTTTGTTTGGAGCACTGTCAAGTTTCAGTACCCTATTTAGAGTACCTTCCTAAGTGAAGGCACTGAGACACTCATTTTACACAGACAATTGTTGCTGCGAGTCTACATTACATGAAAAAGTGTTTTTATTTGAGGGTTACGATCGAATTCAAGGTCATCGGTCTGACGCGTCCTACCTCGTCCTGCATTTAATGTAACTCGTGCGTAAAATGTTTTGAAATCGTGAGATAATAGTCGGTCCACTGGCAAATATGCATAAAAATCACGAACAGAACGAAAACAAAACGTTTTTCAACTAGCAAACTACTCTTCCGACAACGAAAATCCGTGCTGAAAGATTGAAAGAGCCGCAACAAACAAATTAATTTCAACAAATGCAGACTATGCTACGGTTACACACGTCTCTTTATTGGTGTTAACGAGTCGGTAATATAATATCATTTAAAGGCCCGTATAGATGAAAAGTATCAATAACCCCGAGCAGATTGTTTTCTGTGCTGTAGACCGTTTCTTAACATAAACCAATTTTTAATGAGAATGTTGGTTAATGTCGCTATTTTACCGAAATTACGGTGCACTTCTTTGCATGTGTATTTTGAATTGGCAACTTTAATGTTAACTCAATTGCTCCCACTTTCATCATTGTAAACGGCTAAAACGTTATTGATGCTGTATACTAGCCTTGACGGCACAGAGCTACAGCGAAAAACTATTGGAACCTTAACTTCGCACGAGTCTCGCTTAAGTCTAACAATACGAGAAAACAACACAGAATCGTGTACACAAAATATACATCTAGACATTGTATATGCTGGTTGTAAAAATTGTACATAAATAATGATGTAACACTGGACGAAGGTTATTGTACATATGCACGTTGCTGTCAGTAATGCATTCATGTATTATGAGCAATGATGCACCAGTTTACTTGCAAACGCCATAGGTGTATGAGAGTTAACTTTCGTGTATACCAGCTAGTTCTATGAAATTATTATCGGACAAGTTGAACAACAACACAAAATAATTCGAACCGATGATTGTCGAATTTTTTTTTTTCTAATAATTCGTACAATTTGTGCAGATAGTTCACCATCATAGTGGTTGGTTTTTTTTCAATATTTTTTTTATCTGTCTGTAAGGATAACCTCGCCTTCGGCTCGGTACATATGTAACTTTCAATTAGTCAAAATAAACATTTTGGCCGAAGGTGCATAATCTGTATTTATATCGCACCGTCAATGAATAAAGAGAGTCAAAATCTGATTGTTCTTTCTTTCCGCATAACGTTATGCACAACAATACAATTGACAATATGAGTCAGGAATAAAACACCAGCTCTTATTTTTCGCACCACCAATCGACTCGCGCGCTACAAAACAAACCATAATATTATACCATAAAATAATCAAATCCAAACAACACAATTAAGCGACTCTGTGATATCTTCACAAAACATTCGATATTATTTTTAATGCTTTCAGCATTCAGCGCACAGCAAAGTCAATAAGAGTGAATAGTCTCATTCATAGTTGATTTGACCGTTGAGCTTATAACATATAACACTCAATTTACCGCCGTTGTTGTTTGTTGTCTTTCGACTGCGTTTTTCATTCAAAATCCCTTGTAAAAATTGGTTCGGTTAAAATGTGTTTTTGATTTTTTTTTCGAAATTTTTTGAACGTCGAATGTTTTTACAACATTCTGGACAAATTTGTGTGTTAGTGTGTGTGATTTTGTTTTGAATTTGGAAAACCAAAAATTTTTTTTCCTGTTATATCTCTTCTCTCCATCAAATGTAAATTCATTGGCTTAGATTTAATTTCAATTAACAATGAAATCGAAAGTATTGGAACAGAAACAGACCGTTTATATTCATAATAAGAAAATTGTGCAACTGAATTATTGTTGAACTGATCGGTGTGTGCTATTGGGTTGTTTGTTCGTGTATGCTTTAAAATTTTTATTAAAGAAATAAAAAAAAAAATTATGTTGTGAAAAGAACAATAATGTAAGCCGACTCAACCTTTCGAATTAAAACAGAAAAAAATAATAATTGTGAAATCTTCAAGGTGCACCTGACTTTGGCGGTTCTAGTGAATATAATCAAATAATAAAATAGTTCTGTAACAAGTTTGAACTGAAACATAAAATAAAAACATTTAATTATGACGACGATTAATGAGACAATGTAAAGAAAACCAATATTTTTGTGTGTTGCATTTGATATCAATTTTGTCTCTTCGTTCGGAATTTCCTATCAGTTGGTCGTATACTCTTCACAGCGGATACATCGAAATTGTTTTTAAAATAAAAACGAAGAGAGACGACATTATAATAATATAATCAAAATCAGTTGACAATCCGAATAACACAACAATCAAATTCAATTTATCACACTTATTATTATGGTTGGTATATATATCACAGTACATTTTTTAACATTAAAATAAATTATTTACAAAATCGGTTCTGATTTCTTGTAAGCAATTCTCTCTGTTAGCATCACATTCTATTCAATAAGACCGAATGGATGAACCAAGAACTCAATTGACCATTGGAATTTGTAATATTGTGTAAAGTCAAAATCGTTTCATTGTTATCGGATAGAGTCTGTCTGAGGGGGGCTTATTCAAGCAGTTATGTTCAAACTCCGCATTTTAATTTTTTTTTATTTAAGGCGAAGAACTTTTTATAAGAATCAGTTCAAGATCATAAAGAAATTCGCCTTATTTAGCTTATATAATCACCCAATCAGATTTCAATCTTTCGTGAGATCACTAGAATCACAAAAAAAAAAATTGAAGATCGTAATCTCAATGTTACAATCGAAAAAGTGTTCTTCTCATCTATGAATTGAAATTGAAAATAAATTTTATTTTTTAAATAATACAAAACACTTCCATCCACACAAGCCAACATTATATATAATTTATTGATGAATGTCTGTTTGCATTTCATTTAATATGTCAAGTTTTGCGTTTAAGAATATTTAACGACTTTTTGAACAAACATATTCCGTCTTTTATAAAAATTGATGATCAGTTTTACTCTCATACACACACTCGACGAGACGATATATATCTACGTATATATACAGAGTGATATGTTTATTCAGGTATTATAATATGGCCTGGCCAGTAATATTGCATAAAAGTGTAAGAAACCCAAAGCCATATTATTACTTAATCAATTTTTATCAATATTGATGGAATTCGCGTACATAACAGATTTATTAATTATTAAAAACAAAAATTCGATTAAAATACTATTTTTGCTAAAACGGTGTCACGATCTCCATCACTAGACATGGGATATTATTCATAAATACAAATGTTGAGTCGCAACGAAGATGAATTGGACGTAACAAAATTTATTTATCTCGTCATTCTTTTTTTGTTGTTATTATTGTGGTTTGTTTGTTCCGTGTACATTTTGTATATATAGTGATAGGGATACGTATTTTGTACTGTGCCTTTGAAGAAAGAATGTTTTCCATATCGGATTTGGTTATAACGAATCACTTCAACCGAGCTCTTAAATTGTAATTCATATGTTGCATTCGGTTTTGATTTTATTATTGCACATGTAAAACTATACTAAGATAGAGTCTCGATAGAGTCTATTTTTATCAAATTGCCTCCAACTGCATGCATGTCACTCCCTTTTTTTAACATGATTTTATTTTGGTTAGTGTAAATTTATAAATAGTTTAACGAAATCGTTCATTCGAATACGAAAACATTTTGTTATTCTCATTTTATGTACAAAATCCATTCGAATGATTCGGTGTGTGTGTTCAGGAATCTTTTGATTAAGATAACATAATGTCCTTTCACTGATAGCATTAACAATCTCACTTTGATGAGATTTACACTCAAATCTAATGCAACCTAGGTCAACAGTCGATCTTACATTTTTTGTTTCAAAAATTCGTTGAACTCTGACGACCCTGCAGGTTTGATAATTGAATGTCGAAGATTACAAAAATTTTTGTAAACTTTACTTCTCCGAAACGTGACTCAGAAATATACTCAAACACACTTTAAAGAAGCAATTGATAACCTTTGGGAACTCACTGAAAACAAGCAAGATATTTTCATCAGTAAACCAGCTATTGCTTCAACTGTTGGTTGTTCTAAACTACATCCTACATAATATAAGGAAAATTCATCAGACTGAATGTTTCTTTAATCCATAAATATTATCCACTTAAAATGCATTCTCGCTGGTTCTTATTGTTCTAAATGAATACTAAATCCAATTGATTCAAAGAAGTATACGTGACTGTATATAGCTGTGTTAGCTGCATCATACGTCGTACTTTTTTTTTCAACTATTTCAAAGAATTGGTGCATTATGCCCTCCTATCCAAAATGTTTATTTTGACGATTTGTCAAAATAAACATTTAGGAGGTGCATACACTATTTTATGTGCCGAGGACAGATGTAACGTAATAAACAAATTTTCCCTAGAGGAATAACATCGAGACGAGACCATCGTTCTAGGCAGATAATATATATTACACACTTGTCACGAAGAAGTCGAGTCTTGCCGAGACTGATAGTGACAAGTGTGTACTCTATTTTATCACATAAGCGAAAACGAGACAACTACATAGACCTGAAGTGTAATTTTTGAATTAAACTTCTAGTTAAGTAATTTTGACATCCGAACACCGCGCGTATGTGATAAAAAACTATTTAAGACCCTCGTACCTTAACTGATTGGATATCACCAGAATCTCCCACTACCGTCAGTATCTCATCCCTTACCTCTTTATTTAAAAAACCGTCAGTATCTCATCCCTTACCTCTTTATTTAAAAAAAAAACAATGACAGAATTTAAATCACTTTCTATTTCGTATAACGACCGGCAAATGCACCTTTCTTTCTGTGTGCCTGGAATAATCATAATCATAATCCATTTTATGATTGTTAGCGATTGATAATAAATTCGAATAAATATATTCGAATTTCAAGCGTGTGTCAAATTTTAAATCGAGGAAATGTTAATAACAATTATGTGCCTGAAGTGCATACTAAATTGAACGTGGTTGATAAACATTTTTACTGGAAACATTTGAGAAACCATATTACGTGAGAAAAATACTCAAAAGACGACACCATGTGATTATTCAGTCTGGTCTGGTTCCTTTCGATTATTGTTTCGTAATCAACTCTTTTTTTTTGTCATAAAGAAAGAGCGGTTTAGACATACAAGATCAGAGATTACCTCATAGCCAGAGGTGATTTAGAAAATATCGCGTAGTAATTATTGTGAAGTAATATTTTACATTGTGTCGTTCTACCATTCCTACCCATTTCAATCTCATTGGTAGACCTTTGCCCAGTCAGCTCCGATGTCCCTTTGCTTCTTAGATATTATCAAACAAATGATCAAATGAAAAGATCTCAGAGAGTATCGTCGAGTTCTTATCGGATTTTCAATATGTTCATCATTGTTATGAACATACAGTCGGTTCTCGCAATAATTGAAGATACATTTCTTACTTCAACCTTGTGGGTGAAATACTTAGACGTTTAGAACCAACATCAAAAACTATCTAAAAATTCACAGCTTCCCACTCTGGTTACTCATAGTCAACGAAATTTAATATTGTCATCGGATTACTAATCATCCTATCCCCTCAATAACAAAAAGTTCTACTTCACACTATTTCAGTCGTGAAAAAAAACCTAAAACGTTTTATCTAACAAGGAAAGTAAACAAGAACGACACGATCTTTGATCCTTATCTCCTATAGGGAGAACTAAACACGAAAGTTGAGAGTAAAAATATTTCTTTCCAAAAGTTCTGCATTTTTTAATTAGAAATTCTAATTAATGATAACAAGCATTAACGAAGCACCTGCTGTGTTAAGAAGATGCGAAAATCTCATTTTAAACTTAATATAAATTTATATTGGTGACGTGCTACCTTTGATCTTCATTCAACATAATTCATTTCATTAAAACAACTTTGAAATGCTTGTATTATAACCAATGGATTGTCTGAAAATGTTTTACGCTTCTCGTGACAATGATACACTCATTTAATTGCATTTTTATTGTTGTTTTATTAATTGTTGTCACAGAATATATAGCCAATAGATTAGAATAGATTTTATTCCGAATGGCGTTCAATGCAAAATTAATTCAAAATGTTTCGTTGAGAATGAACCTCGATCTTTATTTTCCATTTCAAAGACACTGTCTAATCAATCAAATGCCTAATAGTATCTCGCCTCGCCTGAACCGAATACACTCGTTAATGCATAATTATGACTGAATTTTATTTTTATTAATATCCGCATGATCATTAATTTGGACATACGAAAAAAAAGAGTTTCCTCAATTTTGCAAATAAATGGATCTGTGAGAAGGTCAGCTAACCCGATAAATTTCGACCTTAGATTTTTGCTAAAAAAAAAAATAATTAAAAATTCAAAGAAATGTAATAAAAATAAAAGATTTTTATCGGATGGTATTGTTATGGTGTGGTAGTCCTTTTGCCGCTATTGTGCAATGGTAATGACAATTCCAAGTCAACCATAATTTTGGTTTAAGCTCAATAATGAGTTCGCCGACATTCAAATGGGGCGTCCTGGTTTTTACACGTTTTTTTGAGACGTCACTTTGAGGTCAAATTAATCATGAATTGTATTGAATGCGAGGGGAGTTCGTTTCAGAGTCAGTAAATCACAACAAATATGAAACGACATTTTTGACTTTGTTGATTTACTAGAGATTTACTGGAGTGAGTCACCCCTCGATTGGTATCATAGCGAAAGAGGACCATTATTTACATTCACTCGGAAGTACTCCGAATTCATTAAAATAAGAAATTTTGAATTCTAAAATCTGTTATTAACATGACGAAATGGATGTCCAAATTTTCAAATATCCCTGATTGTCCCTATCTGTCCGTTGTTTCATACGCTTTATCAACCCCAAATCTGAGACAACATCCGAAGGTCTTATCCGGCAAATAAGGCTTCTTTCTTGTACATTACATTTTTATTGTTTTGCTCTTCATAATTGTGATATTAAAATGTTCACTCACCGTAAAAGTGACTCACAACAACAACAATAACAAAAAATCTTATTTCCGTTAGAATTATTGCCAAGAAAATTATTGTGGTTTAACAATTCGTTTAAATAAACGAAAAAAAAAATGTAGCAAATTTGCTGTAGCATAATTTTTCTGCACGACGATTAAATGTGCTCTGCACGACGGATTTTCAAACTGCTTAACATTAAAATCTAAAGGAAAGAAGTTAAAACAAATAAAATTCATGAAAAGTATATTAATCCAATTTCGGCGCTAAAAATTCAGTAAATCGATTTTTTGAGCGTTAGTTCCATGCATACCATTATGTGTGTATATATAATGCAGCACACTGATTGATATAATATTTGACTTGATTTAGTCTTAAGTCATACGAAGCATTACCCACATCGGTTTTTCGATTACAAAATTTTATTAAACCGGTTGCCTTAGGTTGTGTCTGCGGCGCATTTATCAATATGTATATAAATTAGGCATAATATAAATTGTATCGGTTTTTTTTTGAGAGAGAAACATTTCTACTTTTTAGATATTGTATAATTCCGATTTGAGTAAAAAAAGGCAGGCACACACTGGATAAATTAGTTTGCGAATTCAAGGTTGCAAATTGGAGGAAAAAGTGGCTAAAAATTGATATATGTAGACCCAATCAAAGTTTCATGAACTAAAAATATTACGTCAGTCATGTTAAGACACATGCTAATTTAGATCAAATATTTGTATTAGACCTGATTGTTTGAACTTCATCTTGGCATTCAGAAATAATATTTTTTTAGCTGGTCACATTAGGTTGGCACACATTAGATTTGGTGGTCGTTCACAAAAAAAAAGCTTTGCCGGTAAGAAGGGCACCGTGTCTTAATCGTAAATACTTATGACAGAAGTAACTTCTTAGCGATATTTTAAATTACAAATAAACATTCGAATTCACCTGAGAGTAGCTACTGCGTTACTTTCATTCTGGATATCTACATACTGTTCGAGCGTGATGATCTGATTTAGGAGATATTAGGTTAATGCAAGTATATGCATAGTAAAGTCATTTGTGAACGACACCTTACTAGTAACGATAGGTTGACCACAGAACCACAGGATATTTATTTTGAACGAATATTTTGTGAGATAGATAAACCTTTTGAAAAGATAATACAAAGACAATTATGGTTTGAACATTTGTATTTATAAATGAATTCCCATATCCGGTTCTAATGTGATAAGAGCTCAAATGCCATTTGAGTTAACATATTTTATCATTATTCCGGTTTGGGAAGTGTTCATGAAAAATCATGCTACAAGAATCATTCTCAATATTTAAATTAAGTTTTGTGATACACTGAGAGAAGGTCAGCCACTTGATGTTTTGCACAATATTTAAATGAAAAGGAATAATGAAAAATCTATGACGTGTCCTCTGCCTCATTTTCCGAATGTAGACCGTCACACACTAATAGTCCATTCATCAAGACGCCTTTGAAGATGCAGTTGTGTTTATTGTTTGAGTATAATCAACACTCACATAATTTACACCATGCCACTCGCTGCACGTGTGCGACGTAAGTTGTATGGGGACTGTTTGTTCTATCTACATCTATGGATGATACGAATTCACTGTAAAGTGAACCTGTTACATATGGCAAGCATATGACCAGTATATTGTCGGGTCTATTACTTCTATCGATCAAAGTATTTTTAACAAGTTGATTTCAAATCTAGTACTTCAATTTTTTTTATGACTATTTACGTGTTACGGCATGTTTCATTTTCATTTACATCGCCTAAACACGTAAAGCATTGTACTTACAAGGTTCCATTCCAAGTTGTTACTTGACAAGAGGGGAATACAGCCCACTTATCAAATACACAACTTGGAACCTCGGAAGTAATATACTAATAAATGAATAGCCCTATATGACAGGTTAATGACAGGTATTGTTAGTAATTTTCAGTTTTAATTACATTCTATACCTCTAGTTGAAATATTTATTAGCCTTTCAAAAAAAGGCCCGGCACAGGTTAGGTTCGAACAAATTCGAAATCAAAAAGTGTGAACATTTCATTAGGTTCATGTTTGTTTGCAGAAAATTTGAACCTGAACTTGAAAAGCTGAGTTTCTATAAAGCCTGATTAGGTTACATGAAATGACAAATTTCTGGTTTCCTGTTCGAGTGATAGTGATCATCAAAATATGGAACGAGAATAATTCAAATATTGAATATTTTTCGTTGTATATCAACGCACATAAAACATGAGTGGTACTCTAAATAGGTGATAGTGTATCAAACAAATTTTGGCACAAATTGAAAGAGTTTTTCATACAAAATAGTACTCTATTTGGTATGGGTCAGAAATCTTCCGTAGCAGCCTAACATTGCTATTAGAACATTTTGCATTTTTCAATTTTGACACAACAATTTTTAGTGTTTCGGTACTTAATTTATGGTCACTCGAAATTGAGGATCAATTTTATGTCAATTGTAAGTGCGAACACTAAAATTGTTCGGAGCATTTGCAAAATTTCTGACCCATACTATTTGGCAGCTGTCACCACGATCACTCATGCCTGCAGTGCGTTGAGTCATATTCAAAATCCAGGTTTTCCAGTTCACAGACTTTCAGAATTTTATTAAAGAAACCAAATCCAAGATCTTTAAAGAATTCCTTTATAAATATTCGTGCTGCACATTAAAACGACGTGGTTATTACAAAAAATAAGTCTTTTGATCCGAGGTGAAGCCGTTATAAACTATCACATAAAAGCGCGAATTTCATATAAGACCTTTCGTACCGAATGTGTCGAAAATTATATTTACCAACGCTTTTCTTAGGTGCGAGATCAGCTATTTACTCACCTTAGGATTATTTGTTTTTCTGCTGCAGAGGTTTTAAAAAAAAATGTTTCATAGAATCCCCGTCTAGAAGCATCCGATAAAAGAAATACTTTGAATAAATCTTCAATGTTGATCACCTGCATCATTTAAACGATAAGCAATAAAATAATTGTGTCAAGTATGATCAAAGGTGCAATAAAAACGCATCTCATGATCGAATCATGCAAAAATCAATTCTTTGACGAGAAATAGGTATGCATGAGATGAAAAAAACAGAGTCTCAGTTGAGTACATTCATACATAAATCAGAGATGTTATGCGTGCTGCGTGTTACGATTATAATATTTACCATTACGTCAAGGTTAGCAAGATGGAAAAAAAGCACACATTTTTAAATTTATCGATTCTTATACGAAAATTGTTGACATTTTTTTTATCATTTAAGGAAAAAGCAGTTCATTAACACCTCGTTTATACACATCATTTCTAAAATGGTGCTGCCTATAAGTACAATAATTATCGCTGCTCTCTAGCAAGATAAAAACGTTCTGTATACATACAAAATACGCGACACCATGTACGAAATACGGTTTTTAAAGCTTTACGATGATATACGGTTCCAAGCCAGCCTGATGATAGATTAAACGATATAGATGTGAAGGTCAAGGTTGAACTAGATTTAAAAAAATTGAAAAGCCCTTGATACTGATTATATTCAGAAAACAGGTGATGTTACGACATAATCTTTGAATTGAATTTAATTCATGTTTATTTGACTAAAGAGGTTGCATAAAAAAACATCACAATATTAAATATACGGCCTGATGATTACAAACAGCGTGTGTCACGGTGTCGCGCCTTCATATTGATAAAAATTTATGCTTGAAAATCATTATATTTCCTAACATCACTTCGGAATGCGTATAAACGATGTTTTTTTTATTAAATTGATCACACGCTGATTTCTTTCTAAAAAAAAAAAATTATTGAACATTTTGTAATGTGATCATAATTGATAATAAACATGAAATTATGAGTTTAACCCAGATATATAAATGTAGAGATATTTGCATTTTACAGAAGAATTGCATTGTTGCCTTCGAAAGTAAAAAAAAGCTCCCCAGATTACGATAAATTACTGAAATTGACGACAACAAAGCATTCCGTTCAGTTTAATAGATTGGTGATGTTAGACCAACAAAAATTATCCACCTAGAATTGATCAACTCTATAACTATAACAACCCACGGAAATTACTCCTTAGCTGGTGATATTTACGGTCATTTTCACATCCCTTTACGATTGAAATACCTTTCGTAGTTTGACGAATGGGATTTTCTACGTTGCATTCGGCTGCAATCTTCAGACTCGTAAAATAATCAAACTACTACAGACACCAGGGCATTTTATTGTCAGAAATTTACCGAATATTCGCTGAACTTATCGATTCATAAATTCGGTAAATTTCGGTAATTTTGAGAATTTCGGTAATTTTGGTAAATTTCGGTAAAAATTGATAAATTTCGAAAAGTTCGAGCATGAAATATTTTTTTTTTATCTTGCTAGCGAGAATATCTCTGGAACCACAGATTTTAAAATGACACACCGCTTTACTTTTATGCTTCATACATTATCCATGCCTTGTGAATTTCGAAATTTTTGTCGTAATTTAGATAGCACTTCGTTCGGGCTACAACTCGCGAAATTGCCTACAATCTACCGTCCACAACAGATGCGTAAATAACTATTCTTACCGATTTTTCCTACCCAAATTTTTCAATCATTTTTTTTCAATAACTATTGGATGACAAGATCGTGGCTTATTTCTAATTTCTTATTTCTACTACTACTAATTTACTTCAAAGCTAGGAAGCGTCATCGAAGTTTGCAGTAAAATAGCTGAACGTTACTTTAGGACAAATGAAGGAAATTTCTTTTTATGATTCCATGAGGGGCACCCTGGTAAAAATAACAGTCTCAGAAGACATTAGATTGGAGACTGCGAGTTTTCGAACTAAAAAAAAATCGTTTGAAAACTACAATGCATACGCTATTTTGCACAACAGTTCGGTTTAGCGATTGTAGAAAATGATTTCATCAGAAAGTCCTCAAAATCGAAGAAAATTCTCAAAAAATCCTCAGAAAACTAAAGAAAATCCTTTAAGCTTAGGAAGAACTTCGTTAAAAATCGATGTAAATCCTTGGAAATTCAGCAAAAATGGTAAAGAAAATCCTTAGAAAATCGTTGAAAATCAACGAAATTTACAAATATCTGCCCCTCGTGATTCTACCACTTCTACGATGGATATTATGTTTTGTAATGTTACGGTTGTAAAATTTGCGACAAGATTTTCTATCAACCATAAATCACAAACAAAATGTTTATTTAAACGTATCGTAAATGTATTGCCAAGTATTTACGATACGTTTAAACCACACTTAGAAGAAAAAATATTTCCCCAAAAAAAGCCCAGGGGAGTTGTGGACTTATTGTGTATATCTTTAGGATATCTTTGGGGTATCAATTAAAGCAATACGCTAATGATAGAAAATCTTCAGCGGCGCTAAAACTATTCAACAGTAGCTAATAACTCTTACGTCGCTAAGACAAATCAATAGCGAAATTACCTTGTATTTATCAACAATTTAATTAATTTCATTAAATGGTAATAATAATTGGGCATGTGTGTAGACAGATTAATATTATTAATCAACAGCAAGGCAACCTTTCCCCAAACAAATTAAATACCAGAACATTATGAATAAAAGATTTTTAAATGTTATCACAAACAAGTCACCTTTTGGTTCAATCATTCATCTTTAAATCCATAATATATATTCGATTAGCGTAACTAAGTATAAGATATGTTTTGCAATGTAGGTACATACTCACCGCTTTTTACATCAATTAGACAAGGTTATAAAGTATCGTATCATCTGACCGCTTTATTTGTTCGCTTTGTTTAACGAATCCGATATAAAAACCTAACTGATTTATTTACAATTAAAATCTTAAATATTATGCAAAATGTTTCGGTTCATATTTCGATGTAGTGTAAAAATGGCTCCAGTGCAACTGTGTTTCGTTTTTAATGTTTTAATTTGATTAACTAATGGTAAAAAGGTGTTACTCAATGTTTACCGAATCGATATTCAAAATTGAAGTCTTCCGTTTGTTTTACTGACGTAATCGTGTAAATTGTAACTCAACGTAAACACTAGTATCAACTAGTCCAAATCCACCAAATTATCCGAAATGTATTTGTTGTTGGTACGTTGACCATGGCATGTTATATCGTTGAAATTGTATATATATCTTACAGCTGTAATTTGCTGCGAATAAGTAATTCTTGAAGCGTACAACGCATATTAATTGTAGTTCATGGGTAAAGAGATATTTAACCAGATTATCACACACGGGGCCACGAAATTAGTGCTTGTACAATGTACAATGTTGATAATATCGGACAGAATTTTCGTACTTTAGTTTTACAATTTTGATTAATTACAGAACGGATTTCTAAATAGATTCGAATTGAGCTGAGAATATAACTAGCCGGTACATCGACCATTACTTCCTTCGACCTAAGTGTTTCTAATACAGTACGAAAAATGTAAGAAGTCACACTTTGAACGATTACAATCCAATTGATGTTATTCATTCCGTATGCGATATCCATTCTATTCCGAAAAGTGAAGCATAACATAGGTGATGTATGTAGAATGAATAAAGAGAATGGAATTGGTGACTTCTTATTTCTCTCCACCTGTCGGTCGATAAAAGAATATTTCTACTTCTTCAGTTTATGAGACTCTACACTAAGAACTAATTACCGAGAGTTCATTGACGGATTTGTCGTTAGCGGAGTACAAGAGGTGAAGGTCTGGTTTTCATTGAACAACGTCACCAGAAATTAGAAAATCAACAACCTGATCAAGGGAATTCGGAATCGTATACTTCCACCGTTACCATTGTGTCCTTGTTTTTCCACAAAGAAAATCGAATATTTTTATAGTTCCAAACATGTGGGTGTCAATTTGTTGTTAATGTAGTCACATTAGTTTACAAATTTTTAATTTATTTGCCGACTTGCCACATTTGCATTATTTTTATTTACAATTTACAATGTTTTCGCAAATGATTTCCACATAAAATATTCTTGAAATAAAAATTAATTTTATTTTACTTTCTATGCTGGTCTCTTGTTTGAAGTATAAGCTAGGTACTGGATGCATTGCATTTATATACAATGTTTTACATTGTGGTTGTACTTTTATTTACGTACTTACCTAAAGCAATGGACAATAACTGCGAATCATACACAGGGTACAATTAAAAACATAAAAGTCGACCTGTAGTTAGTTGACACGAATCTTGATATTTCACACTTTTTTCATTAAAGCTTTATATAAATAGCAAGGTCACCTGAAACACACCCAACACATAAACATAAAGAATAGTTTCCACTTTGACAGCAGCTCTCTAAGCTTTATTTTTACCAAGATAATTATTTTCTATTAAGGTCCAATAACCCATAACACTGCGCTACTACCGCTACTTCCTTCAAAGCAAATAGAGACAAAAGAACAAACGCTAATTTTTTGCTGACTTCACATCTCTGGACAGGCACAAATGGTTTTCTCTTGCTGTGACATTCTACTACGCCGTGTTTAAAACGTAATAGTAAACCTAATTAACTTCGTACGGGTCTATAAATCCTACAAAATCTCGGAAAATTCTATAATTTTTTTTTTACTTTTACGATCTCAGAAAAATCTGTCATGCTTTCAGAAAATCACGATCATTTGTACACTCAAATTTAGCATTATTAGCCCCGCTTCTGAACAATCTCTAATAAAATAACTTATGCGTTCTACATATTTCGCATCACCAGAGAAGACATGGAAGTCACAAACGACTTTTACTTACGCAACATTGTATTGCATTACATGTAAATCGAGTAAATCGACATCGAAATAATCGGTTTGCTTTGAACGTCTGTTCATTCGGTGGATATTTTTATTTTAAATAATTTGAATTGCAATTTTCTTAACACCATCAGTCACGATACAAATCAACAACTTGTCTAGCCCCCAATTTCATTATGCGTGGAATTAGTTCACAAACGAATTTTGAGAAACTGAAACACTCCTTTGGCTCGTCGTTCAAAGTTTTGAAAACGAAAGGTTTTTTTTTTTGATGAAGGACAAAACTTACGAAATGTACATTGTCTGGTTTACAGATATCGTACAAATTGATCCTAAAACTTAAGTATTAGAAAATCGGTATGCACCCTGTGTATGTCTTCCATTCATGGTGAAGGTAAACTTAGTCGTCTTTCATGCATTATATTGTTTTAGTGCAAATTTGTTTTATACAATGTGGAAATCTCACTTTGTTTATTAACTAACAAATAAATTTGCTGTTCTAACGTTAATTTACCAATAGAGCATGTTATGTACGATCGTTCAATTTCAATGTATCCGAACCGCACCGAGTAAATTGTCACATAGATTTTGTTGAATCTAATTTTGTTCTTTACTGTCGATGACATAGCTGTTCTTTATGAACTTGAAAAAACAATTCAACTATGTTAAAAAAAGCAAAATAAGACTGGCGAGTAACAGTTCTAAGAAAGTTTGGTAGTCAGCACAATTCGTGCCGTCTAAATCATTTTTATTTATTGACAACAACTAACAGCAACTATACGAAGAACTATGAGTAGTTTTGAATGAGTTGCGGCACTTCTAGTGCAGTAGGTATGCCCTTTTAGCCTTTGTCATAACTACATTTTGGCTTTTGATTAGGGTTATATGACGATCTAGAACGTTTTTCTAAGTGATTTCAATGAAAACTGAGTTAACAATAAACAGATGAATTCCAAGAAAGCTCGACTCACACTGTAGGTCCTACAGTCTACATAAAACTTATAGCACGGTTGCCAGGCCGATCCACTGACGTAAGATGAACAGAATGGGTACATGTACGTTGTTTCCCAAGCTAATTGACGGCCGTGAGGACTACGTAACTACATCCACTCTCCTTTGCTTATAGTCCCGAGAGGTGTCGTTCGGTTCTAACATCGAAGGAACTTTGTAACTTGTTGAAGCCCGTTTGATGAGATCGTTCAGTGCAGAATCTGCCGACACTTTTAATGCATTTCAGATTTGTGTTTGAGTCAATTTCATTTAACTAATTTTGATATTTGCAAGTCTGCCGCATGATGTTCGTACATTTGACTTCGAATTTTAATGACAACTGCTTGCAGTTCCGCTCCTACTTCAAGGAAATTCCTTCAGTGACCTTACATCTTCTTGGGATCAAAAATATTATTGGGATCTCATGTTGCCTCATGGTAGTTGATCTACATCAAGCATGAACCATGTTAACAATAGCTGAACGAATAATCGAACAGAGACATTAATGTTCGAGATAAGGATTTATAGATTTCTAAGGTACAGTCACAAATTGAAACTGGGTCTGGAAAACCAAACCAGATATAAGGCGTAGAATTGGTCTTGGATGGTTAACTGTGGGAAACTCAGGCTTTTCCAAAACAAAATGAAAAATAGTTTGAAACATCAAGTGTTCGATGAGTGAGTCCTAACGTATGCTAACGTATGTTTTCGCTTCGTTAACATTTACCGAAAGCATCCGAAAACAAATTTAGAGTTGCACAAAGTCGAAGTGAAAGAAAAATGGGGAGGCCTACATCCAGCAGTGGATACAAACAGGCTGAAAAAGAAGAGGAAGAAGTAAGGTTGCCTCAAGGGAAATTTGTAAAATGGCATTTTGTGCTTTATTTTGATTTCATTTGATTTCACTCCCTGATTGGAGTCTTGTCTTTATCAATTGATTTAAGAAAATTGAGTCCTGTATGTAAGTGGCTATTAACGAGCGTAGTCGGTGTATGAGCTAACCAGCTACCCAAAGATATATCTTCATAGTAGGGAGTGGCAAAGACTTCAAGAAAGACCAAGTCGACATTGCCAGTATTTTCAACGTAGTGTCCTAATGACTTTGGGATGTATCCCACGTCGCCAGTTTGAAAATCCAATGTCCTTGCTTGACCGTTTCCATAAAAGACAGATGTACGGCCTTCACCTAAGAACACTCACTACACCAACTTAATCATGGCATTTTAAGCAGAAAACTTGCCTTCGATATAATACTGCCATTCATCATCATTAGGATGCCAGTGTAATTCACGTATCGTTCCAGGCTTAAGTCGGACAATTGCAGCTGCTGTATTAGTAGCGGGAAAATTATTTTTATCGATTATCTTCACCTCCCCCCCACACAGTGTAACATTGGGCTTCATTTTGCTTGCGAAGAATGCTAGAGAATGCGGCATTGGTCCTGTGCCCCGTTCCGCTTCTGCCCTTTCTATCGCCAATGGCTTTGGAAATTCTGCTCCAAATATGTATAGGCTCTTTCTCGGCAAGTTATTGAAAACGGATTTTGAGACACCGAAGTTTTTAGCCAACACATCTCGAGGAATGTGATTCAACCAATCGCTGAGGCCAAATGTTTGAAGCGGATTGAACATGCCATTATCGAATACCAGTACGAAAAACGCACCATTTCGTAAGCCCTGAATAGAATGTGGGACACCGCCCGGAAAAAACCATAGATCACCTTGCTTTACATCGTCGACAAACGCACGACCAAGCTCATCAACGGCTGTTACACGCGCTTCACCATAAATCATGTAGGCCCACTCTGAGTCTACGTGCCAGTGAAGTTCCCGCACACCACCCATAATCAATCTCATTTGGACTCCGCTCATTTTTTTAGAAATCGACAATTCCCTTGCGGAAACCTGTCGTGCCCATCCATTGGCGTATATGTTTCGCGGGCTTAATGCAAATGGATATTTAAATGGAGGCTGGCCACCATTATCAGTTAGTGGCGGATTGAACGACGTAGGGAATAATTTCTCTTCTCGATTGTTGAAATACTTATCTGGTATGGTGTCATTCATTGATGCCTGATCATAAACCTTAGCTGCACAAGGAGCATAGTCTGTTATAGCCAGTGATATACCTGAAAGCAAGACGTGCAGCTGCAGCTAAGCTATTGCGACAGAAGAATATAAAAAAAAAATTAAAAGTGCTAATGTGTAATACCTAAAACGATCAGAGACTTAAGACGCATTTCGTGTTATACTATACTGACTTTACTTTCGTGAAGCACTGAGCTTTTCCTTTGTGACTCGTTATTTATATCGTGCGCCTGCAACGCGTACTTTTACATATCAGTTGGTAGACGGAAATATTTCTATGCAATTAATATTCAGTTCGTGAGGCTTAAGCGAACCGATTCGTGTTCAGTATTTTCATATTTGAAGCGAAATGTCACATTTACTCGTGTGACTATTATAAGGCTTCCAATTTTTATTTTGTTCTTGCACAAACACGAGTAGATATCTTCTCGGTAGTTACACGATTGTCAGCATGCGATAGCAAAATGACAAATTTTGTTACATTTCGCCTTTGATTCGTCAAAGGTTTACATCCATAAACTGTGACTAACCTTGTAGGGGTTGGTTATTCTCTGCCACTGTAGCCATGCCCTGATGAGACATGGATAACTTTTGAACGTTGTGTTCAGAAAAGATGTTGCTACAAACGTATTGAGTAAGAATTTTGCGGATGTTTTGATTTTCACAGAAACTATTGACCAAGATCAAGACTCAATTTTACCTAAATTTTAACAATTTTCTTTCTAACATATATCCTTGACTTTAACCAACGCACTTCAAGCAAAAGTGCTATTAATGACAGCTGCCAAATAGAGTACTGTTTTGTATGAAAAAATTGCCCAAATATTTTTACAGTGCCAAAATTTGTTCGATACACTGTTCAGTTTCAGTACCCTATTTAGAGTACCACTCATGCTTGAAGTGCGTTGCTTTAACCAATATTTTGTTATGAAAATAAAAAGATCTTCAAAATTTTACCTCAATACGTTGATAGCGAAACCTTTTCCCGTTTGTCAGATAATGTCAGAGTTCAGCGAAATTGTTTTCTAAGAAAAAAAAAACTATTTTGAACCCAATAGAAAAAAAATCTTACGCAATCTTACGCACTGTAACGCAGGCATTAAAAACAAAACCAGGAAAAACATTTTCTTTGCACAAATGCCACAGTTAAGTGTGAACGAGAGCTTCAAAATACAACGAAATATGTCAGCAATGATTTCTAGTATTGTTTTTTTTAAGCTACAACAACACATTCTTATCTAAATTTTTGCCTTTTTGGGTTAATTTTGAACAATTCACTTTTTTGTGGGAAAAGTGATAATGCAAATATTTAGTCAAGAATGTGTTGCAAGATCCAAGGATCAACAACAAGGTGAGGTCATTATATAGGCGGGAAGACACCTTTTTCATACAACAAAATTCACGAAATGCGAATTTATTTGATTGTGTGAAATTTTTTTTGTTTTTTTATTAGAAAATGGTGTGTCACCCGCTTATCATAATCCGCACGACCTCTTACAGTTTATAGCCTTGGCAAAATAGCTTAAAGAGTTTGAGACAATATCAAAAACTGCGCACTCCGCTGTCCAAACCTTCACTTAATATTGTCATGTTGACTTGAAGACGGTCATGAGAAATCAAAATTAATAAAACGAAAATAGTCTAGAACGAATTCTTGGAAGACGCAAAATGTTAATGCTCGTGTGCACCGTGAAATAGAATAGATTGTTTGCCTGGCCATAAGAGACCATAAACAAAACAATTTACTTATTTTAGATATTATTTGACGTTGGTGACTTAATTGGTAGAAACGATCTTCTTAAATTGTTGTCATAGTACTTTATCTCTATCGCTGGGAAAGTATAAGTTCCATCGAAACAAAAAGTTTTGAATAAAGGTGTTGATGAAAACGTATTCACATAGTTACAACTGGAGTTGCTCTCCGAAATCTTTATCATTCAAACAAGTAGAGGATACGTAACGACAACGTCAACTTCACAATTTTACAACATATTTGATTTGTCGTGATGTGAATATAAGAATCACTCTTCTTACACGTTAAGAATACAGATTTTTTGTTTTTCAAATTCTTCAAACTTGATTGTTCAGTATTTCCTTTTACTATAAAAAATTGGTTTAAAAAAAGAACCGGTAAAAAGTGCCAATTGAACTCAAATCATCTGAGTGCTTCCCAAATTTAAAAGCAATTGAAAAGAATCTTATTTTTGCTGTCCGAATAGATGACTTGGTTTTATCCACATTGTTCCTATATTTAACTTTATTTTTTAATCGACTTTCTGTAACTTTTTTTTAAATCTACCGCATCCATCAATTCGCATGAATTTGCCATTTTAAAGGATTTCGATAAATTTCAACCAAATTTTTTCTCCTAATTACAGGTCACCGCGTAATGTGCTTAGTAACAAATGAACGATGAATCAACTTTTAAAAACCATTGGCATCGCAGGCGTCTTATTCCTATTTGTTAGTGACCTATGTTTTGGAAAAACCGAATCCAAACTTCGTGTTGGCAAAGCAATCAACGTGTTCGTTCGTTATGGATATTTGAGCATATCGATGAAAGTGATATCGTACAACGATACCGAAAAGTGGCTTTTCAAGGAGCCAACAAATAATGTGTTTCGGGTTGGTATTCTTTTTAATGGGAATATGATCTCATTGCACCGCTCTAACTATTCATGATTCAGATTCAAACAAAAAATTAAACTTTTGTGACTTGTAAGAAAATGTTTGAAATCGGTTAGGTAATACGAAAAACTTGCTACTCATCCAATCAAAGTATTATATTACTGGAAATACCAGTTCTATGCTAATTTTAAATTAATCAACGTGGTATACGACGAGATGGACTCTTGTTAATTTTCAGATGTTCAATTATGTGAATTTTTTTTCTGTAATTATCAAAGTTTCTCAAAAAATTATAATTGTGGTTGCGGTGGAGCTAAACGAAATATTCTTCTAAAGTGGCTTTATTGTTATTACGACTGTATAAACGTCTATAACCACTGTGGCGAACATTATCGTCATAATAATGACTAAGGTCAAGTTTAATTTATTCGTTATTGAAAGACGCTAATTACAAAAATAAATCAAATACCAGCAGATACACATAAATGATGTAGTATATCATCGTAGTATTATATACATTTACATTATATACACAATGCAACGACTTCTCATGATTGGGATTTTACATTGTTGTATCTCAGACGTTCAAAGATGATTTCTCACTTTATTTTATTGAAATGTGTGAATTTCAATTTCGTTTGTTAAGCTTACCTAATAAACATAATTCGCTTCGCAAAAAAGTGAGAAACTTGAGATTTTGATGTTCTAAACAGCTAAAGAAATGTTTTTACAAAAAAAAATGAAATAAAATGTTGCAGCTTTGGTATTCTCAGTGGTCATACGAGTTTTTCTGTGATTTTGCAGTGTGACTGATAGAAATAAGAGAAGACACTAATTTCGACACAGGCCCGTAACTAGCCGTTCTTGGGGTTGGCATTGGCACCTCTGAAAATTTCTTTTTAAATTAAAATTTAATTTTTTTTTAAATTTCGCCATATAAAAGAAAAATTATCTTCGATTTGCCACCCCCCTGAGTTTCCCTGAGTTGTCTGGCTAGTTACAGGCCTGTTTCGACAGTTTCAGTCGATTGATACAAATATTGTGGAGCACTTTCAATAAACTGAACTGGAAGTGTAAGGCATGAGTTTTGGTCTCTTAGGCTTTATTCACCCAAATAAATTGAAATTCAATATAGGCAAGGCGCAAATGAGTACAAAATCGTAAAAAACGTAGATTCCTTTTCTGCTGTGTACAATGTACTGTGTACAATGGGCTGTAGGGTTCCCATTTTTCAATTTTGAAAAAGAGGACATTTCGGCATCAAAAAAAGGACAAAAAGAGGACGCCTTGACATTAAAAAAAAGGACGAAATAGTATGTTGTGTTACAAGTATTGTAATGTTGATTTTTTCAGCACTAGACCCAAGTTTTCCTTACGAGCGGAGCGAGTAAAGAAAATTGGGTCGTGTACTGAAAAAATCTCATTACAATACGTGTAACACATCATGCTTTGTGCCAACCGAGAATTGAAATAGACAAATGCACAAAAATTCAGAATTTTCATTGTAAACAATCACTCTTCGAATTTGATCGATCACGTTGCTTTGCATTTTTTTTAAAACGAATGCTGTAATAACTCATACGAATTTCATTTCAACACTGGTTTGAGTGTTGTAATAAGCCATGAAAACGGGTGTTGTAATTTTGGACATTTCAATCTAGTTATCGATATTGAAATCCGTCGTATTTCAATTCTCGGTGGCACAAAGTGAATTTCTGACACGGAATTACAGCAACTGTACATGCTCTTTGTGCAACTATTTTGTAATTTACACCAGTTCATGCTAAAAACAAAAAATTCTGCGTACAATATGCATTGAAATCTTCCTGATATTCTTTGGATTCCTTCTCAGTGATAAAATCCACTCCATATTACCTGAATACAGACTTCGTTCAGCTACGCTGTTCTTGTAAAATGACTAACTTTTATTTTAATGTATGAAAAAATGAGGTAGTAAAGAATGCGAGCGGAGCGAGCGAATTTAATTTTTGTGATGGAAATTTCGTTGTATTACCGTTCAGAGATTCTAGGACAGAGAAGATTATTAGTTAATTCCGCGCTGCGAAAAAGACGACAAAGACGACGTCTTCTTCAAAAAAGTGATGTTCTTAGAATTTTTGTAAAAAAGAATAACGTGATGAAAAAAGAGGACATGTCCTCTAAAAAGAGGGCGAATGGGAACCCTAAATGTACATAGATAACGAAATAGCGTACGAGCTTGCAAGAGAAGCTTCAGATACCCCGCTATGTGGAAAATAAAAAAATCACAGTGAACCAACAGGTCACTGCTCTCTGAATCACTAGCAAAATGAATAGGCTTCAACGACCCTTGTCTTACCCACTTTATCCTAATCCTAATGCACACAGTTAAAATATAGTGTCACTTTAACGGATGTAGGGCTTTAAGCTTTCATTAAGCTTTCCAAAAATGTTCCAGTAATGTTGAACGAACATCATTGAATACGGCACATCTTTAACTGTTTTAGTGCTCGAAGCAGATCTGATCGGATCTGAAAACTGAAAATTCGAATCTGGAAATTTTCGGATCAATCTTAAATCTGAAAATCAGTATGACTAAACAAATACTAATTTATTAGAAATTGATGAACTGCAAGGCTCCGCGAGTGTGCCCCTGCACCAAATATTTCTATAATAGTAGCAAGTTTTGGAATTTTAAATTTTATTCTTGGGACTTCAGATCGCTTCAGATCATTCACATTGGATCAGATTCAAGTCTTCAGATTTCAGATCAGAATCAAAATTTTCAGATCACATTCAGATCGGGTAAATTTCAGGTCAATCTGGAAAAATTCAGATTGATCTGATCTGTTCCGAGACATAAACTGTTTGAACATCTTAATCGCCAGAATATTGATTTTCTTCATTATCTTACTCCTTTCATTTAGTATTTCGAAATCTCCATTCAACAACTAGCTAGCAAATGAATGACCATGATCGTAACTCCATTTCAGGGTATCGACGCATTAGCCGTAACTACCGAAGAAAATGAGCCGGGTCAATTCCACGGTGATTTTCATATGGAATTTTGTGACAATCGAAAGCAGCTATTCCAAGCATATTTTCGTGATTTCACAATAGAAAGACTGGATAATCCTTGGCAAGCATTTACAGGAGGTTGGCATTTAGAAGTGCGTACCTATTTAACAGTAGAAACCGGCGCAGAAATGGAACACTAAATTTTCTCTTCTTATTTTATCAGGTGGCTGCTCGTAAATTAGGAATTAATTCATCATTTATCAAAGGAGACTTTTGTTACGTTCTAGTCAGAGTATCTCGTTTCCGTGAAACGGGTCGATTATCGCGACCAATTCCACCAAATCAAATACTGTACGAAGATGTATCCGCTCGCATACGTAATATGTCAATTGGTGATACAACATCAACGGTACAATTTATGAATAGCTTTGGAACGCATTACATCGATTCATATGTAACTGGAAATTCACTGTACCAGGTATGTGTTAAACGGCCTAAATATTCCGTTCGGTAATTTCATTAAAATGTCTTTCTCATTGTTCCAGGTGTTTGTTTACAGCAAACAGAATTATAAGCACATTAAAGAACGGCTAAAAGCACGCGGTGTAGCTGCTTTGTCACGGTTAGATCTTTACAATTATTTCGCCCCATGGTATGCTGAACATCTAGGCCAAATACGAAGCGCTAGCGGTAACACAACCATCGAAACATGGGCTCACAAAAAACTTCGACTTTCGTACTACTTATTTACGTATGTCAGTTTACTGAAGTTACACGGCAATGGTGGACTGTTGCGTTCGCTGGACGGTCTTCTAGGCAATGAAGCCATCTTAGCATTAGATTTAAAAGCATTGACAGTTATGTTCAAGGAGCCGGATAAACGTGAATGGTTCCAAGAGATTATCGACAATTATCTGAAACTGTGGGAAGTCAATATGTGGTAAGGGGGACAAGGGATGTAATTTTGAGGGTAAGGGATGAAATGATTTGAAGAAATTTAGTTCCTCAATGAGAAATGAATGGGCGTTTATCGAACGCTTTTCGACTCATCTATAATTACAATAGGAAAACTGTTTCGTATACTGTAATATTGAAACGGAACAGTATATTAAGTAGACGCGTACATTATGTAGACATAAAATTTAGCATCTTAGCGATTTTGATAATTTATTATTAATAAGTGCCAAGTGATTCAATTTTCACTCTGTGATAGTAATTTTCATCAATTTGTGTTTTTGGTTACACATGAGGCGATGAATAAATGTTTAAATTATTTGTGTAACAACGAAATAGAATTAAATTTACAAATAAATGAAATAATCGAGAATAGATTTGGAGTTTTTGGAGTGTTCGAAAGTACGGTAGTCTACGGTATGTTCAACTGCGTTTGATGCATTTTCACCTAAAAGTTTTATTTATGACTTTTAGTCAGATGGAACTGGTAGTTGGGATGTTTGTGTGTGCCTTAGGGTGTTCTTGCAATTTTTACACGTACAATATTCTTATTAAGCTCTACGGAACCGTTTCGAAAATTAACAAATTTCAAATGGGACCTCGAAAATCAAAAACATTTATGGCCTACGCGTGAATCTGGTGAATTTTTTGAGCTTAGCGTCTTCTCGAAGTCCGTTCTTTCGCCTTTAAAATAACACCAAACAATAATTGGATTTTTTTGCAAATCTATGAGTGTGGCAACATACAGCTGGTCTTCACTAGCATACTGGTGTATTTTGTATTATTTTTAATTTTAAAAACAAATTACAATAACAATATTTTGTGGCTTGCAAGAAAAATTTAAAAATTTTGAGAGCAATTGTGTGCCAAGTGTGCTGAGACTCAATACTTTTTTCGATTTGGATTTTTTTTCTTTTAAAGTTAATTCAAAAAAGGAATCGCACAGTATTTCAAGAATTCGAAAAAACGGCGTGAGTAAAATCTCAAGGAAAAATCAACCGTCTTTCGTGATTCTTTCTTTCGTTGTGTAAGGAGTAGATGAAAGTATAAGTTGTTGAGGATAAGCAATTCACTCAACAATATTTTAACAAAGCAATAGTACATTGAATGACAAGGGGCGAATGACAAGTGTGCGAGAGTTGATGCCCGCGCCGAAGGCAAGGGCCTCAATCGCACAGGTTGAATTTTTTTACTTTTGCCCCGAGTCGTTCATACTATTTTTTTTGATACCAACATCGAAAGTTGATACGTATCGCACACAGCAGAACAAAATGTTGAAATATGAAGGCTATTAGCCAGAAAATGCGAGGGTATATCAAAAATTTAATTATTTAGCCATCACAACAATAACACACACAAAAATTAACAAATAACTAATAAATCATTAGCAACAATAGTCATTTGTGTACCTGTTTTGGACGATTGATTTTAGGCAATTTCGCGGATTGTAGGCCGAACGAAGGGAGGTCTACAAGCGAAAGTGCCTTAAATCAACCGTACCAAACAGGTGCACATGTGAGTTTTGAAACCCGAGAAAATTCGAAAAATTGCCCTCATTTTCGGTCCCGAAGCATGAAAAAATTATCAACTTCGTATGTTAATTTCAATAAGAGCACTGGCGTACGCTTTATTTCAATTTCGATCGCAGTACACTTATTGACAAGAGTCGACTATTATATTATGTAGTCGACTTTCGCATTATGTATATTGACTTTCGCTTTATGTATTCTTTCTTTCTCCCCGCTCAAACACATAACTTGCATTTTTTTACTTTCGCCCCGGATTTCGAGGGCGAAAGTATCAACTTTCGATGTTGGTATCAAAAATAGTCATTTTCATGCTTCGGGGCCGAAAATGAGGGCAATTTTTCGAATTTTCTCGGGTTTCCGGCCCTCTGCATGAAAACTCACATGTGCACCTGTTTGGGACGGTTGATTTAAGGCACTTTCGCTTGTAGACCTCACTTCGTTCGGCCTACAATCCGCGAAATTGCCTTGAATCAATCGTCCAAAACAGGTACACAAACTTACATGTGCACCTGTTTGGGACGGTTGATTTAAGGCACTTTCGCTTGTAAGCCTCACTTCGTTCGGCCTACAATCCGCGAAATTGCCTAAAATCAATCGTCCCAAACAGGTGCACATGTGAGTTTTCATGCAGAGGGCCGGAAACCCGAGAAAATTCGAAAAATTGCCCTCATTTTCGGCCCCGACACATGAAAACTAAATTACTGCTTTCGATCAGCTTAGCCTAAATCATTTTGTTCACTTTCAATTCGTATCCCACTGAATAAAGTCGTTTTGTCTATCCTGAAACTTTAATATTGTAGATCCAAGTAGAACTACATAGCTAATATAAGTTAGAGTACAAAGAAGTCCATCATCCCTCACGTCACGGCGCCGGCACTAGCCCAAAGTCAAACAATATTTCGAAAATACGAAAATCAACCCCATTTGTAAGACAGTCCATGAATTTGATCGTGTTTAGTATCAATCGAAAGGTAATATCTGGCTAGTTTCTGGTTAGTCTGGTTAGAAAGGTGTTTTTAGTAGCTTTCGAATGACATCAAATTTGCCATAAAAGTTTACAGGGAAGTCGGAGCATAGCAAGATGAGACTCATGTGAAAGCTGCTGATATGACCTTTCGATTGATACTAAACAAGATAAAATTCATGGGCGGTAAAGATGATTTTCGCATTTTCGAAAAGATTTTTGACTTTCGGCCAGTGCCGGCGCTGCGACGTGAGGGGTTACGGACTTCTTGGTACTCTATCTTATACTCCCATCATACAAACATCAATATTTCGAAGTTCAATATCTCGGCCAATTTTGAAGCAGCAGTAACGTGTGATAGCTCGTTGAACTCGTATGGATTCCTAGATTCCATATCCTAGTTTCAGGGTCGTTGGAGTTAAGGGAGAGAAGTCAAAAAGTTGCTGTAAATATGCTCCGGCCGACCTCAATTTTTTTTTGTTAAAACATTTTTGGTAGTGGACCTGCGTCACGCCTGCTTACTAACGTGTGGGCATGATCTATTCTTTACATAACAAAAAAAAGACTGTTGATTTTTTCCTGAGATTTTACTCACACCAGTTTTTCGAATTTTTGAAACACTGTGGCATCTCTCCCTCCGATGCCACAGTGTTTCAAAAATTCGAAAAACCGGAAAGAAAAGTTAGTTTAAAAACAAATTTCGAAGGAAAGTCACTGAAGGGACTGTTTTCCTGAAAAGTTATGTTTTACTTGCAGCAACATTTTCATTTTCGCAGGGCTTCGCAAGTAAATAATTACTGGTCAAGTATATGGTTCGTACCTCGGCCGTCGTATATCATTCAACCATTTTCGTGCTCTTATTACAACAATTGAAGTAAAAGATTTTGAATTGAACACTAGGAATGTTTACAAAATTTGTAGATCCTTTAAATGAGTCACATTGAATTTTTCGATATATTTGCAGAGCTAGTAAAAATAATTGTGACACTCGTGCCAGAATTCAGTCACCTTTTTAAGTGTACCAATCGCAAGTAATACTCCGCCAGATTTCTCTCACATACAAATATTAAAGTCATCGTCAAGATATATACGCAATAACTGTAGGAGTAGTAAAGGTACCGCATATTTTATCATAAAACTCAAATTAAATAAGTAAAACCAAATTCAATCAATATAAAAATTGCATAAATTTTCCACTAAGCTGCTTGCTAATATTGCGTTTAATGTATCAAAATGTATCTACCATAAGTGTACCCACTCTGCACTCTATTGATGTCGAATTAGTAACGTGATACGCGCGCATAACGTTTAAATGACAATGCCAATTTATCGAGTCCATGATCTTCTTTAATCAAAGCAGGAACTTATCATATTCATTACATCAGCTGTTGGTGACGCGGTCGTTCCATTCTATTTGTGGAATGGATGTTATGCATCAAATTGGAGAAGGGCAATAAAAAGTAAAATCTATTTAAAAAAAAAGAGCACGTGAAGATCGGACTGCATAAAACGGTTTCGTTGATAAACCCAATTAAGTGAAATTCACACGCACTAAATTCACTATTGAAACAATATCTCTACGTCGCATTTAGAGATATAAATTGGAACAATCAAGATATTTTCCGTAGAAATGTGATGGTAAGTACCTGTCGTTTAACCTGTTAAGTATATTCAATGGCGTGTGAATTTTAGGAGCGTTCAGCTTTTATTTTATATTCTTTCGGACGTAACATTGAAGGTTGTATTGTAACATGTAGTTTTTTACGCTTCGCATTGCTCACCCGGCGTTGACTGGTTGATGCTTCACCAGCAGCTGTGTAACCCGATAAACCATTTTGCACAAACTTTCGAGTACTTCCGGTAAACTGAAACCAAGAAGAAAAGGCGATTATCGGTACTACTTTGATAAATGATTCCTTGATCATTGCGCATATTGCCATAAAGCAAAAGCAATGAGACTAAAGCTGGGCCTGTCAACTGATTTGCCAATAGAACTAATTCCCAACTAATTGTTACATGAAATGTTAGCGCAAAAGAAATTAATTTTGGTTTGAAGGCTTAATCCCAAATCAATCACAATCAAATGTGAAATAGAAGCAACGTTACTTAGCTAAGCTGAGTTTAGACTCACGCCTCACTAAAGCTCTCTGCATAAACGTGAAACCTACCTCAAAATTCGGCCACACGAAGGTGTGCATACTTTTGACATGCAGCTCGTTTATGCATTTCTGACTCAAAGGATACCGACGATACCCAATGAAGTCGTTTGTCAGTTCGCAACGATAGTCCAGCCAATGAAATGCACCCGTTGGAATACGCAATATTCTCGGAATATGCTCCATTTGAAGCACTTTCAACGATTTCAGCACACCGATTCCGGGCGACGAAAAATCTTCCTCGTTCTGTTCATCCTTCACGATTGGCAGTTCGATGTTGTAATGTCTGACGTAGTCCTCGAAATGTGAATATCGTTTGAGCAGCTCCAAATTCCGTTTATCTTGCTGCGATCGCAACGAAGCAGTCGATCGTCCTAAGAGGCAGGATTCTAACGTTGATTCGAAATCGAATTGGGTTTTGAGATGAAGTTCCTCGATTTTGACATGTTTTGCCTCTGACATAGCTTCAAAAAATCCTCGCAAACAGAAGACACTAGGTAAGTAGATCCATAACTTTCTTAATGCAGGAAACATTTTCGGAATGCGCGACGACAGACTGCTATCTTTCAACGCATCGGGAAACTGCAAGTCTGTGATTTTTCGATGAGGTGGTTCTTGCAGAAAATTGCAGGTCGTGTTCCACTGTCCACCAACTTTGAATACTTCAAGATTTGGGAAATCTTTAAACGTTAGCTCATCAATATTGATTAGATTTCCGAGTATAATTGACCGTAAATTTGGCGTATGCTGTAGCCGTATCTGAAATTTACGCAATTCGGTGGATGATTCATTCACAGCAAGAACAGTACTCGTACTGGTTTGAATCACAGATTCAAATTCGTATTCAGCTCCCATACTCAATGTGCTCAATTTGTCCATTCGAGGAAAGTTAATGACCAAATCGGATTTAGCTGATGATGGATCTCCCAGTCGCGATCCGTGCATGATCAATGTTTGTAGCTTTCTAAAATTCGACAGCATTTTTTCGAATGTCGCACCCTTAACATCTTGCCAAATGCCATTACCAAATTCCAAGTGTTCAAGATTCGGAAGTTTGATCAAACTTAATGTGGATATTTGCTCCTCTTCGAGTACTACATCCTCTTTGGTGCTTATAAATTTGAGGCGTTTGAAGAACTTTAATGGCTGCTCCAATGTTGCATCGCGCATAGCTTTAAAAATTTGATTCGCTTCGTTCAAGTGGAGAAATGTGTATTCAAGCCTTTCGAGGGAAGTTGCACCCTTGAAGATTTGCAGATAGATCGTGTGTAGCACAACATCTCGGTTATCTCCAGCAGCTGTTTCCATATCGCCGCAAGTGTAGTAGATTTCTCTCAAATTGGGCAAGGATATTGGCGATTTCGATGGCGATTTCAACACTTTCAACGAGCCAAACGGACCGGAAAACATAAGGACTCGTAGATTTCTGCACAGTTTCGTTAAAACTGCGTAGATGTTGAACGGACTGTAATTGCATAGCACTTTAGTTTCCTCCCAATAAAACTTGTTCAACGAAAGTCGCTCAATGATTTTTCCATGTCTTTCCAGAATTTCTCGAAGAGCTTCCATTTCCAAATCGTACAATTTTCGACGACTCAATGCTCCACCATCGATCGTACATCGTACGTATTTCTCTAAAATAACATCCGCGTCGAATTGGTTTTTCTGCAATTTTTTTAGCAGTTTGCAAGGCTCATCCAAAACATTGTACACCTTCTCCGGATCGGTAAATTTTGTTCGCTTAGTCTCTCCTTCATCGCTGTCATCAGAATCACTTTCCTGTACAATTACAATAAAATACTGCTTAACTGTCTCGAAATAACTTATGGTGCACGAGAACGTACCTTAAATGATTTTATCTTTGTTAGTTGCCGTAAGCCAGCTTTCCTCGGCGTATGACTGATGCTTACTTCTTCTTCGTCCTCTGATGTATCAATGTCGACCACTTCGACAGGTTGTGAGCTAGTGACATCGACTATATCTTCTGCATCAGTGTCTGAATCGAAATAACTGCTTTGAGATGCCGATGTTGATGGCTGGTTCTCTGTATCGGCAGCATTTGAATCAACTAAAGTATCAAACTTTGATTCCAGTTTGATTTCGGTAGAACAGGCCATTGCAAATTGTGATCGTTTCCCTCAGGTGGTTGATTCCGTTTCCCAATGTTCAAGAAAACCTTTTTATGTGCACTGCTTCCAATGGCAGAGAAGTGACTTTCCTAAAATTGGTGGAAGATCATGAAACAACGAAATGTCCCGTCTATAACTTAAAACAGATTTCAACAAATTATGCAACAATTGTAATAAATTTAATGTTTATACGAAGAGTGTTTTATCAAAACGTGCTAAATCCATTACTATCTTCTAATATTGACCGTTGTCATCATGCATCTCATTCACACTCACATTATACATGAAAAGTGGACTGAGCATGTTTTGTTAAAACAACAATGTTCGTAATAGAAGCCTACTACTACTACATGTCGAAACGACCAAACGACGTCGAAGGGTTCCACGGTTCTTGGACTAAATCGTATGGTATTAAATGAGATTATCCCCTCCGTCCAAAAAATGTGACACCCCTAGAACGAAGTGAAGATCGAACGACAGTTACAATTGACTCACATATCTTTGAAAAGAAAAGGACCAAAAGCAACTGGACGAATAAATAGAATTCCTTCTGAGCTAGAATCTCTGAATAAGTCATGTAAAATCACAGAATTGTAAACTTTAGAAATATCGACAAATACAGAAATTAAAATTTGTTTTGTTTATGAGTGAAACCGATCCAACTTTTTGTTTATCAATAACTCGAAGCCGAATAATGTGTTTGACACTTGAGGATTATGCGCGGCTGTCTGTATCTACTGTATCTTCAATCTTCTACGTTACCATCATAATGATTTTAAGCTGTAAATGAAGGCGGGAATCGAATTTCAAAAATGTTCATGAGAGTTGTGTGTAGTGTTAACGTAGACCGATTTCGGCTTAGTCAAACCTAACTGGACTCGAAGGCAATGTCAAAATGACAGAAGTTACACATTGCCATCGATGCCAGTCAAATTTAATTGATCTTCGATCTATCATAAGACTGAATAGGGCGTTTAAGGAGGGCGATTTCTGACTAGTTTATTACAAGTGACAAAAAAGAGTTGAGAAACTTACCTGTAGCAGGTATCTCCAGGTAATCTAGAATAGCTGCTACAGCTGTATTTTTTGTATGTGGCGCTACCTGGAGACAAAGTTACCTGATACAGGTAAGATTTTCAACTCTTTTTTGTCAGTCTCAGAGTCGTACATCAAAATGAGAGAAACCACCTACACATTTAAACTGAACTTACGTCTCGATTTTTTTATTCATAATTTTTTGCCAGCTGAGACAACTAAATTTTTTAACTTGTTTTTGCTCTCCTAAAACACTCTACAGGCGCACCTTCCCCATCATTTTTAACTACTTTTATTAATCAACAGAAACTTATGTAAGGTAGAAATGTATGGTATTTAGTATACATACTCTACTTTACTCCATCGCAGGTACAGATTCTCTTGAACCCAAATTCCACAAAATCCTCTCCAAAATATAGAAACTGTCCAAAACCATCTCGTGAATTATTGTGTTAAAAATTTAGACAAAATCAGTTTCTTATCGTTGTTTTGGGTTATTGTTCTTATTGTTTCAATGCAATTGGACACTACCTTTGGATATAGTCCGCGTTCATGATTTCACGAACACTAAAGTTGATTTCTGTTAATTTATAATATCATATTTGAAGGAAAATTATGAATAACTTATTCATTCCGACTTACATTTTCCGACTCAGATCTCACATCTTTCATAATACATAAATTCAATACTTAGTTCATTTAATTACTTCAGCAGTAAAGATATTCACAGGGAACATAACAACCAGTAAGATTAAGTAATCGATGTACAAAGAATCGTTCAATTGTAAGTTCGTCGAATAATTCGAGCAGGGTGTAGATAACACTTTTCTTAATCGAAAGCACAGCAGGTATATAGTGATACAAAAATGTTGTTTTTCTGCAGCTCTATCTAATGTAGTGGATCAGGATGTCTATTTGGTTTTTGTGTACGAATGTATTTCTAACCGTTTGTATGAAGAGATTAATCGGTGTTATTCGGTGGCTCGCTATTTTATAAAATGGAATTTTTGGTTATTGCATATATCAGGAAGCAGGATTTGATTAATTGATGGTTTCGATATAAATATAAAGTATGATGACCGTATACTCCTCAAAGAATTTAAAAATGTTTAGACTTCGTGCGAGTATTGAAACTGACAGAGGTAATCTCATTTATGGAATTTTTCAATGAAAATATTCTTATCTTTCTACGCCTAGCATTTTAACAAGTGATAACCCGGAGAATTCGTTTTTTTTCCTACAATTTGAGTTTTATTATGGGGCGATATGAAAGCAAATAACGCTGTACAAACGCACTTTCTTCTTCATTTATAAAAGTGACTCTGGACGTGATCAAGTAAACCAGTAATAGCTGGCGAAAGACTATACAAATATTTGTCTCGATTAAAATTAGTGTTTTGTTTATCAATCAATCATAACAGTGTAACAATAAATTGCCCAACCAATACAATCGCTAAGTGGGGATTTTCCATAGTATAATATGGGTCAATATGCTTTGAATCGAATAGGTTTTCTTGGTGGTGGAAAAATGGCACAAGCCATGGCTAAAGGATTTATCTCAGCTGGTAAGCGTTTCCATTGTGTTGTACATCATTATTGTGTTGTACATCATTATGGACTCATCTCGGTCACTTATTCTAAATCAAATTATCATTTTATTAACATCTCGACCGTGATTAAATAAAAAAAACTTTTTCGATGCTTTAAGGACTAGCAAAGTGTGAAAATATAATAGCAAGTTGCCATCCATCTGATAAGGCGGGTATAGAAGCATTTAAGGTTTGCTGATGTTAATTACTTACACTTTTTTGATTCTGAATATTAACCTGCTAACAGACCCTCGGAGCTGTGTCTCTAACTGAAAATCTGCCAGTCGTCAAAGGTGCGGATGTCGTTTTTCTCTCCGTAAAGCCAGCAGTTGTACCGACCGTTTTACACGATGTTAAAGATGCATCGTCAGGTAAACTTTTTATTTCCGTTGCAATGGGCATTACGATAAAGGACATGGAACAGGTAACGAATGCCATTCAGACGCTCATTACTCTTTACTGTTTCAATTGAAATTAAATAAGATTCTACCTGAAGACACGCGCATCATTCGAGTGATGCCCAATACACCGGCTATAGTGCAGCAAGGGTGCTCTGTTTTTGTTCGCGGCGCTCGGGCAACCGACGGTGATGTCGCCATTACAAAATCCCTATTGGAATCGATCGGAACTTGTGACGAAGTCACCGAGAATTTAATGGATCCCATAACAGCCTTATCCGGAAGTGGACCGGCTTATGTATTTGTTATGATCGAAGCATTGGCTGATGGTGGAGTGAAAATGGGTCTGCCAAGAGATTTAGCATATCGTTTAGCTTCGCAAACCGTTCTAGGTGCTGGCCAATTAGTAAGAGATTCCGGTAAACATCCAGGCCAGTTAAAAGATGATGTTACCAGCCCAGCTGGTTCAACAGCTTCTGGTTTGGATCATTTGGAAAAGAACGGTGAGATAGAGGATTTATTTGTTAGAAACGTTTCGTTGTTGTTCAATTACGTCATTTCTTAGCATTTCGTTCAACTGTAGCAGGAGCTGTGGAATCAGCCACATTGCGATGTCGTCAAATTTCAGGAAATGATCCGACTAAAAATTGATTGTATCTACGAATTGTCGTGTTGTACCATCATTTCTACTTAATTGTGCTACGAAAGAAACGATATTTTAGGCTTACGTCACTTGTCTCGAAAAATCTAATAAACTTAATCGAGGGATTTGTTTTTTAAATTTTTCTTTTACAGTCATTGTTGGTGGCCGCATTATTATATATATTACCTTCATAAAATTTTATGATAAACGACCGAAAATATGTCTGCCGGAACATTTCTCAAAATCGATGTAACCTCGGTGAACTTTGATGAGTGCTGTGACTTCACTAATGCAATTATTTGATTAAATTATTACTTATTATGAATGTGGAGTGAAAATTTATTTTGTTCTATCTGTATTTGTGAACGGACATAATGCCACGAAATAATAATAGTAAACTCTTTACGCAAGGTTCACAAGAATCAGAATAAGTAAAAAAAAAATTATCTCAGTTTCATATATTTATGTAATTTTCTGCAAACCAGAGAAATACTAACTTCGGAAATGTTTATCAAAACATATGTAACTGTCTTATCAATAGAAAGAGACTGTATAAAATTTTATAAAAACACTGTGCTGAGCATATTCACTTTGCAATGAATTGGTAAAATAATTTTTTTTGATACCAACATTGAAAAATGATACTTTCGCCCCGCATATGAGGGGCGAAAGTAAAAAAATGCATCCCACGGGGAGAAAGTACTTAACGAAGAGCGAACGCAACTGAACGAACAGCGAAAGTGACTGACGTCACAGAAAATGAGAGAAATGAGTCGAGTTGTCAACAAAATCCGCTCATATTATGCAGAATACTTTGATCAAAATTGTAAAGCACTGTGCGCCAGTGTTCTTATTGAAATTAGCATACAAAGTTGATACTTTTTGTTACTGAATGATTTGTTAGTTATATCTTAATTTTTGTGTGTGTTATTGTTGTGATGGCTAAATTATTAAATTTTTCATATACCAGGGCGCTGCCGCCCTCTGGACCCCCGCATTTTCTGGCTAAATGCCTTTTTATTTCAACATTTTGTTGCGATGTTTGCGATACGTATCAATTTTCAATGTTGGTATCAAAAAAAATAGTATGAACGACTCGGGGGAAAAATAAAAAAATTCAACCTGTGCGATTAGAGCCCTTGCCTTCGGCGCGGGCTCCAACTCTCGCACACGGTTGAATTTTTTTACTTTCGCCCCTTGTCATTCAATGTACTATTATTTAACTGTTCAATAAAAGCACCTTTTGAATCCTTTAAAAAGACGTAAATTGATTATTAGTGGCCAATGAACACACCGCCAATACAAATAATCGGTTCAGGTTCAGAGACATTATAAGGACGAACACCTTGAATCTTAAAACCTCTGTTCGCATTCGGAATTCGGTGGACGTCGTCGTTGTTAACCTTTCACAGGCAAGCATATGCACAGCAGAATTGTAGATCTATTACTTCTATTGATCTAAATGTTTTGCACAGATTGATCCAAATCTTTTACTTTATTATTTATGACATACATTCTTGTGTCATCACCTGTTCTCATTGCTTATTTATGTCATCTCTGTCGCTAACACATGATATATTCATCTGAGAAAGGTAACGCTCTTTTTGGATAGTTTGTAAGTTCCAATACCATCAGTTATCATCTAATCTCGTTAATGGTTTTGATCAAATTTTTTCCATGAGGCAACAAAATAATAAAATAATATCTTATCTCAACGGAAAAAAAACTCTTAGCTAAAAAAATGTTTGTAGTGGTTGTGGTTACACAGACAAAAATATGGACCTAGATCTAAATCTTTTTGGGATTACCAACACGCGACCAAATTTTTTAGATTTACAATTTAATTCCTTCAGGGAATACTCGATAAGTTCAAATGAGTAAATCCCTCGAGGAATTAAATTTTAATCTTTTAGACTTTGACTTTTTTTGGCGATTGTTTACTGATACATTTTGTGTCGATAACAGATGTCGTCTAGCTGTTTCTGAAATGTTAACTGTAATTTTTTTACCATTTTTTTTCTTTCCCCACTCCTTTCCCAACTACCTTCATTATACCCTTAAACATTTTCCCGCTGACATGAAAATCTCATCTCATCGGACCTAAAAATTCTAATCCCATATTTTCATCTACGTGTACTTTTGGCTTCTTAGACGAATTATATATAGGCTGGAAATTACGAACAAATTTACGTTAAAAATTTGTTTCCGATATAAAAAACGAAATATTTGATAGTGTGAGTATTTTTTGCTACATAAAACTTTTGAATTAAAAAAAAAAAAAAAATATTGCAACGATTACCTTTCAGAGACCGGAAATGTAATCCAAGAAGAGTGATTTATTCCTAGGGACGCTTGGTCGGACTCAATGTTAATATATCAACAAAAAACTGTTCTAAACTATCTTGGTTGATTTAAATGAAGCTTGATCATCAGGTTCATATTGCCGTAGCAACGCTTCGAAATAAGAACGTGTTAAAGCACAAGCAAAGTAAGCACATCAGCAGCATAGGTGATGGTCGGATTCTCTAGTTAAGCATCGATCGGCGCGGTTAGTACTTGGATGGATGCATAAAAGTTTGTGATTTTTTTTTTATTTCTCGTTATAGATTTGAAATGCGTCTCACAGCTATAATATAAATTACACAGCTATTTTAACTACAGTCTTCGCAATATGCATTTCACAGCTATATGCCAAAAAATGTGGATGCTAAGTCCACTTATAGCTCTCACACGTATATTGGGATTTTCCGTGTTGGTTCAAATATAAATGGATCGCAATAAACGGCAGATAAAAAATTGAAAAACGGAGATAAAAAATAGTAAAAGTGGAGATAAACAATCGAAAAATGGAGATAAATAATTAAAAAATGCCGATAAATTGACTAAAACTTGAGATTAAATAAAAAGGAGACAGAGATAAAAAATTAACAAATGGAGATAATTTGATTGAAAACGAAGTTATAGTATCTCCTTTTTTTAAATTTGTTATCTCTGCTTTTAGTTTTTTTTTATCTCCATTTGTTATCTCCGTTTTTAAATTTTTAATCTCTGATGATATCTCCTTTTCTGAAATCATGATCTTCACTTTTTAATTTGTTTTATCTCCATTCCATACATTTGTTATCTTCATATCTAGTTATATTATCTCCAAAACTGATTTTATTATCTCCATATATATCGGAGAATGAATGAACACTAGTTCTGTGTCATCATATGTAATTTGCAAGAACTATCTCCGTGAAGTATCAACCAACTTTAAACCTACCAACTTTTTTATAGTCTGGTCGTCGTGACGAAGATTTTTGCGAGTTTTCCAAAGTCGGTAGGTCGGAACCTGCCAAAAGAACTTATAGACACTTATATCTCCTTTTTTATATTTTTTATCAACCGAAATATTATTATCGAAATATAAATCAAACGATATATCTACTGAAGAGCATTTCCAAATCTTGTGATGGCCCGAATTACCTTCCTTTCACACAATGGTTCCATCCATTCGTTTGCAAAATGAATAGGCTCTTTTCAATGCGCTTTCACGATTTTCTTTATTCAATATTTTCATCAACAAAATATTAACAGATTTTGCCCTGCCATTATTTCTTTTTTGAAAACCATCATTATCTCCCAACTCATTAAACAAAATATATCTCGAAATATACACACATTTTATTGTCGTTACAATATCACAGAGTTAAATGATTTTACATGTAAAGACTGACCGTCCGTCGTATTACTATATATATTTTGTTTTGCTCATAATATGCATGGCACCCGATCATGGCACCATCAAAACAACCACACAACACGGAGTGTGTGCAAAAAAAAAGAAATCAGCGAAATAAAAAATAATTTCTGCCATTTATTTCCTCTAGCACCATTTGCTATTTATTATTATAACATAATATTCACTTGCGGGGCCAGTCTTTATGTGTAAAGTCATTGAAACGAAAGATATTTTAAATTTTTATGTCACTGTATCTATTCTCTTTTTTTCTCCTTTTCTTTAAGTGCAAAAATATTAAAAACATTCAATGTTTCGACCAGAAAAACAATTTTTTTCTTACTTGGATTGCACCACCGTTCATGTCAAAGCATTCCTGTGCAATTTACACAAATATATATATAAATCTTATTAACCTCTAGCTAGAATGTAATTTAGCAAAAATTATAAATAAAATGTAGGAGTTATCTTAATCCAACTTAACTACACATACAAAAAAAAATATTATTTTTTACAAGTTGAAGGTCAGCCATATTTTTTGTTATATTTTGTTATTTCTATCAAAAACATGATTAACTTCCTCCGAATAAAAGCCACGGTAAAAACGTTGTCACCGCTATAGCAGCAATGCATGTCGCACATATCAGTATAATATTTCCCATTTTGTCATTCGGATGCAATTTATCCTCTGTACTGTGATCGTAATTGTGTTCGTCGGGATGTTTAACATATTCAAGGACTTCCACCTCACAGCGGAATTTCACTCTGGATGACTGTCGACTCCAGAATAAATGACCCGATGATTCACGACGTTCCAAATTCCAAACTGGCTCGTCAGGTACTAAAATTATATAAATAAACAAAAAAAAACGATTATTTTTCACCATTCTTTAAATGCAACAAAATGTAAAATAATTCATGTGACTGTGACGTTAACAGATATGTACATACACAAGACTAGCTTTAAGTCAACTTTTCTTACTCTTAAAGTGATCGCCTTAGTGACGATCTTAACGATAGCAAAACAATAATTATTGCATCTTGTCACGATACAACTGAATATTAATCAGTTTACGGACAGAAATCACCTGTTATCGATTCAGGAACAAAGGGTAAGCTCTGTCTAATGGGATCTCACATAGCAAATAATATGTTCAAAAAATGAAGTAAAAGATTTGCAATCAATTTGTTGAAAATGTTCAATCACATGAAGTAATAGATCTGATTGTGAAACTGCTGATATGACTGTCGTCTGTGAATGTTTAGCGTATCTGGTGGCGATATGAGTAATGAAAAGAAACTAATAATCGATCCCTATTGATAGATTAGACAGTGTGACAATAAGGTTAAATAAAATGCCATTTGTAAAATATTATTAATTTAAAGTCGATAAGGACAAGAGGGCACAACTTAAATCGGACCTAAAACACTTCCAAATATATTGTAAAAAGAAGAGACAAAATAGTTAGGTCGTTAGAATTTTGTCTCTTCTTTTTTTTGTCGTTATCGACTAGATTATGGCAAACTATCGGATTATTTCTAGGGGTTCCGTTTTTTAGAAATATTTTTTCTAGTTAACAAAAAACACTCACCCGATATCGTCATATTTGTTGTTCACCGGTTTCTCGTTTCGCGTTCGTCGTATACCACAATCAGCAAGCTGTACTTCTGAAATTTTAAAAATAGCAACAATAAATTATCTGATTACACCAACCAACCAATACAATATTATAACAATTGGCCTTATTGTGTTTTTATGATTAAATGGCAGAGTAAATATTCAAGTTTTAGATTCGAAAAGAAGATAAATAGAAACGTTATACGCTCAAGAAAGTGTTACGAGACCTCGAGCCTCAAGAATTATTGCCAAAAAAATTTGTATGGTTTTGTAACAATAAGTTTCCTTTTTTTTGATAAAATATACTGAACAAAACTACCTTTCTTAGCGTAATAAACTCTATTAGAGTTTTACACCCAGCAGCCAACATATAAGTAATTGGGGTTAACGAACCGTAGTTAATTAGCTAATGTTGAAAATGAAACTAGGTGGCTACATAAAGCCCATCAAGAAGTTATAGCAACAAAATAGATAGAACTGGAAAAACCACTATACGCACTAGCACTATTTATTCTATGGAGTGTTCAGTGATGAACGAAATATCGTTTTCAAATAGATCAAAATCTACAGACCTTTCAGCGTTAATGTTCTTGGAACTATATCTCATCCATTAGTGTACTGAAATATAAAGAATCCAAGATTCTATAATAAAGGGTTTTTTTGTCCATATGGGCAGTCTCGGGCGCTGCCCATAGGAATTTTTGTTTGAATTAATGACACTGATGGGCTTTTTACAAGTTTTGTTCATACAACACCCGAAGGGAGTTTTTGAGCCAGTTCGGCCGTGTTCGGAAAATGTCATTAATTTTTTCATGTACTAACACAGAAGAAGGAAAAATAAAGCAAATACTACGAGCTATAGTCATACAACACGGTCCCGATAAACATTAATAGATTTTATTATGTTGATTAATTCCATGGTGGTGTGATGTGGAGAACGGCTAGTTATCTGGGAAGAACAGAAGCCAGAGAAAAGGACCAAAAGTTTTTGTTTATGAATCGCTGTTCCTGCATCACCAATTCCCAAATTACATGTGTTTGCCCATAGCCACCCAAGTAAATGTCCAGTTCAGACGATTTTCGGAATCCCTCCTGGACTGGACACCTATAATAAGGTTGTAACATATTCCGAGATCCGAATTGAACAATGATTATAACAATTTATTGTGGAAACGATGAGTTATGGCGTCCAACTGATTGAAGAATACAATCAGCACCATCCATATATATCAATTAAATTGTTATCATCCGAAAATTGAAGCTAAATTCAATTTATGCAACAATTTCTAAATATAGAATAAAAAAGTGCGGTCGATTTGAAATGTTTCAATTGGCATTTTCCTTATAATAGCATTAAACTGCCGAAATTTTGTCTGGTATTCTGCTAATATTTAATTATAGCATAAAAGGTCATTGTATCGCAATAATAGGTTAATCAAGAAGAAAATGTCTTGGTCGGATTATAAGCTGCTACGCACATGTACACGACGAACATACAAAGAGTAAACCAATACAAAATAAATATTACTTATAGTTGTGTCAATACAAGTATGTTCACAACGATTGTACGGACTTTGGGCTGAAGTTCATTAGTATTCAATTTAATAAATCAGTTTTTAATAAAATCAATAGTTTAACAATTAACATAAATGTATAGTATGTGTGTGAAGGCATGCATTGGATTTTATTAATAATATAACGTTAATTGCATTAAACTAAATAAATTGTATTTTTGTATAGCATACAGCACGGGCAACAACGTGACTGTTGTCTAGTCGAACGTAACATAATATTATACATTTTCCGATCGTCATATCTTTTGGGTCAGCTAATGCGTTTTGCGGTTTTTAGTGCTAATTTAAGAAATGAAGAAAAGGAAAGTTTAGCAAATTCTTATTGGGCCGGCGTATTTTATGTCTTCTTCCTAGGAGTCAATTTAAATTGGAAATGTCGCTTCCAGTGCCTAATATTGAGAATTATTGCACTAAATTTCATCCAGTTTCTCTGGAAAAATTCTTTAAATTTGGTGATATTTAGTGAAATATTTGTCAATATTATACCCTGGTCGCTCCCATTGACCATTGTTAAATCGAGAAAATATTCCGCAGATTTATTCAGAAGAAAGAAAAAAAACTTTTTTTTTGTATGAATGTTCTCTGATAACCGACTATAGTTTGTGGCACTTCCAATGCTATGCACGTACCGTATAGCCATTCTCCCTGATATATATTTGTGTTAACATATAAGTATAAACTCGATGATTTATATTTCATTCTGGTTCTATTTATTACATTTGTTGTTCTAATTTCTGTTCGATGAAATACCGGACATGGACAGTATAAATAAAGCAAAAATTCTCGACATCATCATTAGTAATATCGCAATTTAATGGACAGTTCGGCATAATTCGTTATAATACTGAAAACATGTTGTACATGTTGCGAGCGGTTTTTTTTAGTACGTTGGATTAGCTCAAGCTACTTAAATATAAATATTGTGTAACTGGGATATTTTCAAGTTATGTTCATAACTAGGAAGGAAAATTTGAAGAGGCACGTTCGTGAAGAAGCACGTAACAGATTTTATCCTTTCTAAAGGTTTCAGGTTGCAACTCTGCAAATACTGTTTCTTATTTTAACTGAAGACTGAAGACTGAAGACAAACGTCGAGTCTCATGTTTGCAATTAAAACTGAATCGATTTAATCGACCAAACTTTAAACTTTAAAAAAACATCAAACAAACCCATATATGCCGATCAGACCACACACTTATTGCTTATAATGTATACTAATTATAAAACAGCTAAATAAATGTTAAGTTGAGGTTACCGTAAGCCTTTAATAGCAATCTTAAATTAAAATTTATTTCGATTGAAATTGCATTAACCAACGGAAAATTCGAAAAAAAAAAATATTTTTAGAAGTCAACTTTACAAGCCTGACTGGTTCGTATGTATACTGTGTATAATACCTAAACTGAAATATATTTTCTAATTAATGTTTGTCTTCGTTTAATATTTATTTTAAAATAAAAATTTATTTATGAAATTCAATGAGATCGTTGTGAATTTTTAAGGCGGATAAATTTTTGCAGAAAAAGAAACAAAAAATATTTTAGCGAATCTTCCAAATTCAACCTATTAATAATCTCGCCGATTATAAAAATAATATTTTTTACATAATTCATTCACTGAGGTCTTCATTCTCTTTATAATTTTTTTTTTATAAATACACTATATATTGCAACTACGTCATTGCAATTCAACTGTATAGAGACGATAGGCGAATATTTTACCATAAATTAATTAAATCGGTTCGATTTGGAAAAAATTATTATTCAAAAAACAAAGTAAAAAATTCAGATTATATTTACCAAAATTTCCGATTATATAGATATTGACTACCCCTTTCTATTCCACAGTTCATTAACATATCGTTGTCACAAACAATCACCGAGGAAAAATAACAACAACTTTTCTCTATCCAAAAAAGTGCGTTTCGTATTTGTATCTCCACAAAAATTTCTTTTAATATCCGTATAGGGATTATCATGAACTATTTGCCAAAAACAAAATTACTGCATGTCTAAACCACGAACAATTTGAAACTTTCGATATATACACTTGTGTGTTCCACAATAACGAAATTATTTACATCAATTCACTTCCAAGCAAATGTATAAAAAAAATACACTCGTGTGCTGCCTTTGATTAGAGGTCTGACGTGTTTAGCGTAAAAATGGTGTATGGCTTACATCTAACAATTTTGATGCGATACAACCATTCGCATGTGTATACTATATTCGTGTTGGTGTATTTATTTTCGAGGTATGTATACACAACAAAACTTTACATTTGCCTCCTTGTGTACTCATATATAATAGTATCTTGTATTCGTAAGTATAAGTATACGGTGTTGTGCAGTAGAATATATATATACACAATAAGTTGAGTATAGTTTGGGATCGACGATTTGGAATTTTGCAAAAAACGAGACTAAAGCAATTTACTTAAAACCGGATTTGGGTAATTTCTCGGAATGTTCCCGTGCCAAGACTTCGATTTAAAAAAAAAAAATATTTTCAACTTTCGTGAAAGGGCACGATTTGATTGGTAGGTAGTAGAATAAGGTACTGACACCTTCAGTATATATACAGAGTATAGCTTGGCTGTTATTATAAGCGCACTGATCTCTTTTTCAATTTTACTTCACTACAATGCGTTTTTAAGTTTCTTTTTGAGGTCATCAAAGAAAGGAGTGTTACACGTAGTGTATATAAATGGTTATATCAATTAAAAAAAACTGTTCCTTATTAGGACCTTGTAATATCGATGGAGAGCAGAGGACAAATGATATTTTTTTTCGGTGGAGGCATTGATCTTACTATAACCTCATCATCTGACAATCCGAACAATTCTGTACAGGTATCATAAATTTCCTTGATGATAGGCGTAGGTAGTTTAAATTTTGTACTTTGCTCAAATATAATAAGTGGGTCGTGTCAGTTCATTTGCTTTCCATATAAATATATAAAAAAACAACGAAATTGGGAAGACATCTTATATACGCCGTAACTACCCATCCACATCAGCACAGACGGCAATTTTGTGATCCCATACTAAATTTTCATTGAAATATGAAAATGCGCATAACTACACCATCCTCTAAACAATATCATAATGATGTGTTGATATTTTGCGTTTTCCATTTTATTCGAATCGTCTGTATGTTGAACAACGACTCTGACTTCTGTTTGCTGGCGTTCAGTTGTTCATCTGTTTTCCCTTTTTATTTAAACGGACACATGACTAACAATAACAAGCAAACAAATAAATGGAAATAATTCCTAAAAATACGTATTTTCACAATATCCTTTATGCGCCTTTGTCTACGTATACAACAGTACACAACAACATTTATATGAAAATTTTCTCAATGAAAATAATAATTAGATTCTTCCACGCAATCTGTTTGATTTTCCATATCTTTTCGTCGTATGATCTCATGATCTAATGTTTAATCCATTTTCCATATCCATATTTGAATTGTGGGTGCGACAAAGAAATCGCTTCAACGGAGCAAAGTCAATGGAAATGTGATTATACATCGAAAATTGATTGATTAGATAACATGAGTAATTTTTTGTGATTAGAGTAATTTTGGCAGAAAATATTGCAATTGCCGGATTTCGTATTAACTATTTTCGAATTCAAGGTTTGATTGAAGTTTATTTTCGTTCTTATCAGCAATTTTTTGTTTTTTTTTTGTTTTTGTTTTTTTTTTTATTACGTTGATGCATACAGGCACTGATGGCGTTTAGAGAGTGAAGTACTTAAATTGAAGATACATAGTTCGCATTATATGAAGTCATTGTATCGACCTTTGTTCTTTCGCGTGTTTTGCGATAATTTGATTATTTTTGTTTGGGATAGCTTATCGTTACGGAATTTTACATTTTTTATTTATTTGATAAAATTTAGCATTTCATTTTCTGTTAAAAACCGAACAAAAGAGTCGAGGAAACATGCCCAAACCTGAACCACAAAATCAAGCAAATCGTCGATCTCGTGCTCGGAACTGGTTTGCATGACTACGTCTTCAAATCAAATTGTACAAATGAAGGTTCATCAACTTTGTCTGGAACTGAATATGAAAATTGAAAATTATTGTCATCTACTTTAAGGCATGCTTACAGGTTTCATGTTTGTTTATTTCGCTTTAAAAAAATGAGTTCACGAAAAATACATGAACAATAATGATTCGAATTTAAAGAAGCTTTCATGGAAAATACTGAAGATGGGATACGATTGGTCTTGTTTGCACCTCAGGGTAATTATACCTAGAGAGGAAATTTGTACGACGAAATGTGGTCCCAACATCAGTTTGTATAAGATACACATTTCGTATAATTTTACATCAATACATGTATGTGTTTGCTTTTGGTAGTTCAACTTGCCCTCTTAATTAAGATGGTAAACACATATACCAATAAACATTTCGTATATGATGTTGGGACCACATACTTTACGTAATTTTGTTCGAAATTTCCTCTCTAGGTATAATTACTCTTAGTTTTGCACTTAATCTCTTGTTTCAATCTTTTGTTAAAAGCTACTTGAATTTTGAACGAAAGCTTTGCATGTTTCGCCATATTGACTGTACTGTAACTCATACTGATGAGGTTATACATCTTTAACTCATCGTAGGACTCGATTGAGTGAATGTTTCATAGTTCTAATGCATGAACCGAGTTTAATTTTTGTTAAGTTCCATTATTAGCGCACTTTGTGAGCGTTTGCTTGAATTTGTCTTTGTCACGGGATCATTTCACTTAATAGAAGTACGATACGTTAGTACTAAACGGAGTACAGTGTTAAATTCGACTTCGTCTCAACTTTGGCTAATATAAACTTTGCTTATTGCAAGATTTATTGATGACTATATAATTGAAAAAAATTAGCGCCCATTGTTACACAAATCGATTGAAATTTTGAGTGCATTATAATATTTAAAATGTAGAAAGAAAAAACTGAACGCCTTGGTTGAAATATGTGTTAACTATAACCGTGGACTTTATACAAATAATGGTGTTTCGTGATGTAATACATTTATTCACTCTTGTTCAGCGTACAAACAATTTGCATATCTTATCGAATGTTAACTTAAGAATTCAACTTAATAAAGGTCGTCCGAGAGTATACACACAATATAATTCATTTGTAATCGACAAAAATTTATTGAATTAAAATGCATATGGAACTCTGCTCTCATGGAATTTTATTTTCCTTTAGTAAACGAATTTCTGTTTATGTTCATTCATTCGATACTAACCAGATAAGATATTAAAACAAAAACATTACAAATATTTCAGTGTGTACATACATTGTAATTTTAGTAAGGGATCGATCCAATTAGATAGGAAATTTAGCAAAGTGTATTCTTACCTGTCACAGACGGCAAGCCTATTAACAGTTTTTTTTTATCGAAGATTTTATTTGATCGAAGACTTTCAGAGATTGATTTCAGAAATCTTTTACTTCATCTGTTTTGAACATGCCTTTTGCTATATAAAACCTCTCTATTCAGAGCTTGTCGTTTTTTATTACTGTCGTTGTCGATAACAGATGACAGCCGTCTGTAACAGGATAATTGTTTACTTCCTTCGTACTTCCTTCACGGTTTCTACAAGTTATAAATTTCTTGAAGGAAATTTTGTCCACTTTTTTGCTGTTAAAATTTATAAAACTATGCTGTCTTATATTGCAATCACGTCTCAATGAATGTTAAAAGTGAAAGATTTTCCATTAATGTGTTGAAATTACTTTGATTGAAAGAAGTAATAGATTCGAGATGACAACACTACTGTTATACTGCTGCCTGTGAAAATTTGAGTGAGACTAAACGAATTTCGTGATTTGAGCCAAAAAAATTAAGTAAAAGCTTGCTGTTTGTGAAAGGTTCAGGATCCGCAAACAATTCTCATTCACGAAATCGAATACAGGATTAGCCGGATTTTTACACCTTTGGATAATTTTATTGTTTAGTGAGTGATGGTGATGAGATTAATTCAGCGTTTTCTATGCCACGCAAACGGTTAAGGAAAATTTCGATTTTAAAGTATCGTAACGACGCAGTGGTATCCACATTTATACCAGAGTCACAATTGTATACACGGAACTCTTCGCTGACGTAGATTGAAAATGACCTTCGATCGGAGTACTCCAACTAATGCTTTAAATTGCATCAAAAAAAAATTGTTCCAGACAATAACATTATTAATTAAGTAAATAATTTGACTCACATTGAATTGTTATGCATTATGTTAGCATCTTTGTGATTGGATCAATCTCGCCACAGTTTCGATTTTGTAGTCACATTGTGCACAGTATTGGGACATTCGTTTGAAAACGGAAAAAAACTTACATTTTTGAACGAAAACTAGCCATCCCACAACACTTTGTTAAGTATAATTTTTGTGCTGTGTATTCAAAACAACACTGCTAAACATGTATGCATTACGCTCCTACGAAGAGTAAGTATAATAGCACTCGATATCCGAAAACAATAAAAGAAATGTTTTTTTTTTAAGTATCACAATACGGCACTACGAAAGCCAATTATCGTTCGGTTGATTTAATTGGTTTTTTCATGTAAAAAAAATTAATTAAAAAATAGTTCATGCCGGATAAAGTAGCGATTTCGAATGTCAAATTGTAAAAAGACTTGTTTTAAGTGGGTTAAAGTACTGATAAGCGTGGTTATGTAGGAATTGCTTTTACTTTGTTTACAAAATTTTATAGTTAACTGTATTCGGACGAAGTAAACGAGTTACAATAATCGTTTAAAACGTTTCGATTATTGGTTTACAGGTAAAGCAACAAAATGATCATTATTCAAGCCAACAAACGTACTATACCTTCGACCTTTTACAGACGGCCAACATCGGCTGATCTAAATCGAAATCTTCTACTTCATTTCATTTTCATTCTATATAAGGCTAAAGTGCTGAAAGAACAAATTAGGCAGAAGTCCTAGTTTATTTGTGTCGTCGTAGGCAATAATAGATGACAAAGTTCTACGTAAAAGGTTAACAATAACATTCCTCAATCAGTTACCAAGACTTTCTAATCTTCTTCGTACAAAAATTCTGATGGCGAATATCACTGTTTAGGTGGTATAGCTAAGGTAGCTGCTAACACACAAACCCTAACGATTCGTTGTTCGTAAAATCAATAGCACAAGTCCAGTCAACGCTCACAAATGTAACAGCTGTCAGTTCCAGAGGCTAGTATTACTGAACCCGGATAAATTGACCTGTAGCTGTTACATTTATGAGCACTGACGGGAGACATTCAAGTGTTATAATGCTGATTTTTTATCGTCTATTGTGTCAAACATTTGTAATATTCACGACGCTGGAATTTCTGTTAAAATAGCTCGTTTGAATTGTTTGTAAGCATACTGGAGCTACACTGTATTCACATTATCTTGTCGATTCGATGAATGAAATGAAGAAAGAAAGACATGCTTTGGCATAGAAAGTGGCTCGGCATTCCTATTAGCCGTCTATTTTTTTCAACTCTACTGTACTGCATTGAACTTTCATCTAAGGATGGAAACATGTTTTTTTTGTTGTATTATTACGTCCGCGAATAGCCTGATTCAATTTCATTTGTTTATAGGACATGATTTCACTACAACACACTTTTCGTACATTTTTTTATTGTTTTCATTTGTTGTCCATGTTTAATAATCTGCAGACCGTAATTCAAGGAATTTAATTTTTTTTTAAGTTTTTATGTCAGTGGTTTATCCAACTACCGAGAAGAAATCACCGCAACAGATGACGAGGATTATTTATTAGATAGAAAATCCACTAAATTTGACATAATGGATGCCGCATTTTCAGAACCAATGTGAGATTTTTGTTTTGTTTTTTTCTTCAGCATTACCGACAGCAAGCCGGATTTAATTTCTAAACTTTCTGTATTTTGATTAAAGTGAGTCCTTATTAATCGATGGTCGGATTTCATTAGCCTACGAGCAATTGACTAAAATTCCACGGCCGATAGCGGATAAATTTGCCAGTTCTACACATATATTGGACTTGAGTTTCAACAGCATTAAGTAAGGTTTTTTGCGCTGCTATATGGCCATTTGACAACAGCACGAAACTTAAATTTTAACGCATTTGCAGAGATCTCTCTTTTCTGGCAAATTTTAAGTGTTTGGGCACACTAATCCTAGATCGAAATGAACAGCCGTATGAATATTCACTTCCGTATTTACCATCGCTAAAAATATTGTGGTAAGTAACGGCATATTCATAGTATAGCGTGTAGTACACTGTACACACTGTGTACTGAATTGCTATTGTAACTATACGTTTTATGCGAACACAAAAGGCTCAACAATTGTAACATTTACAACATGTCGAAATGGATAACAAGGATACAAGCATGCTGCCCAAATTTGAGACACTTGTCTCTGATCGGTAATCCAGGCATACTATCCGCTTTCAATGGTGCATCGGTACTGGAGCATTACGATTATCGGTGAGCAGAAAACATCTTAACAAAAAATGGAAATTCTTAAGTTTTCGTCCGTTTAACCAATTTAGAATGTATGTCATCAGTGTGTTGCCAAAGTTGCAATATTTGGACGATTCTGTTATAACCGAAGGTCAAAGACAACTGGCTAATTCAAACAAAAGAGCGTACGCGATGAGTGGCGGACCGTTAAGATTTATCGAAAAATTTGGTTCCACAATGTTTCTGAATATGTTCAAAAATGACAGAGAAAATGCGAAGCAGGCAGTGGGAACCGGCAATGAGACTGAAGCTGAATTGGCAACTCAACCATTAACAAAAAATGGAAATCAATAGACTGCGGAAAATGTACGACGGTTCAAAATATTAGGTCGTTCATTTCAGTAACTAAAATTGACACAAATTGTTGTTTGCATCAAATATACACTAAGTAGAAACATACTGGGCCAACGTTTTTTTTTTCTACTTACAAATATTTCGACATTTTTAGGTGCAACTTGTAGACATAATTCTGTCAAGATTATGTCATATGTAATTGCAAGTGCATATCTTACTTACATACTTTGCAGGTAAGTTCACCGCAGAACCCGATCCCGTTTTAATTTTGCCGGGCTTTTTGGATATCTGGTAATGGGGTTTCAAAAATTAATTTAGTGTTGGGTTCAGGTCCAGAGGCGCCGACTCGTATTTGTGGGTAGTGGTGCCCACGAGACACTTTTCATTCATTTTGCTGTAAAAGTACTAATGCGACAGTATCAGTCAAAGAGTAGTGGCGTCCAAGCCTCACTTGTCCTTAGAAGTCAAAAGTCCTGATCAGATAATGTGGAGTTTGCAATAAAATTTTGATCACTTATGAAGTACTTAAACGCTTCAGAAACTAGTTTTTCTTGGATATCAGTCCCACAATCGTAGGTGTGTATGATAAATAAAACGAGCCGTCAGAACAATCGGAGCGTTTGCTGCGACTGAGCCCCGTACAAACCCGTACATCTATTGCGCACGTGACCCTACTTCGTCCGTCGCCCTACTCTTACCGTAAGCCTATTGCGCCCGTAAACGTCGTAAAATTCTTATGCAATGTGTACGTCTTAAAAATTGCGCATAGCGCAATTACGAAGCCCCGTACTACGTTCCTTTCAAAAGTAACACAAACTACACTTCCCACTGATCAGTGATTTTGGAATTATCATTTTCACCTATTTATATTGATTTTACAAAAATCCAAAATGGCGGCCGACGGCCATTTTGTTAGGAGGTGGAAAGTACAACGGCTGCTTTACATTCGTTAGTACCTTTCAAACAAAAAAAAATTCATGAAATTCGGTTAAATTTTACTCGAGATATTAACAAAAAACACCACCTTCACTGTACGGCCGAGTAGCCACATATAAGCTCACTCCAAGAGACCTAGCTCACGCTCCCGTAAACCGAATTTCATAAACTTTTTTTTCCCTGATTGGTACGGTCAATACCTATCTAATAAATCAAAATCCATCTAAATCCGTTCAAATATGACTAACCTACAAGCAAAAACGGCTTGCCGCCCTGTACCTAGTTCACACCAAGGGGTCCAACTCACGAGTCGGTCATCCAATTTCCATAAACTTTTTTTTGTGGATAGGTATTGTAAATACCTTTCATTTGATGTATCACTTACAAGTGTAGCCTTTAAATGGCCAGAGAAATCTTTGGAAAACGTTAAAGCACTTATGGGACCCCAGCTCTGGAGGGGTCGACCCAAAATCGGCCATCTTCGAACTTAGCCTCACTATTTCAACTACCTTTCAGGGAAAAAAAATAATTTTGAAATCGGATTTGATTTACTCAAGATATCGACGTGACAGACGGACAGACGGACAGACAAAATTTTTATTGCGGATTCGTTATCTATGAACATAGGCAAACACTTTGCCCTTACCGTCTGCTTCGAATTCCATCAATTACACACGGCATCGTAATCCTATAAGCCCCTTCGTACTTCGTACGGGGCTAAAAATTCCATTTACAACTTGCGACAAATCATAGAAGCTAAATTTTTTAGGTTTCCGTCTCCCACCTCTACCAAAAAATTCCTTTAAGATTTTTGTTTCGTTTTAGTCTTATTATTAGGTGGAGTCCAAAAAAATAAATCTGGAAGAAATTTGTCAAAATAGTATTTTACATGACACATGCGACGAAAACCATACTTTTCATGTTTCAAGCACTTCTTTCGAAGCCCTCCGTATGTAAAATCCATTACATAACTCCGGATAAAAATTAAAAGTTTGGTTTTCGTGTGTTTATTGACCTCGGCTTCGCATCGGATCAACAAAATTCTCACAAAAACTCTACTTTTCATCTTTTTATCCCTAGTTGTGTAAAATATTGCTACATGAGTCGTTTGATTCGATTTTTGCTCAAGCGGGCTTAAATTCTTGGGGATGTTGTGAGCAGAACAGAAAAGTTTTTGGGAATCATCTGAGAAATTTTGCCTCAATTTTAGACCAAAGAACCACTCACTACACTACACAAACTTTTCTCAGATGATGTTCAAAAACGTTTATGTTCTGGATAGCTTACAACATTCCTGCGAGTTTAAGGTAGAGATGTGCGGGCCGACCTATTTTCAAAACCCGACCCAGCCCGGCCCAGACTAATTTTTAATGCCCGAGACCGACCCGACCCGAGAATTTTGTAGTTAAACCCGGCCCGGCCCAACTCGGCCCGTATTTTTTTTACTGAGCGAAAAAACCTAAAATTGGCGCGGCTTACAATTGGAAATCGTTCAGTTACCTATCGTTATAATAATGTAGTCTCACAAATCTATCGAACACTTGAAAGTAAGCTTACGCTCGGACTGTATTGCAATTTTTCTTTAAATTTTCCTTTAAAATTTCACATTTTTTTAAAAGACGAACAAAGTCGGGCCAGCCCGAATCTTTTTTTTTTGAAACCCGAGCCCGCGCGAGCCCGACTAATTTTTGAAACCCGGACCCAAGCCCGGTCGGGCCGGGCTGGGCCGGGTCGGGTAGGTGAATTTCGGGCGGCCCGCACATCTCTAGTTTAAGGCGACTTGAGTAAAAATTGAAACATTTGCTAAATGAGCTTACGAATATTCAAGTCTAAGATTACCTCAATTTTTCACAGTCGGCGAACTTTGACGACTCACATCTTCCGGATTCAATTTTTTTTCTGTAGCATTGGACTCCAATTAGTAGAATCCTATTCTAGTAGAACAGAACTAACAAACACCTCGAAGGAATTCTTTGGTAGAGGTCGGAATAGGTGGGAGACCGAAAACTCGAAAGTTTAGCTTCTATGATTTGTCGCAAGTTGTAAATGAAAATTTTAGACTTTCAAAATAGATTTTTGACATCTAGGGATGATAAAAAAAATTTTGTGGACTACGCCAGGCTCGGGTACAAAGTTTTTCGAAAATTGTTCGAAATTCGAACTGGAACATTCTTTGCCCAGTGACACATATTTACCAAATCTGTATTATCATCGTTGATCATTAAATATTATACCTGACACACTTTCATTTGGTATTGTGACCCAAAATCCCGGGTTATTCTCAAGTTTCAAAAGTGTAAATCAGCTGAGATTTTGGATTATAAGCTTTCGAAAATTGAATTCGGACTGAGTTTGGGTCAGGTCGGGTTTCGAAAATCCTCCTTGAATAAAAATACTGTATGATCAGTAGTCGTAGTACTGATTTTGACGGTCGACACATTTTGAAATGTGAGACCATTCATTTGCTTGATAATGCTTAATATAACCTGTCAGTTTGATTGGAGCAACGCATTCCAAGCAAAAGTGATCATAGTCGACAGCTGCTGAATAGAGTAATTTTTACAGTGTTTTTCATAGATTTTCATTTTAGATTTTTTATTGGAGGTAACCCTCGACTCCTTTACTACTTTCCAGGGTGTCTAAAGTTCCAGCGTGCGCATTATTCTGCAATGTGTTCTTATAACAAAAACATTGAACAGCGATGTTACCCTCCATACAGTCAAAAGCAGTCAATTTTCAGCATAAATTAGCTTCAGCTGTTTTTCAGCTGATCCATACAAACAATCACAACCGTTTATATGTCTTTATACGGTTTTACCACTATCATGCGCGTGCGTGTAGCAGCTTCAACCGTATGAATAAGGAAAACCAGTTTTGATTGTATGTGTGGATCAGCTGAAAAACAGCTGAAGCAAATTTATGCTGAAAATTGACTGCCTTTGACTGTACAGATATGTTTTCAGAATTTTTTCGTCACTTGAAAGAAATTAAATAAAAGCAAAATTCACATTTTCGTTAAAAACTCCACATTAAACTTTTCAAAAAACATCTACACTGCCAAGACCCTTCAAATTCCTTATAGCATAGGTGGAGAACTTTTTAAATGTTAACTCTGCCAAGCCCTTTCATCCGAGCTTCGCCTTTTTGTCTTACGTCAGTTCTTGAATTACACACTGGTGAAAATGAATTTTTAAATTTGTGAAACGCTTTATTACAATCACTCAAAATAACAGACTGGTACGGTAAAATCGAGATAAAATGAAACTTGAACTTAAACAGTTTGGAATAACTTAACTTACTAGAGAACTAAATCAGAAAAACTACGCCGTCCGACACCATCACTTGATTCGCATCGGTCATTTGCAGCAAAGCCGAGTCAATTTCTGCGGCTGAAAAAGGTTCCTCGTTCTCATGATTTATTTTTTCCGTTAGATTTGCCACGGATATTGTTTGTTGTCTAGATTCTTGGAATGTGACTTGCACTTTACGACGGAACGTGACCAATCTTTCGCCACTCAATACCACCGGCTCAGGTTCAGTGTCCGTAAACATGTCCTCTGAAGATTGTACCGTGCCAGTGGTAGCTGTCGATGTCGATGGCTTCGATCGTGTTTCGCGTCGTGTCAAATCACCGCTGTCTGGTGGATCGAGCAAATTATTTTCATCATCTTCCGTAATGTCTGCCAAACGTGTTCGTTTTCGTGTCGACACAGTCGGTTGAGATTCTTCTTCTGTTCCATTTGTTTCCACTGGTTCAGTATCGTTCATTTCGTCGTCACTTTCGTCTTCACTTCGAGTGCGCTTACGCTTTTCCTTTTCTAAGACCTTTTTGAAGTACGCAAATTGAACGAGTTCGATGGCAACCTGTGCGTCAGCGGGTGTCACAGATTTTCCCATTCGGGCTTTGGCATGGGCTGTTGCCAGACGAATCAATGTTTCCAGAGTTCTAGCGGTTACCGGTTGAGTACGTGCAATATCCGATTTATCCAGATCCTGTGAACGCAGGCGGGAATATTCATTGGCAATAACCTCGCATGCTCGATCTGTTAATTTTGGCTTCAAACACTTAGCGATGTGGATGTATTTTCGCATGAATTCAACCGACAATATTTGATCATCACGCCGGCGAGAGTTTCCATGTAGCAGCTGATCGTATTTTTCGTAGACAGCAGTCTCTTTGCTCTAGAGGAAAAACGGTTAGTGAGACAGTCAATTAAATTTTCCATTGCGAACTTACTTCATTCTCAGCTTCAGCACTGAAGGTAGATAGTTTATCCGCAAAGTTACCACCCATTGGCAGCACGTCGCCATCCTGTTCTTTTGGATTACGATAACGATGCATTCGGACAACAAAGTCGGAGATCATTTCATCTTGGTCTTGGTCAGCAACATCCAGCAGAACGAACAGTAAATCGAAACGGGATAGCAAAGAGTCCTGAAGACCAATATTCTCCATTGGCGTTTTGTATTGATCGTACTGCGAATGACAAACTGGTTAATGAAAGGACTTTTCTACTTTGACACGTTTCGTACTCTTCCGTAAACTGGATTAGCAGCTGCAAGTACTGAGCATCGAGCGTTCAATGAGGCATGAATTCCTGCCTTGGAAATGGTCACACGACCTTGTTCCATAACTTCGTGGATGGCTGTTCTGTCAAGATCGCTCATTTTGTCGAATTCGTCAATGCACACCACACCTCTGTCGGCCAACACCATAGCGCCTGCTTCAAGCCGACGCTCACCAGTTTCTTGATCGCTTGTTACTGCCGCTGTTAAACCAACACCACTAGATCCACGACCGGTTGTTGCAATCGCTCTAGGTGCAGTATTTAACACATAACGAAGAAGCTGCGACTTGGCAACACTTGGATCGCCAATTAAGAGCACGTTTATGTCACTGAAGACGAAAAGACAAACAGTTTGAAAGAGGTCACAAGCTACTATTTTACAACAGAATTTACCCTCTCAATCTCGTTCCGTTGTTTAAGACTTTTTCTATGCCTCCCAGCAACAAACAGAGAATTGCCTTCTTAACATACTCGTGACCATAAATGGACGGAGCCAAGCTTTTGGCCAGTAAATCAAAGATTCCCGGCTTACCAGCCAATTTCTTGCACAGATTCACTTCATCCCGTGTAATATTCAAGTTTGCGTCTTTGTTCAATTGTGAGATGTTATTGGCAATGACAATGGTTCTAAATGTACCGGTTGTGTAGCCTCCCATTTTGCCAGGTAAACATCGATAATTTCCGACAATCTGAACTCTGTCTCCGGGCTTACATCGGTCAACCAGATCATCATCACACACAATATCAACCGATCGCGGCAGTTGGCCAGCCGGTGCCTTTTCTGGCATTTCTTGAATGGTCAATGTTTGATGATCCTTGTAAACAGACAATCCGTACTCCGTTTCCAACAAATTGCCATCGTCGTCTTTTGTTGGATATGCTGTGCTACTCGGGAATCCTTCGTACGACGTTAGATCTGTGTATTTTCGTTCCATAACTTTTTGCGTTGCACTGCAATAATGGACACTGCGAACGAGCTTCGGACGCACCAATGACACCTTTGTGACGATACCTTCCACACAAATCAAATTGCCAAGGAATCGTGCATTTAAGGATCTGGGTGTTACGTGCCGTTTACCAAAACTGCCTTCGAATCCAATAAAGAAATCTTCATTGGACTTGGCATAGCTGGGCTCCAACGACGAAACGTATTCTTTCAATGCACGGCAAAATGCCAAATGTTCGTCGAAAGAGCTGGTGAGTAATTCGGCAGCTCTTGTGGGATTTTTCCGTCGCAGATCATTAATATTGACAATCAAACGTTTTCCTTTGTCGGCAATCATGTCTTTAACGTGAGACATGTAAATGCTTTGGTCTTCCTAAAACAATGGTTAAAGAAATGCAAGCTTGTAACAGAGGAATCAATTTTAACAAACCTCATCATCAAGAAAGTCCAGATATTCTCGTTGGCTATCGCGAAGTCGTTGATCATCATCGGCCATTGTATTTATTTATTCAAGACGCACTGTTAGTTCAATAACAATATTTTATCTTGCACAATATTTATTAAACTGGTAGACACCACACCAGAGATGAAGCTGTTAGATTCACAACAACAAAAAAATTGCCGCGTTTATTTGACGTTAGAATACAAATTTTGCGGGAAAATTGACATTTCAAAAACGATTTGGGGATGCAATTAAAATAGTCGATGTATCGCATGTACTGACGTGTTTAGTACATCAGCGTACTTGATCTATGAGCCTTTCATTTTAAAGTTTAATTTTTTGTCATTTCATTTACGGACAATGTTCCAGCACATATTGATCTGACTTAAGATTAGAGCCTATTTTATAGGAAAATGGCTAATGCTTGAACAAATGTACAAATATGAAGAGCACATTTACACAAAAAAAAATTGAAAATATGTCAGTGAGTTTTAAGGTATTTCTAAAAATTTCTAAAATTCTATAACATAGGCCCTACTTAAGATGTGAAAGATGTCAATTTTTTGACTGCATGTCCTTATATCGATTTTTAACCGTGAAGCCACGATGGAATTTTTTTGGCCAAATGGAGCAAAATGGATATCTTCTACATTTTTATCCATTTGGCCAAAAATGTGCCATCATAGGCCAAAAAATTACATTAAAGTAAAGTGCTCAAGGTTCTGAAAGAGCAGGTTAAGACACTTCTGATTTGATCATTACAGGTTCTGTGAAATGTCAACTTGATAAAAACAATTATTTTTCTTCAAATTATCTTTTCAAACAATTTCTAGTGAGTGTATTTAACAAAACATGTCTAAAATGTACATGACATGACATGACATGACATATCGTCCTTCTCATTGTGGTGTGTCGAAAATGAATTGAGCCTTAATCCGAAAAAATGTTCCGTGCTGTCGGTAACCTGCAAACCTCAACCAATTGATTATCACTACTACGTCGATGACAACAAGATTGAAAAGAAATCATCCAAAATGGATCTGGGTGTCAGACTCAACAGCAAGCACAGTTTCAACGATCATATATATGAGACCACAAAGAAATGCTATCAACTAACTGGGTTTTTGTTCCGGTCTACGCAGCAATTTAAGCGACCAGAGAGTCTCATCAAGCTCTACTATGCTTATGTACGCAGTAGGCTGGAGTACTGCAGCACTGTCTGGAATCCATATTATCATAAATACTGTGAGCAAATAGAAAGAGTCCAACGGAAATTTACACGAATGCTATATTATAAGTTCAACTGGCCTAAACAAGACTATCCGACAAGACTCAAACGGTTAAAAATGAAATCACTTGAAACTCGGAGACTGGAGTTGGATGAAATGGTTTTGTATAAGATCGTTCATGGTAAAATCGAAACTAATCTATCGTCACGGCTGTGTGTATCTCAACCGCAACGATTCACCCGTCAGAATGCTCATTACCTATTCTACCTACCAACACCCGCGTCGAATATTCAACTTAACTCTCCACTCCACCGTATGCAGAACCATCACAATGTCTATTTCAAGAGTCTGGATATTTTCAATTTGCCGTTTAATCAATTCAAGGCGGCTGTAAAGAGTGCGTATCAGTTCTAGAGAGTGACTGATGCCTCTAGTGATGGGATTTTTTATCCTGTATTTTTGAAATTTTTTCTTTGTATTTATTTGAACTTTTTTCTGATGTTAATTTATTTTTTTTTAATTATGCTCTCTCGATCATTGTATAATTGGGCGATAGCCTGTACGTTCCTGATCGTTAAATAAATAAACATAAACATAAACAAAAATGTCAAAATTTGTGTTTCACCCGCCTTTGTAAGAGTCTTAACCTGTTCTGCTAAGGTTCTAGTAATAAGAAGAGCACGATACCTGAGTAATCGTATGGGGTCTATTATGTTTAACTTCTCCATCCTGAAATATTGCTAAAAAAAAGGAGAATGTGACGAAATGTGATGAGGAATATTTTTGCCTATAGGAATGGGGGTGGGTTTCAAATTAAACAAAATTTCCTACTTATCAATGCCGATCGAATGACATCAATTTTGGGAAGTATTGACCGAGCACTACATCCCATTGAAAAAGCGATTCCGCCCGACTTTACTTTTCAAACACCAGGTGTTTGTCATTTTTAACTTGTTTAAATCAAGGTTCTGAAAGAACAGGTTAAGACACTTACGAAGGCGGGTGAAACACAAATCTTGACAATTATGACATGTATATTGTTTGAAAAGTCAACTTGAAAACAATTTTTTTTTTGTTAAGTTGAAATCGTCATATAAAATTTTCCAAACCTAGTTGGCGCTACAGGAAAATTTTGATCACACCGCCTTCGTGATCAACTCCAAAGTGTCTTAACATGTTCTTTCAGAACCTTGGTTTAAATTGCGTATCGATCATTTTTAGGGTGTCTTTTAAATTTAACATTAAAAATCAACTCCGCGTTGTATCTTTCCACCAAAAATACTTTCAAGGTGATTAAACCCAAGATTCTGAAAGAACAAGTTAAGACACTTACGAAGGCGGGTGAAACACAAATCTTGACATGTATATTGTTTGAAAAGTCAACTTGAAAACAATTTTTTTTTGTTAAGTTGAAATCGCCATATAAAATTTTCCAAACCTAGTTGGCGCTACAGGAAAATTTTGATCACACCGCCTTCGTAATCAACTCAAAAGTGGCTTAACCTATTCATTCATAACATTGATTAAACCCAAGGGTTTATTTTTTAGACTCTATACTTGGAAGGGACATGCAGATGCAGATACGCAGGTGACACACAAAAAATTTGACAGTTTCATACCTTGTCGTTAGTAGGTGAAAGTATAAGCCAGGTATGGTCTGTTCATACAAACCGGAGGACATAGCGATTTCAACAAACGCATGACCTCTCATGAGAGGTGAGTTTGTTTATATGAAATCGCTGTGTCCTCCGCTACATACAAAGTTTGACATTCGACCATACCTTGTGTTGACGTTCATTGTTAAATTTGACCTCTTCAAGTATGTATACAGCCTTGGATTAAACCGATTAAACCCTTGCGCAAAAATGTGTTGGAGTACTAGTCACAAAATCGATTTACAAAACGTCACGAAAAAAATGTCGATATGTCAACATCCATGTTTAAATGTAGTCTTTATTTTGATTGTAAATTTTTTGCCGGCAGTTGAACAGTTTCAGCGTTCTTAGCTAAATTGTAAATTTATTTTTTTGTTTATCTTGACTGAATTATATTTTTAAGATATAAAATGCAACCAAAGCTAGAGAAAACGGAAAGTACAGAAACTGTGAACGCATCAGAGGAATCTGGAGAAGAGGTAAACCATTTTTCTTGGTTGAGGTTAAGTGTCTTTGTCTTTGAGTTAACATTTTAAACAATGAATGAGATAGGGTTGGCCATTACCGTACTAATATTATTTGCAAACAAACTGTAAATGTGACTTGAATGTAGACATCAAAGTACAAGTCACGAATATCTCGGATCATATTATTAATTAGGTCGCGTTGATGTGATAGTCTGTTGGTTAAACCTGGATTGACGGTTTTTTGTTGACAAAACGATTTATGACTTTTCAGGATGATGGGCTGAGTGTTACAAGTACTAGTGATACTACCTCTAGAAGTGCTACACCTAGTGGAACAATCAAGAAACGCGGACCGAAAAGGAGAAAGTCAAAATTACCAAAAGTGCCTAGGCCTCCATTCAAATTTGTGTGAGCAAACAGTTTGTTGTTCAATTAGAAAATTTGATTTTTATCTGTGCCGAAATTCCAGAACTTACTTCAAAGAAGACCACAATCAGCCTATATTCGGTACAGCATTTTGTCAGCATCTGAAACCTGGTGAGCCAATTATATTTGCATCTGCCGGAAGCAATCGCGTCACAATCTATGAATGCCAGAAGAATGGTGGGATCAAATTGTTACAATGCTATTCGGATCCAGACACTGACGAAGTATTTTATGTGAGTATCGCAGGTGACGATCGAGAATCCATAGGCGAAGAAACTTATAATCTGATGGAAATGATTTTTAGACATGTAGCTGGTCCTACGAACCAGACACGGCTCAACCAATTCTCGCTGCCGGTGGACTCCACGGAATCATTCGGATAATAAATCCAATGAGTATGACCTGCCCGAAGCATTACATTGGCCATGGTCATGCCATAAACGAACTGAAATTCCATCCCAAAGATCCGAGCATATTGCTGTCGGCCAGTAAAGACCATTCTCTCCGGTTGTGGAACATTCAGTCTGATGTTTGTATAGCAATTTTCGGAGGAGTTGAAGGACATCGGGATGAAGTGCTCAGCGCTGATTTCGATGCCGCTGGAACGCGCATTATGTCGTGTGGTATGGATCATTCATTGAAGCTGTGGCGTCTGGATAAGTCGCCGATCAAAGAAGCAATGAAGACAAGCTTTACATTCAATCCGAACAAAAGTGTCCGTCCGTTTAGCACTGTTCTCGAACACTTTCCCGACTTTTCCACTAGGGACGTGCATCGCAATTACGTCGATTGTGTGAAGTGGCTCGGAAATTTCGTATTGTCCAAGGTACGGTAACCGGTATGGTATTGCGATTCATGTCACTCAATTGATTTACTTATTTCCAGTCATGTGAAAATACGATCATTTGTTGGAAACCGGGACGATTAGGTGATACGTCGGTTAGCGACAGTTCGTCCATATCAGTCATTCATAGATTCGAATACAAAGCGTGCGAAATTTGGTTCATCCGATTTGCGTTGGACATTGGTAACAAATACATGGCAATTGGTAATCAAAATGGCAAAACATTTTTGTGGGAATTGAATACGCCAGATCCCACGAACGCTAAATGTTCCATGTTACAACACATCAAATGCACGACAGCTATACGACAAACAGCATTTTCACGGGATGGAGATATTTTGATTTGTGTGTGCGATGACGGTACCGTTTGGCGTTGGGATCGGACAAATTAATTTTATTTGTATTTGATCGGTAGCGGTGATCGACAACCCGACATGATTTAACAATAGGTCTCATCTCACAGCCACACTTTAATTTAATTTTATTTTTCTATGTCTGAGCACTCGTAGCATTTCGTTGAATTGTTTGGGATTAGGCTGATGTATTGGTGTTATATACAATTTGATGTATACCATTCTAAATTTTATGTTTTACCTTTGACGCATAGAATTAAGTCCTTCGTTTTAAGATCCAAAATGTTTATTGTTGATACGAAAAATGACTTTTAGATTTAAATTTAAAAAATTAAATTAATTTACTCTGCACATGTTGTTGCGTTCGAATAATACCTACACGGCATAAGACACCTGTGCATATCCTGCTAGCACACATACAAAAGGACTCTAAGTCTACATATTAAACTGATTACTAAAGCTCACTTTGGTGGTCACACGTCGTACATATACTATGTGCCTTTAAGCAAGTTTCAACTATCAACTGACGTCAACAAAATTTCTCTGGTCGATGAATGACTCATTCGGACATTTTCTTATACATTAAATCTGAATCAACAAATTAATGAAAATTTCCATTTTCAAATCACCACCGAAAAAGTGTCTACGACAACTTAAAGAGTCATATCGCGATCACGAAAACTCCAGGTGATGGGGGAACAAGCGATATCCGATTTTAATGAGTGATAGCTCGTTGGATTCGTCTTTCAATTCTAGCGAACTTTCATTTTTTCGAATATTTTTATATTTTTGGTGGAAAGCGTTCAAAAATGTAAGCATTCAGGGGATCTCGAAAACAGTTTTTCAACAATAACTCAAGAAATATTTATTTTAAATTATTGTAATGTTGTACTAACGTCGGCCTTGGAAAGGCCTACAGGTAGTAAACGTAGCGTTTTGTTAACGTAATGAAATAATGTGAAGGAGCTGTATCAGAAAATTGTGAAAATGTGGAATGGGATCGCTATGTGTACGCGTGTGTAAGTTGACAAACTCGCCTATTCGTTGTCAAAGTGAACTTGGTACAAACTCGATATGTTAGCATCAGATATCAGCCTCGATAAATGGTCCTTGTAATTTACAATGTTTTCAGACCGACAGGCTGGTCGATTGAGCTTGAGAAAAGTCTAAGATTTGCCCAGCATTACTGAATATATGTCGGAACCTCGACAAAATTCAACTTATCCGCAGAAGATTATAGCAACTTTCGTTCTTTCAATTCCATGAGCTGTTCAGGATGTTCAGGCCATCTTTTTTTGGCGCGGACTAACTCAGAATTTGCAATTTTCCAGAGTTTCGTTCAGGTAGACTAAAATCGATTAAGTAATTTAAATAGGCACTGCGGATTTTTGAGTTGAGTGTAACGAGTTTTTTAACGTTGTGATTTGTCAACGGACTAAATGCACCACTAGAACTCACCCACAGCGCAAGGCTATTAGAACAACAAACTCTGTAAACAACAAAATTAACAAAGCTGAAATGCCTACAAAAAAGATCTAACAGCTGAAATTCCTACAAGAAGAAAAAGGTAACAGCTGAAATTCCTACAAAACTACAGACGTAAAAAGAAATTTTGACGCACTAACAGAGCAATAAAGCTCTTTCCTTACCCAGCAGATCACGTAAAGTGAACAAAATGAAGCAAAGAAGCTGTTTCGACCTTGGGATTCAGTGGCAGTCCGTGGCTAGCGTGATCTATCTATCATCAGTTGATCCCTTCCCAACATGTCAGTATGAATTTGACTAAAGTTGTAGCTGCATTTTTACGGTAAAATCCCAAGAAACGAAAATCATACCCTACATCGACTTTCAGAAATTGCTGCTGGCTGACCATATTGGAATGGGAAATCACTATTTTATATTCATTAACATCGTTAGAACTCCCATCTAAACAGTTGCTGCGAATATATTTTCAATGAATATAGAGGTTAAATCCCAAGGTATTGTGATGTGGGAACGGTTAGTTGTCTAGGAAGTACAGCAGCTAGAAAAATAAGACCAAAAGCTTTTGTTTATGAATCGAGGATCTCCGAAAACATTTTCGAAGATGATAAAGCCGTAGACCACCGGAAATACTCTCGAAAATCACCGTTCATACGTCACCAATTCTACATGGATTTTCCCAGAGACAGACAGTCCACACAAAGTCGACACTTACCCGAGACCTGGAGTAGAAATTCACGAGGTTACAATACACCAAAATGGATGATATCAAAGATCGGTAAATAAATTCACAAAAAATTTTATTTCTTTTTCCAACTAAAAATTTAAGAAACAAAATTTTGCTGAAGAAAATCGATTTCATATAATTTTTGATTAAATATTTTGCTTTATTTCTTGTAATATAATAAATTAAACGTTAACGTTTTGTTGTATTGACGATTGGTTGAAATCAGAGGCGAAATGAAATGTATTTTGCAACAGTTTTTTTTATCATCAAATCGATCACCAACATTGGATTATGATAGTGGAAAATTGAATTTTGGGAATATTAGAAACCTTAAACAATATAAATGAAAATCATGGAACAAAAGACCGACCCTTACACCCTTTATTAAGTAGGACTTTTCTCCTTTTTTTATTTTTTGCATGAAAAATCCTGTCAAGCACAAAAGAAACGCCACATGCTACAAGAACAAAAATGAAAGATTCTTTAGAGTTCCCTTGCATGTAAAGCTGTGTATACGTATCTGTCTTGAACGGTTGATTTGAGGCAATTTCGTACGGATCTCTTTCTCCACTAAACAAGCAAATTTTACCTTAAATCATCCGTCCAAACCAGATACGTAAATAACAAAATCAATTTGAGTTGCAAAATTTTTCGTATTGAACTAAAAAACACGAATTTTGACTTGGTCAATTTGATTTTAACTCTAAATTTCCAAATGCATTTTCTAGGGCACCGATATATTTATCGTTTTGGGTCTTTTTATCGCCAACGCTTGACTTTGCCTGTATTTCAGCTAGTGCATAACTGGCCAATTTCTGGGCATCTTTTCGCTTATTCACCGATGCTTTCGAGTTGATTATGTGATTGCAGCACTGCAAATCAATTTTGAATGAAATTAACACACTGAAACACATAAACCGACCGGTAAATCGTCTTCACTTACCAAATACAATCCATACAGTGCTCGCAGATTGTGGGCATTCAGCTTCAATGCTTGGGAATAATACGACTTTGCTATTTCAATATTTTCTAAGCCACCCTGTAACATAGATGAGAATTGTTAGAAAATTTATTTCGGTTATAATTCGCTAACAATTATCATGAGGAAATGTAGGATAAGCATCCATAAATCTAATTCAGTTAAAAGGGTGCTCACTTTACTCCTAACATAGTGCATTGTGTTTATCACAGTGGGGTATGGTTATCAAGACATACCCAGCACATAATTTTTTTAACTTAGGGGAAGTCAGTCGCTATTATGCACAGACGCCCCTCCTATGAAATTTCAAGTAAAATACGAATTTTGGTTACAAATTAGGATTTTTTCCAGAAATTTCGGTGAAATATTTTGTGAGGCAACAGTTGTCTCCGTGTAGTCAACGAGTGGTGTGCTAGGTAATAAGAATCTAGAGGAATCGCGAGTGCACAACTGCCTTAATAACTCGCGAACCGGCAGGGTCGGAGAACTAACTTACCAATACTTTCGGGCTTTCTACTTACGACCATAGCTAGTACTTACCATAGTGTAACGAATCTCGGCTAAACGTTGATGAATTAAATGACTATGTGGATTATGTAACAAAACTTCTTCCATACAAAATGCAGCCTTAGAATATTCATTTTCTGATAAATACAAACTACACAGCTCGTGCCAAGCTTCCTGGTCTGACATAAATCTGCAAAGCGGTAAGAATTGCTGTTAGTATGTCGTCTAACGAACAGTAACGTGATCATGGTCATAATGGATTGTCCCTTACTTTTTGAGATATTCACACAACTCCTTAATTGCTTCGCCTGTCTTTCCTCTGGCCTTTAGAATAGCAATCTTCCGTTTACGTGGAGCCGCATTCGTTTCGTCTTTGCTGATTATATCATCCAAAACATCATTTGCCTCGTCATAACGTCCCAATGCTTCCAATCTCATGGCCTTGTATTTCTGAACCCTTAAACTGCCGGGAAATTCTTGTGACAATTCTCGGATACATTTTTCGGAAATATCCAAGCGGGCACAGTCGAATGCGGCAATGATAACTTGTTCCAACACCAAATGCCTCTCATTGCCCAGCTTACTCGCCTTTTCCTCCAACACCGTCTTCCACAGCAGAACAATATCGTCACTTTTCCTTTCGTTATCCTCACGCCATTTTCGAAACAGGTCTCTGACCTCTGGAACAGAAAATTCTCAATTCAGTAAATCTCCACGTCAATTGGATGCCCAGAGACAGGCACCGACACGACATGTGTGTGTTGCAATCAAATTAAAGTACGTGATGTGAAAACCATGTTTTCTTTTAATTATGCCGTGTATCAAAACAAAATATTCATGCGAGGTATGAATGAGAAGGATTCGATGCGGATTAGAACGTTTAAATGAATTTGTCGTCACTCACCTGACCAACTCATCTGTTCATAATTATAGGCCATTTGTCTGTTGTTGAATTTTTCATCAATTATTAAATAAATTAAAATCAATTAAAAATTGTCATCAGTCTAACGCACTGAAAAATTTGACAACTCATGAACGTACAATATTCATTTGCGCTACATTCCCTCCCGAAGAACGTGAACACATCGTATAGCTGTCATCCACGCGTTTATAGTGGTATGGTACATAGCGCTGCATAAAAGAGCGGTAGAATCCGATATTTTGAATTTTTGTATGGGAATTGACATTCAACGTTGATATCTCCAAAGAATAAGAGACAGATTTTGCTAGGAATGCATCTGTTGATGAGTTTTATCGATTGACATCCTCACTTGAGTAAAAAAAAAATCCATTACGTAACTAGGCATAAAAATAAATGTCTCGTTTTCGTGTGATTATTGATCCCGGCTACGCATCGGATCGACAAAATTTACACGAAAACTATACTTTTCATATTTTTATAGTATCTCCGTCCAATATGAAAAATACTATTCGTACCACGGAGTAAAAGTCTTTTTTAGCGTATTCGTTTCCAGACCCCGCCTTCGGCTCTGTCTGGAAACCTCTCACACGCTAAAAAAGACCTTTAGTCCTAGGTACGAAATGTACTATTTCGGTTCACTTTTTCATCAACTTGTTCACAAGATATATCAAGATTTTCGGCTATGATCCTCCGTATCTTGATATATCAAGATTTTCGGCTATGGTCTTCCATATCTTGATATATCAAGATTTTCGGCTATGGTCTTCCGTATCTTGATCAACATTTTCAGCTATCTAGTTAAAAAAAAACATAAAAAAAAGTTATAGCTCGTACGATAGCTTTGGGTGTAATGTCATTTTACATGCTTATGCACGGTAAAGTGCACTTTACATCACTGCTTGTGACAGGGAAAATGCACTTACCGTCCACAAACATGTAAAATGTGTTACGTCACAGCTTGTAAATGCTTGTTTAGGCACGTGTGATTACTCCACTCGCCTTCGGCTCGTTCATCAAACCTCACTCTTGCCGAAACAAATATTTACAAACAGTGACGTAACATACTATGATGTCAAGGGGTGGTCAAAATACTTTTGTTGAATTCGAGAAAATCGAATTTTTTAAAGTGTCCATCCGATCCGATTGGTTGGATCTGCACTGGTCGGTTATGGACTAGAAATACCCTTCAGACACTTTACGGTGACATAATGTAAAAAAGAACAATTTTAAAATAGAATTTGGTCACAATTTACTCTTATATTCCAGCGGAAAAGGTCAACTTTTTTTCAAGTGGTCCGCAATTCCGTAAACATAAAAGTTCTGAGGAAATATTTTTGTATGTAATGGCGGCTGAGGTCAGCTACCATTATTAATGGTCGGTCCATCAAAACAATAATGTTGCAGAGGTACAGCTCTATTTGAAAGTTGACCACACTTTGACTGATGGTCGGCCATGGGTGGTGGATAGGCCTACGAAGTTTCAACTTTTAGTGATGCATCTTGCTCAAGTCGCCTTTGGCTCGTCGTGCAATCCTTCCACGAGTCAAAACACAACATTTAGTAGCAGGTACGTAATGTACTCTGAGTGATTTAAGTTGCGAAAGGAATGAGCACACTGTTTTATGATATTCACACAAAGCAGAGTTGCGGTACATTCCATTTTTTAACTTCTGTTTCGTTTGGTCTGTGTATATAACCCCACATGACCACTCGGCTGCTTGACACACGACACATTTTCCTCAACACCTTACAATTTTAGCTAAGCATCGATGCCTCTTAAAACTGTCAAAATCTCACCAGTGAATGTGAACGAATAATTATTACTGATCACTGCAGAGTAAAGTAATTTACGTGTTACGGCATGTTTCATTTTCATTTACATTGCCTAATCACGTAAAGCATTGTACTTACGAGGTTCCAAGTTGTTATTTGATAAGTGGGGTGTTACAGCCCGACCCGAAGGGGAACAACTTGAAACCTCGGAAAGAAATATACTACTACTCTGCCGTGTTACTGATGTATACCGGCACAGCTCTGCTACTAGCATGAACATAAGAAATATTCGGAGGCTAATGCAATCAAAATAGGCCTTGCATTTTCTCGTAAAGATAGGAGTCATGATTTCTTGGTGTGAATAAAAACACACAATACATGCAATCGTACACGCATACATATTTGAAAATTTGGAGGCTTTTTGAAGTTCCAAAAATGAATGAATGTTCGTGCTAGAAGCAGTGCTATGATACTGGCAAATTATATTTGCTAAGTTCAACATATGGACAAACCTGTCAAAATTTTCACCGTGAACTTCAAGGTACATTGCTGCAATAACAATAACAAGACAATTTGATTAAATTATTTTGATTTTCCGTAGTTGTTATTGATACTTGTTGAACGTGTTGATACCGTGAAAGAACTATGCCTAACCAGAACCATTCGCGTCGTCGAAAGAATGGTAAAAATAAAAACACCGGCAAGGGATTCAGCATAAACATAAACAGTGATAATTCCCCAGCAGCAATTAGCAGAAAGATTGATAAAAATGATGCGAACCAAGAAAAATTATCTCAATTGTCAATTTCGGATGCAGAAAACAGTGTGATGCACAATTCGGTGTTAGACAATGAAAGTGACGTTCATTTAATGAAACAACATCAGGATAGTAAAAAGATTGATGCTGAAATTAAGAACTATTTTGAAATAAATGAAGAGTATTTATGTAAAACACGATCAGGTACTAGCAGCTCAGGCATGCTTCCAGGAGAAAAGCAAAAAGTTACTTTGAAGGATTATGGCGATAGAAAGTCTGCGGAAGCGGAACTGAAATGTTACAAAAAGTTGAAAAATACAAATTTCTTTGTGCAAATGATTCAGAAGTCGGAACCTCCTCAGCGACTTTTGGCTGTTTTTGAGCGCCATAAGGAAAATATTTTCTTACATCTACAAGGCTACAATAATGATTTATTATGTACGGAATACCCTAGACAATTCTTATCGGCGGTAAATTACTTGCACCATAAAAGATTGGTTCTTAAATTTTCAGAGAACCCAAACCACATTGCATTAACTTCAAATAAAATGTTGAAAGTTTGTAACTTAGAGAACGCTAAACAGACGACTTGCATAGAAGAAATTCAAAGAAATGTTGCAGAATGCGCAGTTATTTTAAACCAAATTATAACGAATTGTCAAGAACATAGAGCTGTTATTGCCAACGTTAAATCTTTATTAACGTGTGTACAGCAAAGATATGCTTTAATGTTTTTAATCGAGCTGTTGAAAGAGAACAAAATGACTTTGTCAGACGCTCTAAAAAGTCCCACATTTTACTCATCTAATGAACGATCACTTTTATTTTCAAATTTTTGCAAATGGGTGGAAAGGGATAATGGAGTTCAAAAACCAAATCTATTAAAATTTCTTCGAGCGGACAATACATTCAAATGGTGGCAAAGTAAGCTTGAGCCAGATGTTAAGGTGGAATTGGACCAAGAAAATCCGAATATAGAGGATAATGCATTCGGCTTGATAAGAACAGTCCGAAACAAGGTATCTTGGCTTCTTATAACATATTTCGACGTTTGAATGATCTTGTAATCTAATTTCAGTTGGCGCACAAAGATCATAGAGATGAACGTGGAGCATGGAATGATGTCATTAATGACATTACTATTTTTCAATGGGCAGCAAGATTTACGGCACTAATCACTTTTGTTCACCAATTGAAATGCGTTGCTGAAGGTTGTAGCGATGACTTTAGTAAATATAAGGAAATTACACAACTCAGCATCTATCAACCCCAAAAACTGCTACATTTTAAAAAACAAAAAGAAAAGTTTAAATATTTCTTTACACATTTCCCCCTCCCAAACATGCTATGTACTGCCCCAGTAATAGCATAAAATGCCTTAACCTAAGTGAATAAATACACTATTCGTAATAAATAATCGTTTTAAAGTAGAGTTGTATTTTATAGTTATTTATGCAACAAGTTACGAAATGGGTTTGTTTTTGTCACCCGATGTGATAATTATATTGTGTTTTACGGTTTTACTCTGCCGTGGTCCAAACGTAGAACAATTTATCGCTCTGAAGATTTTCCACTCAATCTGACCAACTAACTATATGCCGATTCAGCCTATTTGTAAGACATTCTTTACAAAACACAAGTTTAGTGTTCTTCGACAAGTTTGTAAGTTTTTTTTTCTTGAACGTGTCAGCGATTTCGAACTCACGAACTTCCAACACAATAATTCAGTGTGAGGCTAACGACTTACACACTGCGCTATTGAGTCGACAAGTTTGTAAGTAATCGTTGAAGACAAAATTACAATTCACTTTTTCGTATATGGCGTGAAAAGTATTATTGTTTCAATTGTTCGTAGAAGCAAAAAAAGTACAAATAACAGATCCTCTTTAGCGAAATAACAATAAATAAACTGGAAGTTTCTTCTTTTTTTCCCACTATCAAACGTGCGATAACATCCAATGACTCATTCAGGGTTTTCCCTAAAATCCTCGATGTAATCTGTCTTTCATAATAGCTATAAATTCCTTATACGACAAAAAGCCATCACCATCTTCTTCGAAAATAGTGAAAACTATGTCTATAAGATGCTAAACCGGTGCAGATCTTAACAGTTAATGAAAATTCATCTGTCATATTAATCAGTATCTTATACGGTAACGAATAGCTTTTTTGCTAACATGTGCCTAAATGGAAATGTTGCGTAATAGATGTGAAAATTGTGAACCCGAAGCGACGACGAGGTTGACAACACATAGTATGCGCAAAATTCCAATTTAGGCCCAAGTTAGCAACAAGATTTAATGAACGTAGTGTGATCTTCATTTATCCAAACGTCACTTTTGCGCACTAGCGATGACGATTATTATGCCGAAGGTTGTATGCGTGAATTGCGTGATCCACTGTTGAGTGTACTGGGCTGTCATCATTCACGAGTTCTTCGCTCTTATTGGCGCCATCTATGAATGTCTAGCAGCTGTAGAACTTTGCAACCACGTGTTTTCATAGTCTCCTTTGTCTTCTTTCTTCGTACACAACCTGGCAACCTTATGAGTGACGTCATCAGCGCTAATGATTGTGTACATTGTCGTTACGGGCATCGAATACCGTAACTACCCAATTTTTATGAAGCTTGGGTGAACTTGGGACGTTATATTTCTTAGAAAAACATTCTACTGTAAAACACTGTAAAAAAACATTTCATACAAAATAGCACTTTATTTGGCAGCTGTCGATCATGATCAATTTTACGTGAAGTGCGTTGACTGGAAACATTTTGTGACAAACTTTTTCTAGTGATTTGTTGGTGTAAGACCCATGACTTACATACTGTAAGTTACAGTTAAGGGAATTTAAGAAGAAACCATATTTTACGTGTGTTTGAACTTTATTGTAAAAATAAATAAATGTTATAGTCAAATTCACTAGTTTTACGAAAATAATTTAAAGATCAATAATCCCGTACGTACAACGTCTGGTTCCATTGATTACAAACGTAATTATAGTCAATTAGACTCAACATCCTGTTGAAAGAAAAAAGAAATTATTTAGATTGATCGTAAAATGATCACAAACAACAAAGTTTCTACCGTTGGATCACAATTAGCACAATGCCACGAATAACCTCTCCTTTTCGGCGTCTTTTTAACAGGCGGATCCAGACAGTGGAAATGAAAGTTCTTTTTGCACTCGTCACATCTGAACAGGAGAAAACATGTTTTCAATCATTTATAACTTATCGTTATTCGTCTGCATGCTAGGTCCACTCACCTCACAACGTCGTTCAATGTGCCCAAATTGTGGCAAACATCACATTTAATTGATTGATTCGGAGTCGATGGCGTCACTGCTCTGGGTGATATGTTGTTACTGCGATTTGCATAGGCTTTTTGGAACTTTGGATGAAAAACCGATAATCGTCTTGTGCGAACCACTGGTTGAGGTAATGTTGCTGCCGGTTTCGGTTTTTGTAATGGGGGTGGTGTTTTCGGTTTTGGCAATGGCTTCATCGGCGATGCAGCACGTTTTTGTTGGCTATGTGACTATTGTACACAAGGGAAAAAATTGAAAGAAGTAAAATGGGATACAACTTTCGGATATTTGGCATGCAAGAGAGTTTTCATTTTCGTGCAACAAATTATGCTCTCCCATCCAATATTTTATAACTCACTGTTAGTCTGTTTTATTTTATTTTTCCATGGAAGGCTTTCTATCAGTTTTATCTACTAAATTATCTCTTCCAAATCTTTTCCTTAATAAATGAAACCACAATTTTTTGGACTTTCTTTAATTTAAGACGCTTACGATGCGAGAGGATAATTGGGTGATCCTTTTTATTAAAAAAATGTTTTGGCTAATTTAGATCACACTTAAGGCCATTTTATCATAAAAACATTCTGCGTTCTGACTTTTGGCTAAGTTTAAATTTTGAAAAATATTTTTTTGAATGGCTAAGTCCAAGTATCACTAAAAAACGATGATATCACTAATACTGACGTCGTAACAAAAAAATTGATGTTTTGCGAAACTCTAATCTAATCAAAAGAATGGTTCTATGGTATAAATCTAAAATAAAGTACAAAGTACGATCCTAAATCGATCCGATTTTGACAGTAGCCATGTACAGCCGCGATAAATGTAACATGTAGCAGGAACTTCACGGATAACGACATTTTTTTAAATCAATTTTTCTTCTTGAAATGGCTTTAAATCAAAAATATTAGGCAGCCAATTCGTAATTTTGTTAGAATAACCGATTCTTAGTAAGGGTGTTGCTGGGTTCATTTTTTAAGCACGCATTTTTACTGACTGGTCCGCTCAATTCGATTAAATAATCAAATCATCATGGTCGAAGATGACCATCACGACATATTTTTAACATTGAATTGTTCTTAAAAATTTAATGTTGAGAAATAATATGTCGAACAAATGTTTAACTTGCGGATTCCAACGTCACTCTTTCTTGTCTTCAAATGTTGGAATTCAAAGTTCCTCAAAGAACGTATACTATACCATTACCACATACCTTTCAGAGCGATGAACCCTTTGCAAATTTAGGCGAAAAAATATTCGTTTTTAACTTAACCCACTTGGAGAAACCTGTGCAGATTACATAGATTTTGCACAATTTGCAAAGGTTTCTCCAAGTGGGATAATTTTTCACCCACAAACCAATTTTTCCTTTAAAAGTAACACATTTTTGGGTGCTTCAATGGTTTTACTTTTTCGAAGAAAGATTTTAGTTCAAATCATCAAGAAATGAATATCTTACCGCCTTAATGTAGGCTACAAATTTACAATGGGTCCATTGCTTTGAAGACGAATCAACACAACATTAAAATGTAGCCTAAATTTGTGCGCAAAAATGATACATTTTTGATGAAAGGAAGCGGATATACGAAGTTATAATCGAAAATATATTATTTATGCGCACAAATTTAGGCTATAATTTAGCGTCGTGTTGATTCGTCTTAAGAGGGCAGACTAGGTGTGAAGTAGGCTATATATTGAAAAATTGGTTTTAAAATTAATGTAGACCATTTAATGAAAATCTGTTCCAGCAATTAGATGAGCAATATGTTTATCTATCTCTAAAAAATGAAAAACGATTTACAATAAGCAACAGTTGGAAGAAAACCGATTTCCAAAAAAATATTGCATAGCCTAACTTTAAGCGACGTTCATATTTTGGAAATCGGTTTTCTTCCAACTGTTGCTTATTGTAAATCGTTTTTCATTTTTTAGAGATAGATAAACATATTGCTCATCTAATTGCTGGAACAGATTTTCATTAAATGGTCTACATTAATTTTAAAACCAATTTTTCAATATATAGCCTACTTCACACCTAGTCTGCCCTCTTAAGTATTTACTTACCCGAGACCGATATAAATCAATTTTTCGATAAAAAAAACGAGACGGTTTCGCATCGAGTAACGTTTCGGTTTTCTTTGGGCTACAGGGACCTGTCTTTTTGAAATTTAGGTTAAATTGAGTTCGATTCGAGTTTGAAAAAAAAAAAATGTCGACGCATTCCCTCCTAATTTGATATTTCTATCTATCAGATCATTTATCAATTTCGTTATGTACTGTTTCTGTTCCAGCAAATGCTATGTTCCAAAATAATTCGGTAAATTTTAATTATCAATTCTGTTCTAATTTAAATGCAGACATACAGTCGAGGAAAAATAAGATGTTAAAATTACAATCCAATTCTCCTTATTCAATCCATATGCATTAAAAATCTTACAACTTTTACGTTTATATAGGTAGTATTATATTAGGGGTGTTCGATGATTCAGGGATCGGATGTCAAAAATTTATTATAATTTTTTTTTTTATCGATGAAGTCAAATTTTTGAGTTTTGATGCGCCCCTAATAAATTTTTGGCATCAAGGGAAGGCAACTTTTGTGTATCCTTTCCGTTCCGACCCCAGAACCATCGCACCGCACACCCCAAATGCATTATAACGTGGATTGAATAACATGAATTCGTTGAAAATGTGGTTTGTTTATTTTCTTGCAACGTAACAAAAAACACTTTTTTTGAAGAATCGTTAAAACTACAGTTACATTCACTACGCTTTGGCTTTTAAAAATTATCTAAAAACAAAATAAAACAATTAAAAACAGAAAAACCTTTTTTTTTGTAACAGACAATATTGTAGAAAAGGCATTCCATAGAATTTTCATAGCCAAGCAGGGTCAAATAAAAACCAGCGATGGCTACATGAAATCGTATTAGCACCACATTATTGCCACTGAGTGTAGATAATTTTGGCTTAGTCTCAAATGAAGGTAAAGATGATAAAAGGCTTGAGTTCAAAACTTTGTGTAGCTGCTCATTCCAAATACAAAATTTATCGTTCCAATCGGATAATGCATTCACTTCTTAAACAAGACCGATTTTTCATCCTTTAATGGTAAAGAACAAATTAACAATTTTGTCGGTGGGTGGTTGTGGCTGTGTTTTTTTTTTCATGAGAAAGCAATGCGTTGAGGCGTGTATGAAGAGCTTTGGGACAATTCAATGATGCCCGAAATGTCTGCACGTTCTAGTAAAACAATTTCCTCTTTTACATTTGTTTCATCTGAGGAAATTATGTCTGTACACAACACACAATAAAATGAAATGCGACACGGGCACAAAAGAATGGTTTGGACTTGAAAACTATTCTGAGGTTTAGCATTCGAAGTGTCACCCCATAAAACTCTTTTCGCATTAAGTATAAGTATTCAAATAGCACACATACTATGTGTCACATATATTATAATTGAAATGCAACATCTGGCCTAACATTCGAATCTTTGTAAATGTCAAATTTTTAAGAGTTGCATGCTTTCGGCAGTCTGTGACTGTAAGAAATCTAAAATTACCTAATCCTACAAAGTTACAACTATTTTCAAGATCCTAGTTGTACTTCAATTATTTCCGTTTTAGCTGAGACTTCTACACTTCGTCAGATTGTCAGTGACAATACTTAAGCATTTGCGTCGAGCCTCAGGCAATGTTCGATATAAAAACTGCTGCTACTACGGAAAATCTTATAAGAAGGTCGGATAATAAGATCAATTTTAGGTACACGAGATTGTAGTTCTATTTTTATTGTAAAGACTTAAGTTAACAAATTATTCCGACATGGTAAGGCAGCTCGTGTATCATAGAACAAATTTCATGTAAACTATCTGCCAAGAAAGCATACCCGCAAACAAGGGTGCCAGAGAGTGTCACTCTGTCATTTGGAACGATTAACTTTGAATCCTTATTTATTTGAAGCGTAGAAAAAAATGAAAAGAAATGTTACGGTAGGTATGTACAACACTCTCTAAGCCGTCAAAAGAATTGGAAGGATTCTTTTTTTAAAACATCCTACCGAAATCGGACGCATTTTCCAGTGGACTTTTCTAGGCACATATAAAAAAAATCCACAGGAAAATGCGCCCCATTTCGGTGGGCTGTTTTTCAAAAGAATCCCTCTAAATGTATGATTGGAAAACGGAAGTGAAAAATGGTTAAAGATTTTTTTTTTCATTGGCTTTTATAAAATCAATTATTTCTATACACAAAGCACATAAATGATGTTTGGATAAGACACTGACAGAAAAATGAATTTCTGAATGGTTGCTAAACGGAAGTAGAGGGATTCTTTTGAAAAACAGCCTACCGAAAGCGGACGCATTTTCCAATTGATTTTTTTGTATGCGCCCAGAAAGGTATTCGACCCTAGAAGCCAAAACCACTTTCAAAAAAATTCTTCGAAGCGTTTGTAGCTAGTGGGAGGTGATCAAAAACCGTTATTTTGCACTTTTCTTACAGAAATTTCTCCAGTCACGCGAGCCGTACATGGTCATGTGGGGGGCATTAGAAAGGTAATTGCATGTACTTCCGGGGAAAACAGGGTCTTATTGGTTTTAAAATTCATGCTTAAATGACTGAACACTGCAGATATGTCGATATTATTTTTAATCGATGCAAAATTATATTTAGAACAAAACATTGTCATGTGATAGCCGCGAAACCTTCGGTTGATTTTATATCGTAGTTTCAAAAAAAAGGTTTTCAGTACATGTTTCAATTTTACAATAATTATGAAGACTCGAGATGCAGATAAAGTTATTTTCGTGAGAGAATCTTCATAAATTACGTGAGAAGAAAAATTTTGAACATTACAATTTTGTCATGGTGTAGCACAATGTTTTGCTCAAAGTTCCAACGAAAAATAAGTAAATTGAAGTTTTCAGAAATAGACTGAAAACTTATACTTTTCGTTTAGAAATTTCTCGAGTTACACGAAACGAACATAGTCGTGTAGGGATGCCATTAGAATAGTTATTTATGACATCGAGCGCAAAGTACTTCATTAGGCTCGAGATGTGTAATTATGAGGCCGAAGGCCGTGTGTCATAATACACATCATGAGCCTAATAAAGTATTTTTCAAAACAAGTGACAAAAAGTAGGAATTTCCGTTGCCGTTATTGCGAAAAACGTTGTATACAACTCGATGATAAATGCTTTTTTAGGCACACGATGTGTATTGTCACACTCGACCTACGGCCTCGACCTTCACATCTTGTGCCCAAAAAAGAATTTATCACTCGGTTGTATAAATAACTGTTACACCGAGATTCATACAACGTTTTATGCAACAGAGGCATCTAAAGTTCGCAATTTTCGAACATTATGATGCTGAGTTACATAAAGGTAATTTCAATTCGTTTCAGGGCGAATAGAGTCTTATGGGCGAGGGGTGGATAAACGTAAATTTTGTTTGAACCTTGTTTTTTTTTTAAACAAATGTTTTCTTGTTTTTTATGTTTTTTCTTGTTTTTTTCTGTTTTTAAACAAAAATTAAACAAAAAAACATTCACTTTCTTTGGTTTTATTTCGGGTTTTTTGTTTATTTTTTAGTTATTGTTTTCTTAAATTTTTTTTTGGTTTTAAACCAAAAAAATGATGGCTCTGGGTTGTTTTTTTTGGTTTTTTGTGTTGTTTTTCTATTTTTTCTTCTTTTTTTGATTAGTTTTCTAGTTTTTTGACCGTTTTTTGTTGTTTATTTTAGTTTTTTCTGTTTTTTTGTTTTTTATTGTTTTTTCTGTTTATTTTTGTTTTTAAAAGTTTTTGTTTTTGTTTTCGATGGCTTCGAACCTTGTTTTTTTTAGTTTATCCACCCCTCGCTTATGGGGATTGAAAAGCATCAACGATGAAACATGAGAAGTTAAAATGTTTAAACGCTTATATTTCATCGTAGATACTATCAAACTTCCGTAAAACTCTACTTGCCCTGAAACAACATAAAATTACCTTTCTATTGACAGTGTCAATTTGGCACCCCACACAATGTTTTTACTTTTGAGTTTAAAACACAACCAATTTTTAATTGTACCAAACATGTACGGCTCGTGTAACTGAAGACATTTCCATAAGAAAAGTGCATGTTTTCTGTTTTTGATCACCTCACACTAGCCACACAAGCTTAGAAAATTTTTTTTGGAAGTGGTTTTAGCTTCTAGGGTCGAATACCTTTCTGGCAACTTATAAAAAATTCCACTTGAAAATACGTCCGATTTCGGTTGGCTGTTTCTCAAAAGAATCCCTTGTAATGAGAAGTACAAACAGCTCGATGCTGAAACCAATGCTTTTATTGCAAAAGATACTATCATGCATGAGACCCATATCTATTCCATAAACCATGAAATTTGTTTCTGCTCAAATATAGAATTCATGCTAGCAAATGAATTTCATTTAAAAAGAAAAAATTAATTAAAAAAAAACTCAAACCAATTCTACTACCAATGTTGAAAAGCGTATATCTACATACACATTAAGTATAAAAAAAAAAACAAATTTTGCTAGAATTCAATGGTTTAACAACGATAAAACTTACAGTTGACGACTTAGATACGGTTGGCTCTGGCCGAGATCTATTATTGGACGATTGAATCATATTGGCAGAAACATAGAAGAAATGCGCTTCCGCCGCAGTTTCGCCGGGTGCAGGTAGTGCTTTAAACTGAATTGTGTTAAAGACTTTTTAAGTTAAAAACAAAACTTTTTCCCCGAACGGAAATTAAAGAATATTTTCAACCTTTATTTTGATCTTTGGTATGCCCTCAGAATTGTCAGGTCTGGTGTGGTTGGGATTTTCCATGTCGTCGTGGCTCTTCTTTTTCCGCTTCTTTTTGTGCTCTTTGGATGAAGATCGGTCACTGTCCGGGCCGTGCTTATTGCGATGCTTCTCTTTGTTGCGTTTCTTCCGGTTCTGTTTGTGTATCGCTTTGTCACTGTTTTCATCATGGCGTTGCTCGATCAGCTCCGACGTGAATAGACCGGCCTTCGGCAATGAGTCAATGCTGGCTAACATACCGTTGTGATCGACATAATACGAAGGTGCCGTGGGCTTTGGAGATTCTTCCACTTTATCGACGATTTTCGCTCGCTTATTGGGTGTGGACGAAATAACGATCAATTGAGCATTGGTTATGTCTAGAGGGTCGGCCGATGGCTTGGCCTTTGGAATCGATATAGCGGGACTTTCATCTAATCCGATTGGTTCTGGTTGCGGTTCTGCATTGAAATTTTTCATTTTTTTCCTTTTCACGCCTTTAGTTGCACATTTCGGTTCAATTGAATGCACTAATACTTCTTCAATCATATCGACGATTTCCGCCTTCTTTTCGGCGACTTTACGTGGCGGTGATTTTATAGTTTTTACAACACTTTCAATTGACTTCGGTTCTTCTATACTGATATCACTTTGAGGTGGATCGACTGGAACAATTTGACCGTCTTTACTATATTTTGTACGTGATTTCCGAGGTCCCACCGGTAAAATTGGTACTGGATTATCAGAGTCATCTGATTTGGCACATTCCGAACATTGCCATCCGTACAGTTTCGACTTTTTCGGATGTCGTGTCAACGGAGGATTCAAACAACCTAAATGATAATGCAAATGACAAGTATCACATTTCGCTAGCAAATGCTGATCGGTACAACGTTTACAGATGCCACATTCGTGCATCAATTTGCTATTGTTTTGGCATTGAGTGCTTAGTATGCGATTTGTGTCATCGCTGCTTCCCGGCAAATTCGTTAACGGAAATCCAACACCCATTTTAAGCGCAGCTGCCGTTGGAACGGACATCGGTCGAGCTGGCGGAGTAGCTGCAGCAACTGGTGGCACAATGACGGCAGGTCTGCCAATATTTTCAATTGTGGGCAGATTTTTATTCTGGCACAACGCATGTATGGACGCATGAAGTTTTTCGATCGATAGCTTTAGAGATGAATTCGTGGTTGAGTGTTCGGAATTGACTTTCATTTTCTAGGTGAAAAAGAAATTATAAAAATTCCATTAGAATCTGTTGATGTCTTGGATGTGAAAACTAGAACGTCATACTGAAGTTTCATATAAGCCACACAAGTACAATAGAACTAAGAAAAATTAACCGAGAATCTCGGCGTTCTTTTAATGGTAAAAGCTTTTCTAGAGGGTCTGGTTAAACTCACCTGATCATATTCGTCCCTTAGTTTCTGTTGCTCTTCGACCAGATGTCTATTTGACTCTAGCTGCTCCTGTAGACTTGTTTTGATTTCATTTAGGCGTGATATTCGGTCCAAATAGTAGCCAATAAATTCAACACTAAAGGCGGGAGGTATATGCCACTTTTTACGCACGTCGGCTAGAGCTGCCATCTGAGAAGTAGACATTTAAAATAAGAATTCTCCTTTTATTTGCATTCACTGTAAATTTTGTGTTGGGTTAGAATTGTTTGAAATGAGTCAAAATCGGTGAAATGTTTGTGGTATGAGAAGTTTGTTTGACCTAACTTTAAAACCTATTTTAAGAGCGCTCACCCCTTGGCAATTTTCTAGCCTACATTTGTGCGCGAAAATATTCGTTTTTTGATGATTTCTCTAAACAAAATCTTTTTTTGAAAAAGTAAAACCATTAAAGCACGCAAAAATGTGTTACTTTTATCAGAAAAATTGGTTAGTGGATGATAACTTATTCCACTTGGAGAAACCTTTGCAAATGTGTATAGTTATGTGTTTTGCAAAGGTTTCTCCAAGTGGGTTAAGTTATCGACCACAAACCAATTTTTCCCTTAAAAGTAACACATTTTTGCATGCTTTAATGGTTTTACTTTTTCGAAAAAAGATTTTGGTTCAGAGAAATCATCAAAAAACGAATATTTTTGAGCACAAATGTAGGCTAGAAAATTGCTCTTAAGCGCAAATAGTTCAAAACTGGTGTTGATACCAAAACTCGAAAGTTTTTTCTTCAAAAAATCGATTTTTGAATTCTTGGGAAGACAACTAATTTTTTGATTCTTCATTCATCACAGACTCTTAAATGTTTTGGCATAACTCATTCACTAGGAACGCTTTCTTTTGCATAATTTTTATTTTCTGATGTTACACTCGCGGAATTTTGAAAACTGACGCATTTTCTGTTTCGTGGTTTACTGGTTTTTTGTGAATTTTGCATGCATTTTCATATGGAAAAATCAGAAACTCAAGTAAAACATAGAAACAGAAAATGTGTCGGTTTTCAAAATTCCGTGTGTGTGTGTGCGTGTATGCGTTATTTTCGTTCGATTTTGCAATTTACCGGTAAATTTACGCAGAAATTTCAGTATCAGCGTTTACCGGAAGAAGGTACTAGAGCCCATGTTAGAAAACGTTGGTGAAATTTAGAATTTCGTTTCGTTAAATTTCACTAGAAATTCACCAATTTTGAAACGTTCGTTAGGAGCAATGAACACTTTGCAAATTTGTAGCCTATATTAAGGCGGAAAAATATACGTTTTTTGATGATTTCTCTAGTCAAAAATCTTTTTTTGAAAAATTAAGCCATAAAAGCACGCATAAATGTGTAACTAATTGCTTTGTGAGTCATAACTTAACCCACTTGGAGAAACCTGTGCAGATTACATAAGTTTTACACATTCTGCGAGGGTTTCCCCAAGTGGGATAAATTATCACCCACAAACCAATTTTTCCATTAAAGGTAACACATTCTTGCATACTTCGATGGTTTTACTTTTTCGAAAACAGATTTTGGTTCAGACAATTCATCAAAAAACGAATATTTTTCACTCTTGTAGGCTAAAAATTTGCAAAGTGTTTATTGCTCTTTTAGGTTGTAAAGGTAAATTTGGTCAATTTTTTTTTTATCTAAATCTTACAGTACCTTTCTGCCCTACAACGCATAAAAAACTTAGTGAAAAAGAATTCACGATTTTGTGAGAGAATATCATACGTTTACTCACATACTCACTCAGAATCTTGCATCTCTATTGTGCTAAGTTTTTTATGTATCGACATATCGACAATGCTTCTGAACGATAAGTGTCAAAACAGTGCAGTTAATTTTACTTTGCTCACGTTTCACTGAGAATTTTTAGTTCCTGAACAAGCTCAACTTAAACTTGAGAAAAGTTAAATTAACTACGCTGTTTTGACACTTATCTTCAAAAATATTGTCGTTAAGAGGCATTTGTGTTTTGCTGAAAAGCATACATTTGGGCGTTTTTCAAATACTGGATTTTAGTTTACTTTTGATGATATCCTTCCACCAGAATCCTTTTTTAAAAATTTACAACCGCAATAACGACCACGAACATGATAGCTTTAAATAAAAATTAGTTTTGGTTGTAGCAGTTTGACCAGCCCTGAGAAGAAAACTGAGCAGTTTATGAAAATTTCGTGAAACTGCTCACGTGTCTCACAGCTGGTCAACCGACTACAGCCAAATCTATTTCTATTTCTATTTAAAGCTGCTACATTTGTGGTCGTTATTGCGGTCGTACATTTTTCGAAAAGGATTCTGATGAAAAGATATCATCAAAAATGAAATAAGGCACACAAATGCAGGCTTTAATTTTAGCCTCTTAGATACAAAATCATTACTTCATTAACATCACATATTTTGTAGATGTTTCTACCTCAAAATATTCAATTATTTACCACTAAAAGTATCTCATAAGTTCCGATCAAATAAAAATATTCGTTGTCTAAGAAGAACAAATAGTACGAACGTCTATTGACAGTTCTCACTTTCTTCACGACCTGAATACATCGTTAAGAAAAACGCTACAAAGTTAAATTAACTGAGCAATTCCAGGGAAAGAATTCTCGTTCTTGAACGAGCTACTAGATTCTTAGTGCTGTATTGCTAAAGATTGTATTGCTGACGCTTGAGACTTTAAAAAAAATCATAAAAAATACCGCTTCACTTAAAAAACGCTACACAACAAATTTACGCTACGTCGATAGGGTTTACATCAAATTCTTGTTGTGTTGAATTGCTTTATTGGAAAATCACTGGAAAGATACGTTGGCAAAATTGATCAGACAACTCATCCGATTTTATGTATGAAATTAAGAGTTGCCATAACAGAAAAATTAGGCATTAGGTGTAGTTGCGGGACATATTTTCGTGTACGTCGTTGTGTGTCAGTTACAAAACTTATTCAAATTCTGATAGACTTTTCAAAATTTCACGAAATCTACCAAAACTTCACGAAATTAAAATTGGTGAAACTCAGTGAAATTAGAGAAACTATTTTACTTAAATAAGCTCTGATGGGCATGGAAATAATGTAGTATCCTGGTAGTCGAGTTAACGGGAAATTTTTCTGAAAAAACTAGGATACAGAGAAATCGGCACAAAGCACCGGGAAATTTATTGACCGGGAAGTCAGTTTTAAGTTTTTGATTACCGGGAAACTCTGATTCGGCTACCACGCCTCTTTTTTATTGTCTAAAACGTAAACGGAGCGTAAACGGCGTAAGAGGAAATCAAGCATTACACAAAAAATATGAGAAAATAATTTCAAACTGCAGCCACCACCAAGGACAAAAAAACAACAATTTAAAAAAAAATCTTCAATGTAAGGCTCATATCCAAAGGAACTGGATACTTACACGTTCATTAGACAGTAGCAATAAAATTCATCCCAAAAATCGTACAAAAATAAAATTGGTCTGTGAAATAAGATTTCGCTGGATTCATTTATAAATCAATCAGGACCTTTATCGTTGAGGTGTAATGCGTGAGGACTGAGCGCACAGGAGCTTTCATTATTTAGACCAAAGACAAACTAAGTCATATAAGTTCAAGTGCATGCAGATTTGCAACGAAATCGTTTTAAATTCAGTAGTTTCTCTGATGATTCTCTTCTTTATTTGGAGAAGTAGTTCAAAAGACGTTACTCAGTCGGAAATTAATTTCCGGCCAAGTACTCTGTACCGCGGTGTTTACTTAAAATTGCCAAAATTTAATATCAACTTACTTGAGCTTCCTGGAACTCCAGTGCATCTGTATCGATTCCCATCAAGTCGGCTTTCAAAATCAAACGGCGACATGCTGATGCGGAAGTGGTCAATAATCGTGGCATTTTCTGTGTTGGAACTGATTACAAATTGTGAATGTAAATTTAGGTTCCAATGAGAGGGTGCTATTCGAATCAAATGAAACTTACCCCACGGTTCATTCTTTATGGTTTTATTCGTCACGTACTTGTTGCGATGTTTCTTTAACTTCCTTTCGATGCGCTGTTGGCCCGCTGTCGGTTTTTCCAGTTTTTTCTGTTCCTGTTCCACTATCCTATGAGCTAATTTCAATTTCAGGCCATTGTAGTTACGTTTCCTATGTTTAATTAACGTTTTGTCCGAATGGATTTTGCAATGTGCATAAAATGGATCGGCGTGATCAGTTTCCTCCGAATTGGCTTCGGACAGTAACCCAGCCGCCTGGGCACAAGTGACATGAAAAAATGTTTTACACATTCCTGCGTCGCAACCAATACAAACTCCAGTCCGGGCAAATCGCACGTCATCGCACAACGAACAGCTTTTAGCTCCCCATTTGCTGTACGGCATTTCAAACAACGTAACCGATGACAGTAGATCCACTTCACCGAATGCCACACCGGGCACATACAACGCACACACCAAATGCACCCACTTTCCCACATCAGTCTCTTTAAAAATACCTCCTTTGTTCGGACACAGTTCGCACACCGGATCGGAAATATTCGCTTTGCACGCTTCACAAAACCACGGTTCCGTGGAACAAGACGACACTGTACTGGAAACACTACCCGAATCACTGATCCCATAACATCCTTCATGTACTGACATTCCGCAGTTGTCACATTCAACGATTTCATTCGAATCGTCACTCCTATCACCCAGACAGCAACAGCAAATCGGCGTGGCAAGTAATTTAGCATTCTCTTTATCCAAAGCTTCTTTAGCCTTGGCCTGTTGTAGCAGTTGTGCAGCCGATAATGGTTTATTTTCATTTCCGTCAGTTTTATTCACGTCTAAGCTCGTTTTGAACGATGAGAATTCATTATCCGAATCGTCTTCGCTGTCATCATCATCATCGTCATCTTCATCGTCTCCACTTTGATTATCCTCATTTGATCCGTCGGAAAAGTCATCACTCTCATCATGGTCTTCGATCCGAAAGTCACTGTCGCTGGAACTCTCCTCGAGATCCAAATGCAACAGCACTGCCATATTATTGCCACTGGCTCTGCGTTTCGGAGCTTTATTTATTTCTGAAAGAACGAAAAAACGAAATGCATTTCTCGTGTTAAATTATTGTGAATCTGTATGCCGGCATTTTTTGGAACAGCTGGTCTGGTAAGCTGTACATACACACAAAATACAGTGCAACACAAATACATGAAAGTAGATGTCATGAATACAAATTTCCATCCACCCAACAACAAAATTGATTAAAATGTTTTGAACAAATTGTTTACTTACGTGCTGACATTTTGATTTATTTCTGTTGGAATCAATTAAACAATAGCAAAATTACTTAGGAAATCCCTTTTAAACTAACTAATTTGCATTATGACAACGGAAATAGTAAAAAAAATCATTAAATGAATTTGCTTGTGCTGTTTCGACAAACGACTAGTTGACTTTCTATTTGTTAGGTTGTACAAACTGTGTAATACCTTTCAACAAATACCAATACCAATAATACCGCAACGGTACCGAAATGTTTAAACCGGTAAAGCGAATGGACCAAGGTTGTGAGACAAATTTTGTTAAATAGATTAAAAAAAATTGTTTATGGTTTACAAATACACCGGTTTCTGGTGGGTTTTGATTTTTGTTTTTTACACGTTGCCACACGTTGTTGACAATTTCAAGATATTTTAATTGAGAGGCTACTCTGATCGCTTGATGAAAAAGGACTTAACCTAGCACAAATTAAAGACCTTGTACATGTACATATGTTTGACATTGTGGGCAACAAGAACGAGCCAATCTTAATCTATTCACTTACCACCAGTCGGTGAAATTGTCATACGTTCTTCCACGTGAGATGAATTTTTTTTGTGTCAAAGTTTCATTTCACTTCTCATACTATTTGTATACTAATTCGTCTATTTGTCAAAATTTCTTGCCATCCTTCTTAATGTCTCAACCTGTTGTTTCACAACCTTGGACCACGGCCATGATCTATTGATAACGAATTTAACCGAAATTTAACCGATTAATTAGATCGATTTGAATGATTATTTTACAAAGGCATTGACGACGACTGTAAATCAATAATTATATTGGAACGCGATGCGAATATTCGCGCGCTATAAACAAATTTCATACATTGCTTGACACAAGCACACGAATTTTTTTCTCTTGCTAAAAAGTATAAAAGTATAAAAGTGTAAAGCAAGTCTCCCAACAAAATAGCCGCCTGCCACCATATTGGATTTTATTAAAAGTGAAACATCTATTCTACAACTAGGTTATAGCTATAGGTTTGTTCCATGTAACTGTAAACACAAAATTTTGAGTGGCCAAACGTACACGATTTCATCCGCATAGCTCGGTTTTCATAGAGTGTTGTGATGAAAGAGAAAGAAATATTTTGACAAGTTCCCCAAGGCAAGTTATATATAACTAGTCTTCGGTCCTCTCGCTCACATCGTAAGATGTTGAAGGAGAAGCAAACACTTTGACAAGTACCCCAAGTCAAGTTATAATTAACTGGTATTCGGTCGTCTCGCTCTGATCAGTAACAGTCTATACAAATATTGATGAGGTTATGTCTCTATGAATGAAATTTGACAGTAATTTGACAATTCGTATGGCCTTGGAACAGACCTATCTTGAGACATATTTTGAGCTAATACTAACATATTTCGTTGTAAAATCATTAGATATAGGCAAATATAGCTGTTTATGCAGGAATTTATTAAATTTTTTCGTACGGGGCTGTGAAGCAATTTTAATGAGAGTTTAACAGTGATAAATTTTTTTTCCAGGAAATACATTTTTATATAAAGTGTACACTGTACCACGTAGTTTCAGTTTGTTTACTATTCGAAGGAGCTACAAACAATTCAATATTGCAGTACAACTTCAAGTTATATGACTGCTGGAAAATATCTTTTGTTGCGTACGAACTCTATTCGAGGCCCTTCCTTATGTAAAAAAAATTGTTGAATTTAATTAGAGAAAGAAATGCGCAGATTAAATTGAGTTCTGGTAACATTTCGAATAAAAGTGGTACAACAGCTGGTAATAGACAGTGGCTACATGGAAATTCAACTTGACAAAACCGAAGGCAGATATTTATGTTTCTCGTTGAAATTGAAATTAAAAGATTAAGAAAAAATACGAAGCCAAGCTAAATACATTGACATATTTTTAACAGATGGCGCACAACGTTATGACGCGACGGCTTTATCTTCAAAGTAATTGGTGATGTATTATCATATAACCGAATCACCTGTTCCTTTCATTAAAATCAAAAAACTGAATAGAAACTGAGACCATCTTGTTTGAGATGGGAACAATATTTTGTAAAACAAAAGCAAATCGCGATCAACCATTAAAAAAGAAGTTGTCATTAGAATCGAACTAAAACGCGTCTGAGTGGCATTACCTCCCCAAATATATCTACCTTGGGTTAAGTAATGCTAAGAAGACATATGTTGTTGTAGGGAGATACGACATCTAATTTGAACACACAGCGCTTTTATCGCAGAAATAAGAGCGTGAAATCGAGGATTCTCTCCTTAATATAAAAGAATCCTCATGAAAATTTAATCAACCAACTTATTATTTTCATTTAAGTCGTTATCATTACTACTAACTAAAGAAAATTGGTTGATAAGTGATGTCCATGTCCATGCCATATAAATCCAAATTTCGAGAACAACGATTATGTTATAAAATATTTCGATTGACGCTAGGCTTCTAACATCACTACTTTAGGGCATTTTTCATGCTGAGGTGTTACCCTTTTTCAGGTCAAAAACAAATTGTAAAATAAATACATTTTTGAAAAAAAAAATGTATGTGCACGGGTGAGACACGAACTCACAACCTTCAACTTGCCGGGCTGATGCTCTTCTAAGCTGAAAATTAAAAGAATTCGTCGCGGAGTATAGCGTCTCTCTAGAAAATATCAGTTTTATATCGAAGATTGATCCTTTGGCAACGTAATTAATCAATAATTAATGCATTTTAAATTAGTTTTAGTTTTTGCATTTCAATTCAATGTTCAGAAATTGGAGAGTTGCGTTATGATGATCGTATGTCACCGCGGAGGACCGCTATTTGAAAACGGTTTTTAACTGCCTCATTTTCATATTATTTTGACCAAAATAATGAGTTCGATCAAGCTAAATCGACCGATTTTATACATTTATTGATGATGGCTTGTGGTATTTCATATAAAATCGATAGACCGATAGATATTCTATTGGAAACTTCATAACGTAACTCATAAGAACCACTAATATTTTCTTTGCATGTAAAATGTCCTAAGCAACTCATGGTCAGGTTTTCGGTACTGCAACTATACTAACTCAAAAATACCATATACAAGACTGGATACTGCAAAACTATAGGCAAAAATGCAGTATAGGTGAACAGGGTGGATCGGCGATTTTTTGATTGGGAATAGTAGAGAAATGTCACCTGACACCATTTCAGGCAAAATTGGGGCGCGGAAAGCAATTTTAATTTTGTCACTTTGTATAAGGAAAATTAATTTGAGTCAAAGAAAAATATTGTTTGTACAAGGAAAATGAAAAAATTAAAATTTCTTTCCGCGTCCTAATTTCGCCTGAAATGGTGTCAGGGGACATTTCTCTACCATTCCCAATCAAAAAATCGCCGATCCACCCCGTTCACCTATACTGCATTTTAGCCAAAGTATATATTATTTCATCTATATAATAGGTTTGTAGTGAAAGCAATACTCGCATGTGTATTTTTCGAGCCAAAAGAGAGGGGATTGTACAAACGCTTAAAAATCCCTTGAAACAGACAAAAGAATCATTGAAAATCCTTCTGCACTCAAAAAACAACATTATCTGCCGCTTGGCAAAAAAATATTGATAACTGCCTTTTGGACAAGTGGATAGTTTAAGCAAGTTGCTCACAGGCAAAGCTGTGAGTTTTCGAGTATCACAACGCGGTTTCCGAATTAATGAATTATGTAGCAGCATCCAATGTATTCTCATTGATCATTTTGGCAGAGGGTATGCAATAAAATACATTTTTCTTTATAAATGCAGTACTGTCAGAAATAACACAGAACGACATTTTATCAAAGGCACGGGAACTTTTGTAAAATTTTCGAACACAAAACTTCACCATCGCCACATCATCAGTTTTGTATCGTGAACTTACCAGGTCTATATATAGCCTTGATATATTCCTACAAAAATTTAAATGACTTTTACATGATATATTCGTCGAAAACCGTACTTTTCATGTTTCAAGCACTACTTTCGACGCCCTCAGCATGTAAAATCAACTACATAACTCGGGATAAAAATAAAAAGTCTCGTTTTAGTGTGTTTATTGACCTAGGATTCGCCTCGGATCAACAAAATTCAGAAAAAAAATTTCTTTTCATCTTTTTATCCCTAAAATACTATGTATAGTGGTGCAAGGAATCGCTCACATATGGCTCATTGCAGCGTTGCCTTCATTACATTTTAAGAATTCTACCAAATTTAACCGAAATTCTTTTGTTCTCTTCTGAAATTGCGTGGAATTTCGTAGTATTTGTAGTAGTAGTGTCAAGGTAGCACTGGAATGAGCCATATATTTTACAGATCTAGGGTTAACGACGCAACATCGAAGTTTTCAATTAGAAATCGGTTATTCTGATTATTCACGAAAGATTTCTTCAGGATAATTTGCTAATTAGACACCGTCCCGTAAATCTGTTTAAAATGACTAAACCTTTTATAGTTGAAAATTGGGAATTTTATCAGTTCTAATTGGGGACGATCATATTTAATTCAATTCTTTATTTGACCAAATCTGTTTGAAGGATGTGTTTTGTCATTAAATCTTGTGAATCTACTACTTTAACAGTGTTAGCATTCACTCTGATGTAAAAGATTAATGGTCAGAGCTTATGGTTTTTCTCCGAAGTTTTAGATGACAGATTTGTTATAAGAACAATCTTATGTCTCCCGGAACTCCTTGTTGATCCCTACTACAAATTTAAGCAGATTCGGAAACTTTGTAACTGATTTGAGTGTCAGATTCGAGAATGCAGTTTGTTTTACTTTAAAAGTTCTTCTTCTCAAATATCAGTCCAGAGATACATAAAAAACCGATGCATTCAATTGAAATGTGCGACAGTCGAAAACGTAGTTGGCCCAATGATCCTGCGTAGCATCCCACAAAAAACCCTGCTTGTAAACAGCGGATTGTTCATGTTTTTGCATTATGGTCACCAAACCTCGGAATCGATCTGAATTTTCGTTGGTTTTTCTCCGAGCTTCCAATGTTAGGCCAATTTCTAGTGATAGATTATGGGTAAATTGGGACGTAGGTAGTCATTCCGGTTTTCAGTATAGCCGTGTCAACGATGTCCTTCAAATGTCCATTTAAACAATAAATCAGTTTTAAATCAGTCCGCCAGTCTCAAATTTAAGCGTTTGTTAATTCGATTTTAAATTTAATTGCAAAAGTAGAATTTATACCTCCGGTGCATTTTTGAGGGCTAAATTCATCATACACGATATGAATTTTGTAGATTAACTTCTTTGATTTATTAGTGTCTGCTTTGGTGCAATGGTTCCTACGAGAAATACAGTAACAGTGTAAGCTTAGAGTTCAACGATGTAAAATATGAACTCAGGATCGCTTTAAATACTCGGCAAATCAATATCACTCATAATTTTACCGTTTTCTTGTGCGATTGATGTTATGAATATGGGAAATTTAGTACATAGAATCTTCGAAAGCTCCTCGATACTTTTAGTAATTTTCAATTAGCATTCTTTCAGATCCAGAGCTTTAATAAGAAAGTATTTGGAGAGCAGAGACATAGAGGCGTAAGGAAAGAAAAGAAAAGAATAACGAGAGTATTTTTCATGACTTGTGCTTCGTAACTCTGAGGCTGAAATATTGTATATCGTTCACACTATCAAAGTTTGGGAACAAAAGAGCTTTTGAAGTTCTGTCTGTGGAGTTTCCACTCAACAAAAAGTAGTCAGCAAGATCAAGCTATCAAATAAACAAATCAAAAATTGAATTGTCTCTCACACGGAGTACTTTTTTGGTAAGTGGAAATCAAGCATAACGCTTCATTAAGAAAGTGATGGTCCCTAAACGGTTTATTGCCTTTTGCGGTAACGAAGGTAATCCATTTTTCACGCAAATATTAGCAAAAGTGATCCTCTCAATTTGAAGATTAAAATTAGGTAAATGTAAAGTCTGTAATGACGGGGAAAATTTGTTCTCACACCGTTTTTTTTTAATAGAATATAGAACAAAGGTAGTTTTACCTAGTTTTTGTGAAGTTTAACTCTTGCAAGAGTAATAAAATTTTTATTCCATAATTGTTTGGAATGGTTGTACCTGATGTCGGGGACAGCTTTTATGACCCTTTTGTAAAATTTATGATTTTTATGAGTATATGGTTATTTGAAAGGCAGTATGCTCTACACATAATAATTAGAAATATTGTTCGTTGATTGGAACGGATGGCATACACAAAATACAAAATTCATACCTTCCCAATTTAAAAAAAATATTAACAATTTGCACAGAATCTATCACGTAAAATATTCCAGTTTTGATGCGCCCACATCAAATTCAATTTTTTTTTTGTTAATAAGTAGAAAAACCATAATTTGGTTAATGTCAGAACTCTTTTTTTTTGTAGAGGTCGAAATATGTGGCCCCAACTAAACTCGAAAATTCTACTTCATCGATTTTGCGCAGGTTGTTAATGATTTAAAAAAAAATCTGGTCCCTGAACCATTGCTTACCCTATTAGGTGAAATTTTTTTTGAATCGGACACACCATTTTTGTTTCCGGACGTTTATGGTGCTATCGATAAAGAATTTCATGGTGATCATTTCGTAGAAGAAGTTTTTTTTTTAAACGACCTCTCCAGCTCAGGGTGACTCTAAGAAAATTTGAAAATTTCATAATCATGACTTTTTCAGAAAATTTTACCGCGCAATGGAACGACCCGCTCGGTTTTGATCTAATGGTAGTTTGTAGAGAATTGACAGACGATTCTAATAAAAGTAACGTCGGGTCGAAAGGTTGTAGCTGTGAGTCAGGGTGAGGCATCAAAGTCCAATTTTATGGTTTTATCAATGAGCACCCTAACCGATTTTTCATTTTATTGGATTAAAATGAAGGCTAGCACATCCCATTTAACATATCAAAAAATTGGGGAGGGGGTTTTTCAATTTTTTCAACAAATGTTAAAAAACTTTCCTGAGATTTTTTAATGGAAATGTATGGAAATTTCGACTAAAAATGAAATAAATTGCTATATACTGGTTATCTCTGGTCTACCGAACAATTATATGCACTAAAAAGAAATTTAACATTTTTACTTTGTGAATGTGGACAACTTTCACTGATTTTTTCACCATCGGGAAGCTTTCTGGTCATGTCTAGCTCATCCACTGCTGGGTATAGCTTCAGTTGCTACTATATCTCATAGCCTGAGACCGCACCTTTCCAAAAAAAAAACATACTTGCCCTATTCGCTATCTGGCTTGTATTCTTTACGATGTCAAATATGTGGGTAAGTCGACCTACTCGAAAGATTTTTGAGGCAGTTTTTTAATTCCAATTTTAACCGAAATAAAGTTACAAATTATGTCAAATAAGGTAATTATGGACTCATTTAATGAAGTTTAATGAAGGTGATATATTCTGATATTTCTTAACACTACCACTAGTCATTTGGTGACCAGAAGTACTCAATGATCTGTATGTCTATAGACCTGAACTTTGTCAAAAAATATCAGGATATATCACCTTGCGTGTAAACTTCATTAAATGAGTCCATAATTACCTTATTTGACATAATTTGTAACTTTATTTCGGTTAAAATTGGAATTAAAAAACTGCCTCAAAAATCTTTCGAGTAGGTCGACTTACCCACATATTTGACATCGTAAAGAATACAAGCCAGATAGCGAATAGGGCAAGTATGTTTTTTTTTGGAAAGGTGCGGTCTCAGGCTATGAGATATAGTAGCAACTGAAGCTATACCCAGCAGTGGATGAGCTAGACATGACCAGAAAGCTTCCCGATGGTGAAAAAATCAGTGAAAGTTGTCCACAATGTGGACTCCACATTCACAAAGTAAAAATGTTAAATTTCTTTTTAGTGCATATAATTGTTCGGTAGACCAGAGATAACCAGTATATAGCAATTTATTTCATTTTTAGTCGAAATTTCCATACATTTCCATTAAAAAATCTCAGGAATGTAGGCACCCATTAGAAAGTTTTTTAACATTTGTTGAAAAAATTGAAAAACTCCCTCCCAATTTTTTGATATGTTAAATGGGATGTGCTAGCCTTCATTTTAAGCCAATAAAATGAAAAATCGGTTAGGGTGCTCATTGATAAAACCATAAAATTGGACTTTGATGCCTCACCCTGACTCACAGCTACAACCTTTCGACCCGACGTTACTTTTATTAGAATCGTCTGTCAATTCTCTACAAACTACCATTAGATCAAAACCGAGCGGGTCGTTTCATTGCGCGGTAAAATTTTCTGAAAAAGTCATGATTCTGAAATTTTCAAATTTTCTTAGAGTCGCCCCGAGCTGGAGAGGTCGTTTAAAAAAAAACTTCTTCTACGAAATGATCACCATGAAATTCCCTATCGATAGCACCGTAAACGTCCGGAAACAAAAATGGTGTGTCCGATTCAAAAAAAATTTCACCATTAGATAACATTTAGAGTTAAGTCCCTTAATACGGTGAGTTCGTGAATTCGATGCGATAGATGAATATGGCTAGCTTTCTTATTCTTGCTATTTCTTAAAGTCTTTTTAAGTTAACAGTAAAAAATTGTCGAAATGTAAGCGTCCGTGCAACACCAAAACTCGTCAAGATCTACTCTACACCACACTTCTATAAATGTTTCACAATCACAGCCAGCGTGAAACTACAATTACTGATGTGCTCTGTCGCGGTAAGAAAAATTCAGTACCTTCAATTGAAATAAAGCATAATGTATAATCTAAATCTATGTATGTGGTTCGATACAATCTTCTGTAGTTTATATTATTATGTGTATCGATTTGAGATCCAAGTTTGAGAAATTGAAGTTAGAGCTCAAAACAGTACGCCTGTCGTAAAAAACTGTTTTTAGTCTAGATTTTTTCATCCGGAAAGGCGATTTATATGAAAACCTTTAAAGTCGAATATCCCCGAAAGTGCAATATCTTTTTGAACAGTTTGCTCTGTTCTGGGAAATTAGGTTCATTACAGATCACGGTTGGTTTGAAACGAGATTAAACAGGGAACGCCGACCACCAATAATTTTTTTTCTATATTATTAATCAGTGAAGGACACGAACATCACACAGGAAAAAATCAGACCGTACGGCTGTGCCGTTTATGAGAACCAGCAGCTGTGTCGTCCACGGCACGGTTAATTCTGACTTATATTGGGATCGGTAGTGGTACTAATTCTAAGACTTTTTATTTTAAAAAAAAACCCCTTAGATCATCTGGTTGGGCAGCTGTAGCCCCAAATAGTCGAAAAATCACGATTTTCAATGAGCGATATCTTCGAAAGGAAGCAACTGTGGAAGCTTCGAATTGTTGATATGGACAGAAGGTTACAAGCCCTATCCACCACTAGTAACTAATTTTTTAGATGTTGTCTCTCATGGCGAATTTTTGACCATCTTTTTTTTTGCTATCGTCGGCGAACTTTGAGCACTGCTGGAACACTTCCAACGTAATTTTTTTTAACTCGACGACAAACGAATGTAAAATTTCGAAGTTGTAACTCAGCTACTTCGTGTCCTTTGTTCTTGAATGATTTTTTCGTGTTAATAGACAACAGTTGAGTGTCGAAGAAGTCAAATATTACTGATGTTGGTGTAGGTGTCGCTATTGGGCTTATGTGGGAGTTCTGGTTTCTTCTATGCATTTTGATTGCGATATTGGTAACTTTGGAGAGGACAATATAATTGAGTACAAATTTGATTTAAATGAAAAATTAGGAAATATTAAACAAAGGGGTCTTATCAAAAATAAGGAGAAATAAGGAGGAGTGGGAGGCCTGCACAGCGATAAAATCGACACCGCACTAGCGGAACGTAAATTTAGTGAACGTCAAATTTAAAAAAGAAATCTGACTAATTGATGGTACAATTCGATTCACCCTATATGGAAAGTGCGTTGCAGTCAAAAAAGTAAGCGGAAAATTTGTGACGGATTTTTTTTGTTTTGTGGCATATCTTATCTATCAACAATAAAGACTCCCATGAAAAATAGATCGTTTTTAATTTTCTTTCTTTTTTAAATAAAAAATAGCATAAAGAAACAGGAAACTAATATACAAATATAATTTGTGACGAACTAATAGATCGTCGCGCTAGCACTTAAACAATTTACCAAATACACTTTCACATATACGAATCTGTCATGGAAAGTAATCGCACACCGTCGCATTTCAAATGTTTAATTTTTCTAATTTCCTAATTTTTAATGATCCTAGACTTCGACCAGGCTTGTTCCTCGGAACTTGCGAACAGCATATATACAAAATTTCCCATGATATTAATAAATGCAGCTAAATAAAATACTAAACGCCACTGGCCCAGCGTTTCGTCGCCCCTAATTATCAATCCGACAATGTACGGAGCCATGAAACCGCACGTATTGGCCGCACCATTCGTAATACCATACATTGTGCCCGCATATTTTGGACTTAATGCAATGTGATTCATTTGATTACCAGCATAAACAGCACCCTGAAATGAACCAGCCCCGGCTAACATAATCATCACCCATATCCAATTACAGCCACCATAAGCGACACCGATTAAACCTAACGATGGAACTATCGAAGCCACGGAATTCCACAGTTTGTACGAGTTCAGTTGTGATATGTATCCTTTCTGTAGCAACCAATCAGCAAAAATTGAAAATACAATGCCCATAATCCAACTGGTCAAATAAGGCAGAGCCGACAGAACAGCATTCTGTTGAATGTCCATATGTAAAATGTTGTCCATGTACGTGGGCAGTTCGGTGAGCTGTGTGTAGAATGCCCACGACTGGCCGCATTGTGTTATCAGAATGGCCCACAGCGGCACTGAAGTGATTATCGATCGCCACGGTACTACACTCTCTTCGGCCGGATCAAGGAGCTCGTCATCGGGACGTTTAACCGCACGTTCGATGTACGTTCGCTCTGCGGCTGTTATTCGTGGATGACTGTTTGGCGTGTCATACACTAAATACAACCAGAAAATGAACCAAATGATTCCTAACACTCCGAATATGTAAAACGCGAGCGGCCAACCGCCCATATACTCGATAGAACATAACCAGCCAGATAATGGTAACGATATGACTGTGCCAAAATTGGTTCCCGCATACACTAGTGCAGCGAATTTACTGCGTTCTAAAGGGGGTATCCATCGAGCTAAAAAAAAATATTTTTTTTTGCTGACAACATTACTAAACAAATCCTCTCCGTCACATACCTAACATTGCGTGCATCGCTGGAAATGTAACACCTTCGCCCATTCCCTCTAATATTCGGACTAAAACTAATGCTGGAAGACTGTAGTAGGCAGCGATTGGCGTTAATAGTGTAAATATCGCGGTGATCAGTACGCCAAAACCGTAAATTAATTTACCCCCAAACATCTCAGCTAATCGCCCACCAGGCACCTGAGTCAGTACGTAACCGTAGAAAAAAGATCCAAGTACAAGTCCTTGGGTAGCCTCATCCCAAACGAATTCGCCTTCTTTCTAAAAACGGAATGACAATTTAGACGCATTCGACGTTTATACTGTACGTGTTTTGGTATAGCAATTTCAACGGCACAACGACAACATGACATTATCTTGCAAAGATGAAAATTCATTTGAAGGAAATGACAATGTAATGTTGGGATATTGAACTCTAGATTAGATTAGACGTCATTTTGTTATCTTCTGGTAAAACAGAAAATAAGGTCGATGTTGACTAGGGTTCCCAGTTCGAAAATTGCAGATAGACCGTACATTTTAATAATAAAAGAGTACGGTAGGTGGAGCAAATTTCTGTGAATATTTATTATTGAAGTTTACAATTTGCTCTAAAAATTAACATTCGAGAACTTTGGACTTCTGAAGTCAAGTTTTAACGTTTTCCAAACGTTTTTCATTTTATTGTGATACAGGCGACGTCTGTGAAATTCAGGCATTCATTTTCTTCAGCTGTTTTTCAGCTGATCCGTTCATACATGCAGTACTGCTGATACGTCTCCATGCGCTTGTGTTTGTGTATGAATGGATCAGCTAAAAAACAGCTGAAGAAAATTCATGCCTCAATTTCACTGACGCCGACTGTAGCATGGACAAACTATTGTAGTGGAAATAATAATAAACGGGACGAAAATATCTTAAGTCGATTTTTGGCGGAGGTGAGAATGGCTTCTCAAAAATTTTAATTTTTTCATTTTTCGTCACGTGAACTTGTTCCGGACCATAGTCTGAAAAGTGATTTTTCGGAGTTTTCGGGGCAATATCGGAAACGAGAACCATGAACTCTAAAGAGAGTATGGGCGGTACGGGAACCCTAACTTGCCACTAATCCAAAAGGAAGTAGCACTCCGCACTCGCCGCTTGTGCATACCCTTACCAATTTTAAACTAGAAAACTTACCCTTGGTATCGTTGAGTTTGTAATCGGAGGCATTGGACACACATCCGATTCGTTAGTCACCGTTGACGGAATTGCCGTCTCATTGATCATGGCCACGACAGCAACAGATACTAATAAAGTCATATAATTCTCAATTATACAAAAAATGATTTGTCCGTTTCAACTTACAGTTGACTCGCATCGCGTACACATTCGCGAAACCAAGGAATCCCATCAAACCGAGAATTTGACGAGCTTTGGGAAATTTGCCATCGTCGTCTGTGATTGAGCAAATTTAGCGGTTTCACATTTCAGGGAAAATGAAAATTGTTAAATTACCTGATGGTCGCGATAGTATTAACGGTTCATTATCGTAAATATCATCTGCATCGTCACGTCCGTCGGAATAAAGATTATGACTGCTGCTTTGACCTTCATCGTCAGTAGTACTGGGTGCTAACATATTTAGTGGAAATTAACTTTTGATGACTGGCCCGCTCACAATCATATCCAATAACGAGTGACGCCTTCTTTTTCGTTTGTTGTGTTTGAATATAAAGGAAATTTTTCTATTTTGCTGACTCCGAATCGACTAGCTGGTAGTGAATGCAATTTTTTGCGATTCTATTTACTTTCAGTTCCAGATGAGTAATAATATTGTTGCAATTTGTATGAACCTGACCTCTTATGTATTACCGCACATCCAATTGATTTCGTTTCTTTTCCACAACAAAACTGATAACAAAAAAGGCCTCTAAAAATGCGATTTCTTTTTGTTTGTGTGTGGCTCAAATGACACTGTTCTACATTAACACGTAATTTCGCCTTACTTCCTCTGGTACTTATCTGTGCCACTGTGTTCGCATAAGAATTATTTAGTCTTAGTTTGAGCGAAATGATGAATACTATGAACTTAAGCAACAAGAATTTAATTTAACTGCACGTTTTATCGGGAAAAAGAAATTATAAAACGAACGCGAATCTCTTATTTCTCGTTCGACAAATGATTCATAACATAAATAAAAAGAGTTGTGAAACTGTCAAAACCATATGACGCGCTTTGTGTTCGTTGATGCAGGGTGCGATTTCTTACCTTTCTTATCGACAAATTTGAAAACAAGGGTAATGTAGGTTTACCAAGCCGTTTTCACGACGCTGGATGTGTGTCACACTCTCCGTATATGTGTCATCGAATTTTCAGACGCCCTGATTGTAAAAATGACCAATGCACTCCAAGAACAGGCAGGCACAAGAACAGAATTTAAATAAGAGTTCAGTTAAATTCAGTTTTTTATGTTGGTATATGACTATGAGTTACTGATGTCCATACAAAAAGGAGATCGTACTACCGTTACAAAAACTTGTTATTGTGCCTGTTATTGGAGTTCGTTGAAATGACCCTTCAGAAATTGTAAAGCATCTTTGTGTGGTAGTCACCGACTTCATATCAAACATATTTTTCATGCCTTGGGCAAAAATTACGGAATTTTTCTCGTAATTTGGGCCCTCGGCATGAAAAGTTGTATACGCATCTGTTGTGGACGGTTTATTTTAGGCACTTTCGCTTGTCGCCCTCACTTCGTTCGGGCTACAACTCGCGAAATTGCCTAAAATATACCGTCCACAACAGATACGTAAATAACTATCTCCACCTTGATTCGAGATACCATTTTACAGTTCTTGTGTCTTGACCACTAGCCCTACTCACGTTAAAAAAATTGGTTTAGATCCTTCGGAGGAATGTCGATTTCGTTTCTTTATCGAATCCTAAACAATTCTCTAGAACATCATAATTGACAAAATATTGTTTCCGAGTCGCGCAACGCAATCGAAAATGCATGCGTTTCTCTGCGTTACCATGCGTTTCTATGCGTTTTCATGTAAATTTCAAATGCGTTGCGCGACTCGGAAACAATTTTTTGTCAATTTTGATGTTCTAGAGAATTGTTTAGGATTCGATAAAGAAACGAAATCGACATTCCTCCGAAAGATCTGAACCAATTTTTTTTAACGTGAGTAGGGCTATTGACCACGGCTATTTGCAAAATGTTTCCAGGAAATTGATTTTTATTTACCAGTTTCACCGTTCAAATCTACGAAAAATGTTTTAAAAAAAAAAAAATGGGAGAAAGTTTTAAACCGGTTGGAAATTTTTCATCATCAACAAGTTGTAAAAAGCCAGAAGTCAGCAACTACATTAATTGCGTTTGAAGTTGAAGACTGGATTGTTGGGAAACAATTCTCCAATTTTTAGGAAGATGATTAAAAAACTGTTTTTTTTTTTAAATTTTGTAATGTTTTATTTACGTGCTGAAAACAACAATGTTTAGCCTAAAACATAAATATTATTTACAAGAACCAAAATATTACTTCCAAATGAATGTTATTCACGCTATAAGTATGTCTAAAATTTGAATTTCAAGTGAACGATTCGATGAAAAAGTGAACAGACAAATATATTTCAACGCTTCGTTGTATGAAAATGACGCTGCGTTAGAAAGTATTACATTTTGGATTACAACTGCACTTACGGCGTCAATTAACAGTAACAAAAGTAGTTTTCAAATATTCCTTATTGGGTTTCCTGTTTGTTGCACATACTAAAGAAAAGAATGAAAGTTAAAAAACAAAAAGTGTAACAAAAATGAAAGGTCTCACGTATGACTGGACGGCATTAGATTTTTCACTGTTGACTAAAAGGAACTAATTTTTTCAAAACTTCTGATTTTAATTTGAAAACCGAACAATTCTGGAAGACATTCAACTCATCGATCGTTGTTTTCTTCAAATTAGAGTGTATTTTGTGCCATATTTGGCATTCCATTTTTGTACTGCTGCCTCCTTCCGCAAAAGCTGTTCCTTTGACATTGGTTGTTGTTTTATTTGCTTTGGCTTCGCCGGTGTTGCAAATGGCGAGGCGGTAACGTTGGTATCGCTTATGTCTCCCAACAAAGCCATTCCAATAACTGCATTACACCGTACGAGTGGAGACAATTCCGAAGGCTTGCTTTGGTCGATTTTCGGTAACACTGATTTATTTTGGCTCTGTTTGTTTCTCTGAACATAATCGTTGCTCCTAAAGGTGTCATGAACCACCTGAGCTGGCTTATCCAACAGGTCCATTCCAATGACTGATCTATAGCGGCCAAGTTCCACTTTCTTGAGTCTTCTGTTCAGCAGCCCACGTCCATTAATTTTTTTTGACTTTTTCGATAACAAACTACAGTTAACTACCGATTTGCACTTTAAACCTCTTGAGGTTGATAGGCCGGCGTCAAAACTCAATTTTTGTTTCTTTGTTGGTGGTTGAGAATCTTCCCACATTGCTACGTTCAGCAGACCACTTTCGTCGACTGGTTTGCGTTTTCTTGTGAGAACATTTATTCCGAGCAATGCATTATACCTCACAGTTGCCGACGATCCACCAACATTAAATTGGACGCCGGTTGTTGATGTTGTTTTTAGTTGTAGATTTATTCTTGAATCCATTGTCGCGTCAATGCAGTGCCTGCAGCTTGCCGATGTTGTTGGCATGGTCAAACGCGGCGTCCTAATGTACGAACGATTCTGATCATCCTGTTCCGCTTGTTGTTTCTTGGTCAATAGTATAGCATCTGCGACGATTTTGCGACTCCTCTCGTGAAATTGCTCCAATCCGATGAAGGCATTTGCTCGCACCAAAGGGAAGTACACAGGTTTTCTGTTAAAAGCCATTTTCTTTTTGAATCGCTGGTTTTACTTTTATAATTCAGAAGTCGCGAAAATTTTAAAACTTCTTCAATGATTTATTCTCAGAAATGTTTTCTGCTAAAATTGTTTTAGATTTTCTAGGGCACAATTCACTTTGATTTTTAGTAACTCCTTTAATTTTTAGTAACTCCTTTAATTTAGCTTGAAAATTTTAACGCGAATTCAACTGTTAATCCGTTTTCACAAAATTCTTCTCAAATATTTTTAGTTTATTTTCTACTATTGTTTTGTTATCACAATATTTTCTTTTACTTGTTTTACTTGTATCCGTTTGCACTCACTTTAGGAAATTAGAAAAATTTGCAAGTTTTTTTCTTTACTCAACTCTTTACGATTATTTGAAATTTTTTTAATTTTTTTGACTGGTCAGCTCAATGGACTTGAGATTAATGATTTGGTATGACTTTTCAGCTCGATGGAACAACGATTAATGACTAAATTTTGCGAAAAGAATTTCCAGTTACCTGCTTGGTACATACCCGCTAAAGTGGGGGTGTAAGTCATTACAATTGTTGTAAGTATAGGTACAAAGTATACATATTTAAATAGTGTTCTACCCTGCAACGCATAATATAAGAATTATGGTGTAAAAAAGATGCAAGATTTCTACTTATGAAATTCTCTCACAATATCGTGCATCTCTTTTGCACTTTATGCGTTGTAGGGGGGTGTTGAAAGAGCGTATATTTTTATCTCTGGCAGTACTGGCTGTATATTGGAATCCAAAAAATTTTGTGATTGGGTTTTTTTATTCCGCCCTTTTTCAGCGTCTAAATTTTGCATTTTTTGTGAACATCTGAACTTTGAACTGGCAATTAGAACAAACAACACGAAATATTACTGGTATTATTCACGCCGTAGATGCGTTTCGGAATTTTAATTTTGGGTGAATCAGTAGATGAACAAATGAATTGCAATAGTACATTTCGTACCTAGGACTAAATAGTTATTTGTGTATCTGTTTTGGACGATTGTTTTTAGGCAATTTCGCGAGTTGCGAGTCGCTACATGCGAAAGTGCCTAAAATCAATCGTCCAAAACAGATACTCAAAAAATTTTTCATGTAAGGGGTCGAAAACCAGAGAAAAATCTCAAAACTCCCTCATTTTCGGCCCCGACACATGAAAAGTATTTTTTCGATTCCAGACCTCGCCTTCGGCTCTGTCTAGAAACTTCTCACACGCTAAAAAAGACTTTTAGTCCGTGGTACGAATAGTATTTTTCATATTGGACTAGGTATGAAAAATACATTTCGACGCATTCTGATAATAGAATATTGTGAATTACACATTATATGTACGACGCTGCGTTTGGTATTGATTTGACACTTCAAAATTTGAATTTTTAGCGGACTGTTTTTACGAAACCCATTTTTGCTTGTACATTGCGATTATAAAATTTCTAAAATTAAAAATTGGTCCTCCTTTTTTTAGATGCACAAAACAGTCAACATCACAATGACAGGAAAATCTTATTTTATTTGAACTTGTGAGAAGTCGAAATCTCAAATAAACGAGACATTCTTTTGTGGAACCTTTTGACAAGTCCCGCAAGTTCTTTGTTCAAATCAGGCTTTCCCTTCAAAACACTTCGTTTGTTATAAGTTTCTACCAGGAGGTATGGTTGCATTATATAAAAAGTCCATAACTACTAGATTATGCCATTTCATCAAACATGAAGTGTGCTGGTCGTTTTAGATACAAATGTAATGCACATTTATTATATTGAAATTTTTTAGTACGACCCTAAAACCAACGCACTTCAAACATGAGTGGTACTCTAAATAGGGTACTGAAACTTGACAGTGTATCTAACAAATTTTGGCACTATAAAAATATTTGGAATATTTTTTCATACAAAATAGTACTCTATTTCGCAGCTGTCATTGAAAGCACTTTTGCTTGAAGTGCGTTGCTATAATGCTAAATACTAAAAAGTGAGTAAGGTGCTTCCTCTATGGGTGCTTCTGTCCGATGAAACGCTGAAACGAAATAAGTCACTTATTTCAAAGACGCTGGGATGGAATTTATCTATTCGAAAATTTTCGAAACCATAAGAGCTGGTAAAACTGTTTGTAACAAAATTCTGATATTTCTCTGTGGATGACGATTGACAATTCGAACGGCCTTGGAAGAAACCTATTGTCAATGGTAAAGATGATAATCACCACTCAATAGGCATGCGCGAAATGATTTTGATTATCGATAAATTGTTCGATCGGAAATTTAAAAAAAAATATCGATAACAATCATTGATATTTTGATAATTATCGATAACGAACGATTTGATTAATCGATAATTTCTTTCGATCGATATTATCAATTAATTTTGAATGTTTCCCATACCTACCACTAAAGCTAAAAATTGATTATTTAGAAATCGTTCGAAGCATTAAAAATATTCTGAGGTTCATTTGTAATAAAATGGTCCACTGGACCGAGTGTCACGCCGAAAATATACGAACAATTTTTCGTTGATGGGATCGACAATCCGATATTGAAATTCTACAAAACCTAAAAAATGGACACCCAACATAATTTACGCCGTAAGTCCGCTTCTACCAAACTTCGAATTCTGAAACGATGTGAATTGCAGAATCCGTCAACACAAAAGTGGTAATTCACAAAGGCAAATACAAAAGACTCAACATTTTGCTTCGTTCAATACTTGACAATAGTCATAGAAACATAAACTAATTAAGGATTTTTTTTGGAAATTCCTGTAACTAATTGCTTTTTTCTCATACACATCGAACGAACGACCAACATAGTTTGCACATTGTACTTTGATCTCGTCCACAGACAAGTGCAGAATATATATGCACAAACATACTTTATCATCATATCGCTATACAGTGCATCAATTGCGATATCAAATTACAATTGAATTTCGACAATGCTATTACTAAGCACGGGAGATAATGATTTTGATTCTTCATTTGAATTTTGATAATTATCAGATTATCGATATTTCGATAAATCAATTCAATCAATTCTAATAAAATTCAAATATTTACAGTGAACGACATCTCAAATGTCTCACTGTCATTTTTTTCTGAGAATGTCATTGTGAATTTGCAATGACACAATAAAATTCTCAGAAAAATTTGACAGTGAGACATTTGAGATGTCGTTCACTGTAGGACATATTACGTAACAGCTGCGCGCTCTAGCTGTAATATACCGATATTTTGATAATTATTGAATTTCAGTAGTTTGATAATTATCAATATTGGCATAACGCGACTTTTGATTCTGAATAATTATTCTTTGGCCAATCTTTCTTCTGCTTCAGCAACAGTAAAATATACACAACACGAAACAACAGAAAGTGACGTCATTTCTTTTCCAAAAATGTGACGTCACATTTCAGTGAGTAAAATAATCGAATTTCAATATTTTGATAATTATCTGAATATTTGATTAATCAATTATCGATAATTTCTTTCCACTTATATTATCGATAGTTTTGAACGTCTCCTATGCCTAGCTATGACTTGAAAAGATTTCGATTGAATCAATCAAACCATTAAACGCAATGAAACGTTCAAAAGATTGTGTTCAAATGTATGTGATCCAAAACAGATTTAAATCTAATTCAGGAGTTTTCTCAGTGTATATGTCGAGTAAGGCATATCGCATTAGATATCTGTGTATCTTAACATCTTAGTATATGTTGATAATTCTTTGACCAATCTTTCTTCTGTTTCAGCAATAGTAAAATGCAAAACTCGAAACACTAAAAAATGACGTCATTTCTATTCCAAAAACGTGACGTCACATTTCAGCAGTGACACACTTCCATTTAATCTACAAAACAAAATCTTTAGTTTTACCGAAATATGTCTAACCACCTATAAAATTGGTAAACTAATTACGAAAATAAGATTTGCATGATCTCCAGGGCGTTTAAGTACTCGTGAGATGTAGAAATTTTTTCTTTTGAATTAGTTGTATTAAATAAATTTACATTTTACTATGAGTTGTAGTGTGTGGATCGATCAAAATCAAATCTATCTAAGACTTTTAAAGTATTTGGTAGGATGAACTTTTTCCTTATTCATTTAATTTAATCTATTTAATCCCTTTTAATACATTTAATCCATTGCGTCACCACTCGGCAAAAAGGGCAATCACCCTCAGCTCCACAGTCATTTAATGCCTGAGTCTAAAAATCTGGCACCCGAGTCCACAAAATAAGTTTTTGGATTGACCTTAAGATTTAATGCCAATTTAAAAATTGTCATTGGCGCCCAAAAGGCTAAAGACAGCACTGCATTTCAGGGAGATCTCTGAGTGAAAATATGATTACATATGGTACTTACGCTTTAGCACGTAGGGCGCAGCTAATTTCGTAACAAATCACGTTTCGATTAGAAAATGTTCACTTTGGTTTCGGTTTCAAAATTTGATAAAATTCACTTTTTATTCGATTTAAAATTTCGCTCACCAACTATTTACATTGCCTATTTATGTTATTATCATCAAATTGTAGGGAAGACGAACGATAAATTTACAAATTTCTCCAATAACAAAACTCTTTTGCAATGAAACGAAAAACAATCGACCAATATTGCTATAGAGTGATTAAAATATTGACAAAATCCATCAGTCCTGCAGTGTTATCATCTGCTTTAAGACAGATTCAGAGAGCGCACAGTGAGAAAACAATTCTAAAATATTTCCATAATTTTTTTTTGTGTCGATGCAGACAAATTGTACGACAACTACGTTAACAGTTAATGGCTGCTGGGTACCTATGCCAATGCGAATAAAGGTCACATACTTATCAATTTTATCATTTGCATTTCTTCGATTTCATGTGTTTTCGAAGTACATTATCGGTTGACAAAATGCAATGGTGAATGAATTTGACTGGAAAATTTAGTTGACCAGTCTGTGTGAGTGTGTCCGTTGATGACCGTATACAATAATTTCGGGAGTTTGGTGTTTCTTCTACTAGAAAAATTGAAATTCAGTCATCGAATGGAAAGCAGAAAAATGCCTTTAATGACATTCCTGAACCATTTTCTCAACCAAACGACTGAATCCACTACCACACATCCGTCCCTATTACGTGGTAGCAATCAACACAACAGCGATGTGCATCGAGGAAATTTGGTTTTTTACGAGGACGATTTCGGTGTCGGAGGTATAGTGTGTTCAGTGTTTACAACACATAAAAAGATGAAATGGCGAATTTCTAGGAATCGGTTCGCCACGACTGATCGGACATAATTCGTATAGGCGTTACGTTCAATTATCGCCACTATTGCCGTTTGGAATGATGCTCATCATATCGACAATCATTTTTATTTTGATCATTTTTCGGAGATGGCCGGGATTGGTAGCGGGTAATGATTACAATTCTATCGTTTTTCTTATCGCTAACACAATCCTCTTGATCCAAGGAATTGTAGCTGGGTGTTTAACGTCAATTTCCATTTATTTGCTATTGTTAACACTAAAGGAACAAAGAATAGTTTACGAGTGATCGGTGAACGATGCATTATAGCTGAGCGCGGATCCTGGATTATATGTTGATGTTCACTTTTGTTCACCGGGTGACTTGCCGAAAAGAAAAATATTCGTCTTGTATATATAAGTAAATACTTACATTAAAGTGTGTGTTTAAACCAAAAGTGTTACTGCCTACTGCCTACGTTCAATTGAATGGCTGCGAATTTGCGGCATAGCAAAATATGTACGAACATCATGATATGATCGGTTTACCTTTTTATCTCGAAAAACTTTCATAGCAGGCAATTGAATCATTCGAACTGAACAGCTCATAAGCGCATGCATAAGTTTAATTACACGGTATAAACTTTATATGGTCCAAAAAGCACCCTACGAATGCTCTTATTATTCTCAAACAATTCAATTCAATTTCTCCGTCTAGCTCAGGGGTCACAGAACATTCTGTGTCCATGTGGTACCCAGAATGTCTCAACGGTTTCTGATATAAGTTCAAAATGTCCTGATTATCAAAAAGAGGGGAGAAGTAGTTTTGGGTGCAGTACTCCTGTTTTCGAATTTTTTGGTCAGATGGAACCAAATATGGTAGACAGCACAGGGTGGCCTAAAGTCGCCAAAGTTAATAGTTATTTTAAAACATCGATTTTTTCACTATTTTTTTTACAAAAGATTGATTGTGAAAAACAAACTTTAGACCCACAAAATGTTTGCTGCCCGAAATTCTACATCCGAACAGGGTGGTGCTAAACACAACAAAAGTGACATAGTCATCGCCACAAAAAATATGTTTTATTTATCTTTGCAAATCAATGGGATTTGTCTTCGGGTCTCTAAAATAACTTTTTGTTTATATGGCTCTATATATAGTTCTATTTCGTCAGAGAACAATGATATTGCAGTGATTTAACAAATGGTGAATCCTCAACCTCATTGTTTGCCGCATTTGTCTAGTCATAGACAGTTATAGTTTGACTGCAATGTAAAGTTAACGAAAAATTTCTTGTGTTTTCAGCTCTTTGTCTTAAAATATCATTTATTAAGGTGTAAAAATGCAACGTAACTTTTTCATTTTTACATGCACAATTAGAAATTAGTCAACAGTGTATGATTCTATCCCTCTAAATAGAACTAACTGACAAATTAAAATGAAAAATCTTACATTTAGATGTGTGTGTGACAGCTCCGTGTACAGACTCTTAATGTCAAAAGTAAAGGGACTCATAGAAAATCAGCGAGATCAGAGCGAGAAAACCGAAGACTAGCTATTATAACTTGCCTTGGGGTACTTGTCAAAGTATTTGCTTCTCTTTCAATGTGTTACGTTGAGAGCGAGAGGACCGAAGACCAGTTTATTATAAATTGCCTTGGGGTACTTGTCAAAATATCTCTTTCGCTTTCATCATAACACTATTATATTGTCAAAAGCAAAGCAAAGTTGACGTTTTCGTTTTAGTGGTGTGTGATATAATTTTTCAAAGAGTTTCGGGTCATAATTCCTCAAGGTAGTCTACCTCTATGGATTCTATAAACAAAGGAATACGGTGGTATTTTGACAGCGTCAAATCGAAGTTTGCTAGAGAGGGCACTGTCAGAGGCAGTAAAATTTCGTCATGAATTCGCTTGAGCTGTTTTTCAGGTGATCATACATACAATCAACACTTTTTATACCTGTTTATACGGTTGAAAGTGCTACACACACGTGCGTGGTAATAGTAAAACCGTACAAAGACATATAGACAATTTTGATTGTTTGTGTGGATCAGCTGAAAAACAACTTAAATTCATGCTGAAATTTCACTGCCTCTAACTGTATTGAAATGAATCATCAAGGAAAATTGGTAGCAAATCCAAGTTTGACATTTTATGACAATACGAAAATAGCTGAAAACACAAGATTTTTTTTTTTTAATTTCTCATTAATATGTAAATCAAGAGTTAGTTGTTGAATCAACAGAACGAACACGAATTTTTATTCAAATACACAACGAATATATAAACTCTGGTCTAAACTTTCATCTCCTTAGAATTTTGCCAATTTTTTGCGATTTATGAATTTATCAAAGTCAACCATATTTGAAAGTGTTCCCAAGGTAATCATGGGCGCGCGTTAGCATAGAAAAAATTTCAAAATTTTTTTTTTGTCGTAGACTGCAGAACCATATATACAGCAAATATTGAAGTTCTACAATTCAAAGACAAATGACTCCAAATTACCATTAAAAAAAACTAGGCGCCCGTACGAGTTCAACGAGCTATCACACGTTCTTGCAGCTTAAAATTTGGCCACGCAAAAAATCTTCCAAGAAGCCCCATTTCCATACATTTTGGTCAATTTCAGTACTTTAAACGAAATGAAAAAATACTACGTTACTTTGTTAGTCCGTCCGTCCGTCAGTGTTTCCTATCTTCTAAAGTCTTCTTTAGATTTTGTTGAAATTTTGGGAGTAAATTCTTGTCGTCATTCTAAGACATTTTTTAAATTTTTCAAAATTTTTTAAATTTCTCAAATTTTTTAAATTTTTCAAAATTTTTTAAACTTTTCAATTTTTTTTTTTAATTTTTCAAATTTTTTTTAAATTTTTCAATTTTTTTAAACTTTTTACATTTTTTCAAATTTTTCAAATTTTTTAAATTTTTCAAATTTTTTAAATTTTTCAAATTTTTTAAATTTTTTAAATTTTTCAAATTTTTTAAATTTTTCAAATTTTTCAAATTTTTTCAATCTTCTAATTCTTCCAAAAGAACTGATATCAGTCAAAAACACTCAAAAGAGTAAAAGTGACGCAAGTCCCTGTGCATACTTCCAAAACAACTGATATCGCTGGAGGTGACGCATTCTGCGCTTGTACGCAAAAACTGTAACAGCAAAAATTAGACCAAAGAAATTCTAGAAACAAAATTTTACCAAAAAAATTTTGCGTCACAAGTGGCAGATGTTGAGGAAAGTGCTGTTAAGAAATTTTTTTAAATAGGCAAGAATATGTCCTAATACGTCCGAATCATCTGCCACTTTGTGACGCAAAATTTTTTTGGTAAAATTTTGTTTCTAGAATTTCTTTGGTCAAATTTTTGCTGTTACAGTTTTTGCGTACAAGCGCAGAATGCGTCACCTCCAGCGATATCAGTTGTTTTGGAAGTATGCACAGGGACTTGCGTCACTTTTACTCTTTTGAGTGTTTTTGACTGATCTTAAAATCTTTAATGTCTGTAAAAATCCCAAAACTGGATGCTTTTAGTGTGGGTCAAATTTGAATTTTACTTTGCGTTTAATAATGCACATTTCTTAAAGAACCTAGAAATTATGCTTTAGTGCGCCTCCAGTACTTTTCACAAAAATGTCATTTCTCATACTTACTTCTCAGCTCTAGAATTTAGAAAATTGCAAGAATTGTTTTTTTTTTGCTTCTTTTGCGACTTTTTATGTCTGTGGAAAGTGGTGGTGCTTCTTAGCGATGTATCTCACGTTCCACTTACACGTAAGTGGAAGTACTAGTCACCAGCTTTCCAACGCAAACCCTAACGTCAAATGTGATTTAGAAATGGTCAGGATAATTGAGTTCAAAGTTAACGATTTTTCCGGTCCACATTTTAGAGAATGCAGGACGACTCAGTGAATTTTCTTTTTTTTTTTTTGTTCTAACTATTATGGGTATTGAGCCGACTTTTCAGATTCCGATTCAACGTCGTGGTGGTTGAATCAAAAAATAAGGAGATATTTTGACGGAGATATTTCACTTACACCAAAATCGGAGGACTGCTCATGTATTCAGGATTCACAACCAAAAGCGATTCGTGCCATTAATATTTTTATTGTTTCTCGTATTGATGAATTACACAAATAATAATAATAAAGACGATCAGTGTGTTGTGTGTTTTAAGTGGTTCGATTTTCGATAAATTTAATTTTTTTTAAAAATAATTTTAATAAATTTAAAACTTTTAATGTTTTCTTCTCTATCGTTTCGCTTTGTTGCTATTGTGATGAATTGAATTTATCGAATATTATACCACTGCTTACTAAAATCCATTTATACTCTTTGACGAAAATGTCACGTGTGACAAAATCTAATACAAAATTTTCATGTACCATACAGAAAGAAAAAGAGATTTAAATCATAAAGAAATCATATAAATTTATAAATTTGACGACGGAAATTTACATTACGCTACATCGACTCTTACTCGGTTCGTGAACTTCAATGGGCGCCTCATCTTCCGCTGGAAGTTCTGTATCAATTGCCATTTTCTTTTCAACGACATCATCGACTGCATTCAATTCAATGGGCGCAATTTCGTCGTCGTCTTCTGCAGCAAAATGTTCGGCCTCGATTCCGGATGGAATAACTTCGATTGCGGTCAATTTGTTTGGAGTGCTGGTGGACAATCGCGATCTTGAAAATTTTTCGCCCAATTTTTTAACCGGACTGGACACGAATTCGAGCAGACCAAAATCGAATCTCGATCGTTTCGGACTGATCACTTCATCGTCGTCGACAGTTCGCTTAAATTGTCCTCCGACGCGTGGACTCTCCGAGCTACTGGTTACATTTACGTTCGATATGGAATCGGCTGTCTCGTTGTTTCGCTCCTTGTTGTAATACGATTCATGTTTGCGATATTCGAAGCTTATCTCGCGTAGCGGTCGAGTGCTCCTGCGACCAGTGATATGACGTAGAGAGTAATTGCGTTCAACGGGAGTTGAATTGTTGGTCGATTCGTTGCTCAGTTCGCTGACCGTGCTTAAGTTGACCACCAAACTAGCGTCTTCTAGTTTGTCCGACCGCTTATTCCGTGATGCAGACATTGGTGGTGCTTGGCTGAATTTCAGAAGTTTTGAATCTTTTGCTGGCATCGGAGAATCGGTGATTTTGCTGGATTCGGCTTCTTCCAGATTTTCGTTAAATCCTTTGAGCGATTTTTCGGCGAGCAGCGATTCAGATGGAAGCGCTTTCGGAGTTTTGGTAGGTGTAGCCACCTCTGGCTTTCGTTTGTCTTTTGCGTTCGGTGCTTCCGAATTTTTGTCAGGTGTAGATGGGGCTACTTTTGTCTGACTGGTTGGAGCCACTTTGACACTATCCTCCTTCTCCTTTTCCTCTCGCAAGTGTTTCTGACGGACACTTTCTCGAACTTCCTTATCGCCATTTTTCGCATCTGCCTTCTCCTCTATCTTTGATATTCCACTTGCAGAGTCGATCGACGGCTTCTGCTTATCGTTCGTAGTTTGCACTTTATCATTGGAAGGTTTAGCTTTCTCGACCACTTTTTCACTGACTTTCGGCGATGCAGTTTTATTATCTTTAACTTTATCAGTTAGTTTGCCCTTGTCATTTGCCTCTTCGATGTGAACGCCGTTTCCATCTTTCTTTGCCGTTGCACCGTTGTTTGTAGCGTTGTTTTGCCCATTTTCGGCTTTGTTGTTGTCTTCTGCAGAACCGTTTTTCGCTTGTTTTGTCAGAAGATCGGTGGACAATTTCTCTAAATTAACTGTAGCTTTGCCCGTTCGAATTTGGCTTTTATCGCTCGCATCACCCTTGGGCTGGCCAAGTGAGAGTGGAGTGCGTCGTCCAGGTTTTGCGGTTTGCTGACTCATCTAAAATGAAAAAGCAAATGAAAATAATGAGAAACCGTAATCATAAATCATAAAAGTTCTCTCAAACTGTTTTTCCACCCATTTTCCTACGGGAACAGTAGTCGGACACTTCATGTTTTTCATTCGTAAAAAATGTTTATCAATGAAATAACAATGGGTAGCCGACTACTGGTGCCTGTCCGAAAGCTGGGCCATGCAGAATTAAGTATTTGTATTTGCGAGGTATTTTACTAGTTAACAAAGTTGTTGCATTGTAAACCTAGATACAATCATTGATAAAAATGAATCTCTAGCTTCGCTATACACAAACAAAGAAAAAAAACTCAAATTCTGTCATTAACTATGATACAGCAAATGACCCATAAACTCACATCGTTGCTGAGATTAACAAGCAAGTTACTGGTATCACTTAAAACCAGAAATTGATCCATCACAACAACTTTAAATTCCTGAATTCAAGTCTTCAAATCTTACAAGTAAATCATTGCTGCTTTGATTTAGGTAAACGTATGATGTGTGACAAAAACAGGTTGAAATTATAGTCGAACCAAACCCATGCATCTAAAGAATGCAGCTAATTTAAATATTTATTATTCGGTTCTACGATCGATTCATGAAATATGTTCGTATTGATCAATATGCAATGCAGCGTGTGCAGTGTATCATACAGTGTCGAGGGGGAAATGATTATTGATATGTTGGACAAAGTGATGGAATTTTCTCAGATTTTTAAGGGAAAACATTCGTTTGTTTTCTCAATTGCTTTTATTTCTTTCGATGTTGTAGAATAGTACATAAAAATGTACTCTACATTTGGGACCTGTAACAATTATCAATCTACTTTCAATAAGCGATCGTCCATAAATCACATGGTTTTTTAAGAGGTGGGGGATTACGACAAAAGAGTTTTAAATTATAGGAAAATTGCGACAGTACGTGAGGGTGTAAAAATCTGCGAAAAGTCCGTAAACTATTTTTATACTGCAAGTTGAAAATATTTATAATTTTCAGCAACAATATAGCAAGCAAACGCAGTCGATTTGCATGCAACAATTATCGTAATACATAACTGCCGTATATTTTACATGAGAGACTTAGTGAAAAAAATTGAACAAAAGAATTTTTTTGTTTAAAATTTTGACTAAGTCTATTATGTAAATTACGGCAGATAAGGGTATATAACCAATACATAAATTTCTTCATAAACGCTATATCCGCGACGAACTTTAAATTTTAGACATCTTTGAAATACCAAAATCGAATTGGATTTGAAATACAAATTTTGGATATGCACGGTGAAGACACGAAATCACAATCTTCACCTTGCCGGGCTGATGTTCTACGATCAATACATCAAGTATTTGCGCACGCAATTGATAGAATCCCACTACAATCATGTGAGGTAAGATTCTGTGTTAGTTACGGGTTGATGTGGTTTTGCATGAAAACTATGAATATTTTCACTAACAGTAAGTAGCTAGCTAGTAAATGGGATTCCTTTGTGCACTAGATGTGAGTTTGCCGATATGAGCGAAGCGAGTTAGCTATTGCATGCTTCTGCTCCGGAAACCGTTGATTCATCAATGAAGCATGTAAAATATTCTACGTAACTCAGTCGAAAAATAAAAAGTCAGATTTTGTCTAGTGCATTCACCTTATATCGAAACTATCACTTTTAATCGACAACGCATACGGCAAAAATTTAAAAATGTAACTGACACAAACAGAAACAGTTTTGTTTGTGATTGTATGTGCGGATCATCTGGAAAACAGCTGAAGCAAATTCTCCTGAAACCCTGCTTCTGACTGTATGCAAAAATGTATTCACCGAATAAATCAGGTTATAAGATGAGTACATAGTTCGTGAAAAATCTTTGAAAAATGATCGAGAAAAGCAAAACGATTGAAAAGTGTTGACATAAAATGTATGAGCCAGAGCCATCTGTCAACAAATTTTCACGTATCATGTAAACCGGTTGTAAACGTTCATTTTTTAGACTTTTTGCACGGTCTCACGAACTGTGTACTAGCCTATAGATTTCATCATGGATTTGTTTGTATGTTGACTATGTTGCGAAAATTATAAATTGGATACTCGTCGTGTCGTACATCAGCACAAATGCTAATGTGTCAAACCTTTAAATTCCATGCTCATTTAATCGATCAGTGAAAAGAAAGAAAACCAAAAAAAATCATTCTGTTTGTCTTTAACCAAGTGCACAAACATTTTTTTAGTTTGTATTACATATTTACTGTTCCAATTATACGAACTTCAAAACGAAATGAACTGTATCATTTAAGGGCCAGGTACACTATAAGCATAAAGACTTATCTGCTCTACCGAAGCAAATTATGTATACAATCGCTGTATGTTACTTATGAATTTGGTTTTATTTTTTTTGTATTTCCGGCCCTCGTAATGTGGGTCTCACACATACAGTTCGAAAATTTTCTGCACAATTTTTTTTGACAATTTACTTTTTTTGGTTCATTATTTAGACAAAAGGAGTGTTTGACTTTTCAATGAGTCTAATCGTTGAAGTGTAAAACGCCTAATCGATACAAAACCAGATACATTCTGAACAGGATGGAAGTTATGACGTAGATAAACGGTTTTCGATGATTGAATTGTTGTGGCGAAGTATTTAAACAAATAGCTATTCTTATGAACGGCACTTCGATAAGAATAAGGATTAAATAGATATGGATTTAATAAATGTGAATAACAGCTAGACAAACAGTCATAGGATCTTAATAGGAAAAAAGACTACTAGAATCTTTACAACGAAGTCAATTGTTTATCTGGCCTTCTTCTGAGAAATAAGATAAAAAAATTGGTACCAAAAATTGCAAAACATTTAACAGAATTATCAGCCCTAAACGTTCAGCCACTACTGACATCGGATTGTATATTTCTAAATACTATGCTATAGTCACTAACAGATTGTTTTTCTTCATTTTCAAGCCATTAACACTTTATTACCATTTAAACCATGTCACTGCAAACATGACTACAACATTCACTGTTTACAAACAAAATTGTCAGAACACCCGAGTGTGTTGTTATTGAAAGATAAGCAATCGTATTTATAACTCAGAGGTCCCATTGAAAGCAATTCGGAATGTAACCGTAAAATTGGTTTATTTTGAACTTTGGTTATGAGTCAAATCAATGAGTCTGAAAAAAATTAAGTTTTTGTAGAGCTTGTCAAAACCAAGGAACATTTTACAAATCTGGCGAAATGTTATCAAGCAAAAAAATTTCCGGAAAAGGTTTCGGTTTCTATAAATCAACTGACTGGAGAAAAAAAAGACGTGCAACCGTGCAACGAAATAGTTTGATTTGTTTGATACAAAAAAAAAACATTTCATCGAAACGAGGAAATAGATTCCCTTTCGAAACTAAGTCCCCTCTGGAACACTTGGTTTTATTGCATAACAAAATCAAAACTTGCAAAGGAAGCTAAGTCTCCGAATCAGGTAAGGTTGTTTGTCTATGTTCAATATGGAGCCAGGTTTCCTGAACCTGAAAAGACCTGAACCTGATTGGTTTATTTGAGGACTGACCTGAATCAACCTGAAATCTGATTCGACCTGAACAATAATAACCTGACCTGGTGTGTAAAAAACCTCATTTGACATTAAAATTGCTAATAAAAATTTACCTCAGGTTTACAGGAAAGGGACACTCAAATTTTAGCCTAATTTTGCTTCAGCTGATTTTCAATTGACTCACTCAATGAGTCACTCATACAATGAGACTTGATTGTCCTTTACTGTAGTCAAGGTAAGATGAGGTCGCGTCAGGTAATTTTATTGGACACGAAAATGACTTTAAAGTTTTCATGTCGACTATTTCAGGTTCAGTTCAGGTCAAATTCGACCTGTTCCGAGCCATATTAGACGGCAACATATTCTTCTTTGTCCTTGACTTACAATACAATGAGGTAAACGTAAACCCGCTAATGTGAAATAAGAAACCCCAGGTGGGTATGGTGCATTTAAAAAATGTAAACGAAAAGCTTTGAGTCATTCGTGGATAATTTTGGTCCAGTTTGATATTTTATCGCAAAAAAATTGGGGTCATAACAGAAAAGATGAAAGTTATCGAATCGAATAATAGGAAAATTTGATCGATAAAATTTAAATAGGACAAGTGGTGGAATCTCTGTACAGCAAAAAATTAAATAAATTTTTATTAGTATCAAACCAAGCCCCGCATTCGTTCTGGTTGATCAAATATGTTATACATGCCGAGTTGATGATCGTCCTATGCTCAACACACTCATCACATAATTCATAACTGAGTGTGTGTGTGCATTGAAATTCATGATAATGCTTTATGAACGGTCGTTTTAATTTAATTTGAATTGTCTCGTTCCCCGTATTAATACTGCTCGCACAAGAAACGAAAAACAAAACTATGATGTAACCTTCAACGAGATCTGTTGCCAGAATTTTGATTAGAACATGGTTAAAAGGCTCTGGAATTAATAGTGTGAAGCGGGGGTCTACAATATATTAATGCTACCGAAACGAGAATAAAAACATAAAAATAAATTATGGAAAAGTGTATCTCATATCAATTGGCATTTTTCTCTTTGTACCACACCACCACACTCTGTGCGATGTGTTTATTGAAAGAAAAATTTAATTTCATTTCATTAAGTGGCTGGTGTGTGTATTGTAGATTTTATCAAGTGAGTGTACTGAAGAATTCACTCGTCGTCTTATGAAAATGAAAACTTACACATTCAATCAATATACTTGCTCAGAACAGGCAAATGTATTTTTCCATTACATTCGGTTGTAGATGTGAAGACAGTACCACAAGAAAAAACAACAACGAAAAAAAAAAACACTTACATCTGGGTATGTGCTTGAGAACTTGTAAGTATTTCATTCTTAAAATAAATATATCAACTCAATAGAAACAATGTGAGATAAAATGAACAACAACGAAAGAAAAATAAATCGTAAAATTTGGCTCATGTTTTCAGAAATACCTGAATTATTTTGATGGACATTACACAACTGGTCTTTGACTGTATATATATTTAAATGTTCGCGATAAATATAGTAAAAGGATCGCATGAACTGATATCACAGAAAAAGAAAAACGATTTCCGATCCATAAAACGACCGAAAGTGTGTTGGAAATGGTTTCTTAATAGTTTTATGGTATCTACCTTTGAAGCCAGTTTGAAATCAGTTAAACATAAATTAGTCGAAAATAAAATTAAAATTCGTTATCTGGTCTTGGTGTCAACTTCTAACAAGGGTTGATGTTTTACATGATAGGGGTTGTACACAAATAACGTCACGCTATTTTCTCGAATTTTGGGTCAAAAACTGACCCAACAATCATACAACAAGCATCACGCGCCAAAGAAGGTTAGGGTAAAAACCTTTGTCGAAATTAGCAAATTAGGGCCGAAAACACACGATTGTCGATTTCAGCAGGCTCTTTTTCGGAAATTCCCAAATTTTCCATTGAAACCGAATCTCCCTTTTTTTTGTTACCTACGAAAGGTATTACTGAAGTGTCGAGTCAAATCATTTTCCTTTTTTTTCAAATTATTTAGAAATTACATTTGGATACTATCGTATGCACGTTTTCAAGAATGGATAATGTAATTTCCATGTTCCGTTGCAATGAGTTTATCAAATAACGACAATAGCATCAACAAAACATTTTATTGTCACTGGCATCGAATGGACGCGGTATTTTATACACTTGTATTGAAGGTGAAATTATCGGTAGAAGATGGTGTAGAATAACAACAGGTTTGTTTGAGACAACTGATTTTACTAGGAACTGGTTTAGATCCGTATTAATTCGATTAAGTCGGAGGAACTGTTTGTTGAGATTTAAAGATGAAAAATGGATTTGGACTAGTTTGGAAGGACGCTTCACGTCATTTTACGTGATTTTTATTTAAAGTCATCTGACGGCCGCACAAGAAAATCGTAGAAACTATCTGATCAAAAAACACTTTGGCGAAATGACACAAGGTCAGTGACCACAAATGCACTTTTACCTAAAAACGGCACAACAACCAAGGATTTATACCCGTTTTGATTTTTTTTTTACCGTATCCAGGATAACTCGTTTAGTGCGCAAGATATGGGTTCGCATGAGAACGTAAAAGGAAACCAAATCATTTTTCCTCTAATTCTCTGTATCCACTGACTGATTCTCTCGCATCCCGGATTTATTATTATGGAACCGGCAAATGCACTGTACTCGGAAAAATGCCGAAAATGTTTAGTTTAAATGGACAAAATGAGCGATAGACAAAAGTTTTCGGCACATTGCATATAAACAAACCAGTAAATGCAGCAATTTATTCCGTTGTTGCAACGAAAAAAATGTCGGCGAATATGAATGTTTTATGCTTTTATGCACTTCACGTAGTGTCTGCGCCACAGTTACAGTAAACGCCATTAGAAAACTAGGAATTGAATTCCGGGTGATCATTTTTCTGGATAAACAATTTTCGCTCAGAATGTTTTGTTGTTTACAAAGGATAATAGAGTGAGTGGGTATTGGTACACAAAAAAAAGCTTTCAAATTGGTTAGTTTGAAAAAGAGTATAAAATATGAAGCACTA